>NW_011888964.1:1923236-1932401 GCF_000151845.1 Pteropus vampyrus
AATGGCCACCTGCTTGAAACCAAGTGTACGAAACATCCATATATGTCTGATCGAAACTTCTCTGCTGCTAGAAGCTCCTAAAAACACTAACACATGGCCATAGTTGTCTATTTTTGTCATCGTATTTGTCACTGCCCCTTTGCTGTGTGTTACAATTCACTGAACATGTTCAAACACATCATTATAGTCGATCTTTGTCATGTGTATTTAGGATGGAACTCTGTCTGAGAAAGAAGGTGACATTCGTAGTGTGATAGTCGGGAAAGGCTGGAGTCAGGGACGAAGGTGACTATGTGCTCCCTGGTTAACTAGACGAGTGATTCCCAGCTGGTAGAAGAGGTGACCTAGCCTCAGGAAACATTTGGCAAAGGCTGGAGATGTTTTTGGGCTGTCACACCTTTGAGGGGGCTGCTACTGGCATTTAGTGAGTGAGGTGAGAGATGCTTTTGAGCATTTTTCAGTGCCCAGAGCAGCTCCCTCCAATGCAGCATCATCTGACCCCAAACGTTGACAATGCTGGGACCGAGCGGCCCTGAGCTTGGCCCAGGTGGCTTCACGACAGCCTTGTGAAGGACCTGGGAGGGGGCTACCTGGCCTGGCACAGGGAGGCCCCTCAGATGAAGACTGGACGGGGAGGTAGTTTGTACTTCTCCGCCATCTGGGTATACTCCCTGGCCGAGTTTAAAGGCCGGGAATCAGGTAGACACATGAATGGCTTCTCTCTGTTGACATTTTTCTACACGTGCCCTCCAGAAGCCATCTCTCTAAGAAATGGGGATTTTATTGAAACAGAAGGACTGAAACCTCCAGAAAGTGAGCTATCGTGGAGCTGAGGAATGAGTGCCTACTCTTAAAATCACACCCCTTCCTTCCAGTAGCAATTACGAGAGAAGCCAGGAAGAACGAAATATAAGTTCCTCCTTGCGTGACATAAATCAGCTGGACAGGGCCTCGTGGAGCCGAAATACATCCACCAGGGTCTCCCGTTAAATCAATTAGCCAGCAAGAGGGAGGACGAAGGGTGAGTGTGACGTTCCTGCCATTCTCGAGTCTGAGTCCTCCCCTTGTCCTTGTTTCTTTGGGCACAGAAATGGCTGGAAGTCAGGGAAAATAAATCATGTTATAGGAGAAAGAACCAGAACCCAGTTGCTATTCGATTCATTAGAAAGTCTGTGAGCACTGAGAGCTCTTCTTAGGTTCATACTTGTATCCAGAAGCGTCTAAGGCTTGCCGTGAAGCTAGTAGGAGCCCTCTTTGTCAGAAGAGCCGTAGTTTGTTCGTGTGCTTATTTCTGGTAATGGGGATTATTTGCTTCAAACCATCACAATCTTCGTTCTAAGCTTTCTGATGATCGAAGGACCTCACCAAGGATGGTTAAATAACAGCTTAACATCCGGGTAGCTGCATATTGTTTACAGCGACCATTCAGGTTGGTCTCACAGCAAACCAGTAACATAGGTGGCATGATTTGTAGGCTTCCTACTCAGTAAATGAGGAAGTGACCTGAGGCTGCGAGAGACCCAGTGGCTTGACCTCAGGTGCTCAAAGCGACGGTAGAGGGATTAGAAAGGAGGGGTGTGAAGAGTTTGAGAAGACGACAGCGAATACATTCATGACACTAAATCAGAGGTTCTCGGTATAACTTACGTATTTAAAATTATGGGGAGCTTTAAAAAATGCTGACGCCGGGGCCCTACCCCCAGACACCGTGACAAACCCGATTAGATGACAGAATGAGCATGGAAGCTCTTTAGATAATTCTAACATTCAGCTAAGTTTGATAATCCCTGTCCTAGATGCTTACTGTGCTGCAGGATGGGAAAAGGGACTCTGGGCTTCCCTATCCAACTGACTGGTCGAGACTTGAGCCCGAAGACATCTGACTTCAAAGCTCGTTTTCTTTCGATCTGCTTAAGAATAAGCTCTAGCACCCAGTGGGCACCTAGTGATGCGCACGGGACTTCCACAGCCTGTAACATCTCTGTGTTTCTCGTGCACCGTGGAGTTACAGATGAGGAAGTTTCAGCATTTTTAGTTTTTAGGAAGTCACTGGCTCTTAATCCTGTTCCTTCACGCTTCGCTCGTGAACTTTAAACCCCAGACTATTAGCCGCACGATGCTCTGAGGTCTGGCCAGGAGCAAAACCAGACCGCAGTCAGGCCCCACGGCTTAGAGCAGTGGGAGGAGAGGCACCTGTTTTGTTCGTTGGCTGGGGGCAGATGGCTTGGGACAAGTGAGGCAAGCAAGGTGTGGTTGGAGTCCAGTGCCTCTGCTCTCTTTCTCATGCCACCACTCTACGCTAAGGTGACCCGACGATGATATTGATCGGATTTGAGAAGCCAGGGGTGGCCCACCAAAGCGTTCCGCTTCTAAAAGGAATATGTAATAAGGAAGAGCAGACAAGCAGGTTATACCATTTATGATAAGAATGCCATCGAGACAGGTAGGGTTTGAGGGACTGAGCTCACTTCTGGGTCCGAATGTCTTTGCTTTCCTGATCTGGAGGGCGGCCATGGGAGGTGGGGATCACATCGTGACAATGCAGGACCACTGACCGATGGCCGGCCCTTTGCTCCTCAGCGTTGGTTCTGAATTGTCCTTTGTGTCTTCGTTTGAGCCGTGTGGAGCATGGGCGCTGGGTCTGGCGTGGCGGCCACTGGCTACTTCTGACTCCTTTGCTGGCTCTCTTGTCCTCGTGTCCTCCGGGTCCACGCTGTCTTGACAGTAACGTGGGGTCTGTGCCTCCGAGTGAACGGGTGCCAGCCCACCTGTGCACACACACTGTGCATTTCCTTAAACGACAAAGTCGGGATAAAATATTTCTTTCATTAATGGACCCGAATGTAGCTGTAGCGTTCATATACATTGTCTAATGCGTTTTTAAGGGACTAAGCACAGTTCCTGGGCTACTGAAGTAATGCCATCACCATTTTCAGAGCAAAGGGCCTTGGGCTGTTGCGATGTATCTGTCTTCGGGGACTCAATTACAGAGACCGGTCATCAGCAAGGCCGAAGGTGCCAGGAGATGTGTCTTTGCAGCTGCCTTTCTATTTTGGAAAGATAAAGACCCAGAAAAGGGCTTTTAGACTACACAATAGTGATCAAAAAGTATGTCTGGCTGGCTGGAGGGCTCCACGCTGCAGCAGCTGTCACTTCACTGATGTGGCATTAGGCCATTTCTACTCACCGAGCTAGAAATGATCCGAGTGAGTTTTCTCAGAAAAACATCTTCTTACTTTGTTGCTCACGATCCCTCGGTGGTTCCTCGGTGATCTTGGATTAAGTTAGAGGATCTCCAAGATCTCATAAAACACCTGCCTGCTTCCTCTTGTCTTAGCATCCTCTGCCCTGGGATGGCTTCCTGGAGCCCTCTGCAGGATTCAGCATGCTCTTACCTTTCCACCTCCACCCGTTCCTAAATTCTCAAAGGTGGGGTAACAACGATAAATACTTACTAGTACTTGATACATGCCGGTGCTTCTTGTAGGCTCCTTACACATTCTTGTTCATCTAATCCTCACAACACCTTCGCAACATAGATACCATGATTGCGCCCACTTTAGAGCAGAGAAAACTAAGACAAAGAGAGGATCAAGGAGCATCTTCAGCATGGAAGCCGTCCAGGCTCACTCCAGAGCCCGCGCTTAGCTAGCAGATGTCATGGTGGCCTGCTTGTCACCCCAGCTCCCACGTGTGACTACATGGAATTCACACACAGTTAACACTTTCCGAGTACCTACTCTGTACTAGGAAATAAATACACCAAGCTTTTTACTAACATGTTCTCACTTATTTCTCATCAAAATGCTGGGAGATAAGCGTTGTCTCCATTTTCCACACTGCTCATGTCAGGAGACCAGAGCTCGGGGAGGTTGGGTGACTTGTAGGTGCTGTGTGGGCCACGGAGCCAAGATTCTTGGTCTATGGGATCCTACAACAGGTATTTGAAAATAGTGGTTACCTTAGGAATACGTTAACAGCTTCGGTTTAGTTAGTGCAGGTAAATTCCATTTACTTATACCCCTGATCCTAAAATGGACATTTAACATGTTTGCCGAGTGCCTGCTCTGTGAGAGCTTAGGGGGTCACCACCTTCCCTAGGGCAGGGAGGGCAGTCACGTGGAGAGGTCCTCGTAATGCACACAGTTCACATCACTTCAGAGGCTAGTACGGGACGTTATGGAGCGTGAAGGAGACGAGGCCAGCCTGGCCAGTGGCATTAGATGACAATTTAGTTGAGTTTCAAAAAAACAATAAGAGATTCCAGGCAGGAAATAGGACATTTTAAGAGAAGAATTTCATGAAAAGGCTGAAGGTGAAGAATAGGATGGAGAGACGTCTGCTTAGGCGTGGCAGATTTAACGAACATGACTACTGACAATCCCTCCCCCAAAACCCACTAAAATTATAGGAAAAGGGATACTTCCGAAAAAGTAACCCCACGTGAATGGAATATCAGGTGAGGAGACAACAACATTTTGTAAGCTGCAAAGAAGATGGACGGGTGGCAAGTTTTCAGCAGGACTGAGAAAATACAACCCTCATTCAGAAGTTGGGAGGAAAAAACACATCTTAGGGACACACAGCATCAGGTACGTCGGTGGAAACTGTTTATGAAGCCATTGGGTCACCAGACCGTCTCACGCCAGCTCCCAGGGGAACCTGACTCTCCTGCACCCTGATGACGAAGACCGAAGGTTCGTTCTCCGCGGAGAGCACGAGGGAGGGTCCCGGGACTCGGGGGGCTGCCAGGCAAATCACGGGGGACAGGAAAGCTCAGTAAATGTTCGCGCACAGGGTGCTGAAACCCACAGGCCTTTCCCAATATGTAGTTCCTGACATTGTAGCAGCCAGATTTCACCCTCCAGGCAAGAGATGACAAGATTCTCTGTTGGAAAATCTGGCCAGTTGAGGCAGAAAGACTTAAAATCACGGAGGTTGGGCAGATGCCCGAGCAAGCAGCTAACCGGGGCGCAAGCGGCTGGCTGTGTCTGAGAAGGGAAAGGGGCTCACGGGGCGCCTCTCTCTCCTTTACGATCTTCTGAAGAACAAGGTCAGCGGCACAGAGCGCGATCGGAAAGTGTCTGCGGCTTCCAGGAGAGAGAGGACGGCCTAGGAGAAAGTGACGGAGAGGGTGGACCGCCCAGAGGGGACCCCGTGAGTGACTGTCTGTGACCGAGGGCAAGAGGCAACGAGGAGGACCCCTGGGTGTATAGAGGAGGGGCCGAACGTCGCTCCCCCCGGAGAGGGAGATCTGGATCGGCTGGTGGGCCGGTGGGGTGATGCACTAGGGGCTGGACTGTCGCACGGCTTCCGGAAAGAAGCAGCACGTTTCCGGGGCAGGGCACAATAGCAATCTCTCTACTCTGCAGCGTTGACGAGGGGAGTGCGGAGGTGACCCTGACAGCATCGGCTTGAGGTCCTGAGTGAAGACAAAACACAGCAGAGGCCCTACCAGCCCGAGTCGAAAGACCTGACGCCTTACTCGTGCCGAGCTTCAGAGACCGTGGAGCTGTCATCTCAGCCACGCTGACCGCTGCCCAGGGAGAGGGCGCAACGTGGACTCTGCTCTCCAGGCGCCCGCATTCACTGGCTCTATGACCTGAGCTGAGCACCTTAACTTCTCTGAGACTCAGTTAAAATGGATGCACTACTTACCCCGCTACTTAGTTCTGAGGTTGAAATCAGCTAGTGTATATGAAGCATTGAGAACAGTGCCCGGAGCATGCGTAGCGTTTATTACTCTCATTGCCGTTACTTATCGGTGGTGTGATATCGGAGCACACATTAGGCCTGCTTACAGCAGAGCACAGTGGAACCGTTGGAAAATCTGGCCAGTTGAGGCAGAAAGACTTAAAATCACGGAGGTTGGGCAGATGCCCGAGCAAGCAGCTAACCGGGGCGCAAGCGGCTGGCTGTGTCTGAGAAGGGAAAGGGGCTCACGGGGCGCCTCTCTCTCCTTTACGATCTTCTGAAGAACAAGGTCAGCAGCACAGAGCGCGATCGGAAAGCATCTGCGGCTTCCAGGAGAGAGAGGACGGCCTAGGAGAGAGTGACGGAGAGGGAGGATCGCCCAGAGGGGACCCCGTGAGTGACTGTCTGTGACCGAGGGCAAGAGGCAACGAGGAAGACCCCCTCCAGGTGTATAGAGGAGGGTCCGAACGTCGCTCCCCCCGGAGAGGGAGATCTGGATTGGCCAGTGGGCCGGTGGGGTGATGCACTAGGGGCTGGACTGTCGCACGGCTTCCAGAAAGAAGCAGCACGTTTCCGGGGCAGGGCACAATAGCAATCTCTACTCGGCAGGTTGACGAGGGGAGTGCGGAGGTGACCCCGACAGCATCGGCTTGAGGTCCTGAGTGAAGACAAAACACAGCAGAGGCCCTACCAGCCCGAGTCGAAAGACCTGATGCCTTACTCGTGCTGAGCTTCAGAGACCGTGGAGCTGTCATCTCAGCCACGCTGACCGCTGCCCAGGGAGAGGGCGCAACGTGGACTCTGCTCTCCAGGCGCCCGCATTCACTGGCTCTATGACCTGAGCTGAGCACCTTAACTTCTTTGAGACTCAGTTAAAATGGATGCACTACTTACCCCGCTACTTAGTTCTGAGGTTGAAATCAGCTAGTGTATATGAAGCATTGAGAACAGTGCCCGGAGCATGCATAGCGTTTATTACTCTCATTGCCATTACTTATCGGTGGTGTGATATCGGAGCACACATTAGGCCTGCTTACAGCAGAGCACAGTGGAACCACGTCGGGGGAGGGAAGATGGCCTAGTTCTCCAGCCCAGTTCTACCTGGGGGTGCGGTCCTAAGCCAGGATGCTAACATCATCTTCCCACACCAGAAGGTGAGGGTATGGACCGACCACCTTTGCAAGGTCATGGTGAACACGCCCCTCCGGCTCGCGTGGCTGCTCGGAGGGAGAGGTGCTGGGTGAGAGGCACGGATGGACAGCACGTGTCACCACGTGCCCATTCTAGGCTGGGATGGTGGGTGGGGAGACAGGTGCCCCATCGGTGTCTGGGGACAAAGCCTGCAGGCTCCGTATTCATGCGAAGGTGTCACCTTTTTTGTGATGCTATAAATGGCTTTGGTTTTAGGCACCCTTCACTCCCAGCTCTTTCCAGTAACACACAGAGATGAGGACAGACAGAGGGAGCAACGGGAGAAATTGGTCACTTCTTAATATCTGAGTATGAAGAAGAGTATCAACAGCATTAAAAGAGCTGAGGCTGATGACGCTTTGTACAGGATGTCCCTTATACCATCTGGGGCCTTCCCGAGCTGTGAGGAACAATGGTGAGCAACGAAGGAAGCGATAATGGTCCTCGTCCTGCCAAACACATCTGAGCTGTGATTTATTGCTGTCAGCCCAACTCAAAATCAGCTTCTCTTCACCTTCTACCCACAAGAAACGGTGCCCTAAGCACTTCTCAGGCACTCCTCCGGCCGCCAGGCTTTATGTCAGAGTATCGTTCATTCTTCCCACATACTTGGCACCGGTCTCAAAAGGGTTAAATCTGGGCAGCCACAACGAAAACAACATCCCTAAAAATAACATCCTAAGAAGCTCAAACACCATTAAAACTTGGTGGAACTTTACACTGAACACTTCCTTTGTGCGAGACTCTATGCTCAGTGGATTATAAATGTCATCTCATTTATTTATTTCTCTGGATGGCCATAGGGCATAGATATCGTCAATCCCATGTTATGGATAAAGAAACTCAGAGAGAGGTGTGGACTGACTCCAGTTTGCCGATCTTGATTTCTGAGTCCATCAACTACTCTTAACTTCTATTGGTTCGTGTCCTGCGGACACTTGCTAGACTTCGGGCAAGTCACCTGATGCTTCTATGCCTTGATGTCTTTCTCTTTTCGTAGACACCTCGAAGTGTATAGTGAGGATTAAATAAGTTTTAATAAAATGTAAGATACTTGACATATATACTCAACACGCGTTGGCTGTTACCTCCGTCCTTCCTCCCCTTCCTCCTCTGATTTTTGCTTCCTTTCATCAACATGTCCGGAGACCTCGATCCATACCCGGCACTGGAACATGTAAGACAGATCCCCACACTACAGAGACACCCTGTTTTCAGCATTTGCCCCAGGACAGAGAAGCTCTTGTTAGCCAGGGATCTAAGCAATTCAACCTCTTCTGCTTGAGAAAAAGCAGAATTGACTATATTAAACCTAACATACAGAACTAGATTTTAAAAATAGTAATAACATATCGTGACATTTGTCCAACCAGCCTCGTTGCCAAGCGCACTACAGAATCAGGTGATCTCCTGTCTGGTGATCTTATTTCCTGCAAATAAATCTGTTGCGTACCTCGGGTAATTTTAGGAGCAGAATTAAGTCCCCATTCTTTGGCACTTTACCGAGGTGAAAAAGTAGAGAAAAATGAGACATCGAAATTACAGTAGCTCCCAATGCTGACATTCTAAACTTAATATCCAGCACTCGGCACCCACACACCCGTGGAGTCACGAGATAATCGAATTCCCAATCATAAAACATTCTTCCTCAGGTTGAACTGATGGCTCATCAGCACATGGAACGGTAGTAGAAATGCCCAGTGTCTCAAACATACACACGCAGACGGATGCGCACCAGCTGCCGCTCGCCCGTGGCTGTGGACATGCCCCCTTTTGGGGACCCTGTTCTCTGCAGGCGGTTTTTGTGGGTCTTGGGCCTGTGGAGATATCACTTGGTCCCTGCAGTGCGGTCCCGACACAGACGTGCGAAGAAGTCCCTCACCGAGTGAGCGCGCTGTGATGGAAGACTGTGCGGCTGGGACCGGAGCCGAGGGAGTGGGGACGCATGTGTCTCAGGCCCGCAGAACGTCCCCTCCGGGGGAGCAGGTGATACTGTGAGGAGGAAGGGTAGGTACCAGTGCGAGCAGGGAGCAGAGCAGGGGACAGAGCAGGGGACTGTGCAGGGGGCCGTGCAGGGGGCAGAGCAGGGGACAGTGCTGGCTCAGCTCACTTCCCTAAGCTCTCGGTAGGGGGACGCAGGGGGCTTCTGCCTGGTGCGACACCTGCCTCCTGCACGGCCTCTACTCCCTCCCATCACCAAGGCAAGAGATTTGACTGTCCTGTTTAGGGATTTCTGGAGAACCAAAGAATCTCCTATCTCAAAATAAAAGTCTCCACTGG
>NW_011888964.1:1932451-1936538 GCF_000151845.1 Pteropus vampyrus
TAAGCACTTCTCAGGCACTCCTCCGGCCGCCAGGCTTTATGTCAGAGTATCGTTCATTCTTCCCACATACTTGGCACCGGTCTCAAAAGGGTTAAATCTGGGCAGCCACAACGAAAACAACATCCCTAAAAATAACATCCTAAGAAGCTCAAACACCATTAAAACTTGGTGGAACTTTACACTGAACACTTCCTTTGTGCGAGACTCTATGCTCAGTGGATTATAAATGTCATCTCATTTATTTATTTCTCTGGATGGCCATAGGGCATAGATATCGTCAATCCCATGTTATGGATAAAGAAACTCAGAGAGAGGTGTGGACTGACTCCAGTTTGCCGATCTTGATTTCTGAGTCCATCAACTACTCTTAACTTCTATTGGTTCGTGTCCTGCGGACACTTGCTAGACTTCGGGCAAGTCACCTGATGCTTCTATGCCTTGATGTCTTTCTCTTTTCGTAGACACCTCGAAGTGTATAGTGAGGATTAAATAAGTTTTAATAAAATGTAAGATACTTGACATATATACTCAACACGCGTTGGCTGTTACCTCCGTCCTTCCTCCCCTTCCTCCTCTGATTTTTGCTTCCTTTCATCAACATGTCCGGAGACCTCGATCCATACCCGGCACTGGAACATGTAAGACAGATCCCCACACTACAGAGACACCCTGTTTTCAGCATTTGCCCCAGGACAGAGAAGCTCTTGTTAGCCAGGGATCTAAGCAATTCAACCTCTTCTGCTTGAGAAAAAGCAGAATTGACTATATTAAACCTAACATACAGAACTAGATTTTAAAAATAGTAATAACATATCGTGACATTTGTCCAACCAGCCTCGTTGCCAAGCGCACTACAGAATCAGGTGATCTCCTGTCTGGTGATCTTATTTCCTGCAAATAAATCTGTTGCGTACCTCGGGTAATTTTAGGAGCAGAATTAAGTCCCCATTCTTTGGCACTTTACCGAGGTGAAAAAGTAGAGAAAAATGAGACATCGAAATTACAGTAGCTCCCAATGCTGACATTCTAAACTTAATATCCAGCACTCGGCACCCACACACCCGTGGAGTCACGAGATAATCGAATTCCCAATCATAAAACATTCTTCCTCAGGTTGAACTGATGGCTCATCAGCACATGGAACGGTAGTAGAAATGCCCAGTGTCTCAAACATACACACGCAGACGGATGCGCACCAGCTGCCGCTCGCCCGTGGCTGTGGACATGCCCCCTTTTGGGGACCCTGTTCTCTGCAGGCGGTTTTTGTGGGTCTTGGGCCTGTGGAGATATCACTTGGTCCCTGCAGTGCGGTCCCGACACAGACGTGCGAAGAAGTCCCTCACCGAGTGAGCGCGCTGTGATGGAAGACTGTGCGGCTGGGACCGGAGCCAAGGGAGTGGGGACGCGTGTGTCTCAGGCCCGCAGAACGTCCCCTCCGGGGGAGCAGGTGATACTGTGAGGAGGAAGGGTAGGTACCAGTGCGAGCAGGGAGCAGAGCAGGGGACAGAGCAGGGGACTGTGCAGGGGGCCGTGCAGGGGGCAGAGCAGGGGACAGTGCTGGCTCAGCTCACTTCCCTAAGCTCTCGGTAGGGGGACGCAGGGGGCTTCTGCCTGGTGCGACACCTGCCTCCTGCACGGCCTCTACTCCCTCCCATCACCAAGGCAAGAGATTTGACTGTCCTGTTTAGGGATTTCTGGAGAACCAAAGAATCTCCTATCTCAAAATAAAAGTCTCCACTGGCCTTTGTGGGGTCCCGTTTTCTGGTTTCCTTGGGAACTGCCCTTCTGCTCCGCAATGGGGCCGTCTCCTCGAACCTCGGCTTCCAGAGTGGAACCAGCCCAGACCTGGATATCGATATGTCAGGGGGCTTTTCTTCCCAAAGCATTTTTTTTTAATATGCCTGGCTCGAGTGGCCAATATCTCCCTCCTTTGGGAACTAAGAATGATAGCTAAGCTTTGAAATTTTAAGCTCGACTGATAGGCTGAGATTCGCCCATCGCCCATGTGAATATTATACTCCCCTCCCCGCCCCGAAAGGATCCTGCTCCTGGACTTACAGGTTATTCAGACTCAAGCGAAGACTTCCTGCTTTCTGAGCTACCTGGCGCAGAGTCTCGTTTTTCATGAACTTGCCTTCCCTGCGTGCTCCCGTGTGGCTGTCATATTCTTTCATATTGCAAATCAGGTTATCCGTGCGTCTGGGAAATGAGAGAACCTGCCTACTGAGTCTTCGGACACTGATAAAGTTTGACATCAGTCTCTGAGTTTAAGTCCTCTCTTGAGTCCCAGTTTCTTAACCTGCGAAGGTCAAATCCATTCCCACATTTGGATGGGTAAGATCATCACGAATGAGCCGAAGGAATGGCCACGTGGGTGGACTGATCACATCAAAAGACTTTGATAAAATTACTAACTTCCTCCAAAATATGTGAAGCTTGTTTGTGTCCCAAGTCACAGATCGACCTACTTGGGTTAAAATCCTCTCTACTGAGGCCCGCATCAGGTTGAACCCCCACCAAATTTTGATTCTCAGGTTGGCCTTTGAGAGCAGGACCACAGTAATGTGGGAAATCATCCATCAACTATTGACACGTTCATTTTAGAAGTAGGAAATTTATGCCACTCTAGCACACTGTCCCAGTGTGTGCCACAAAGTTCTAAACTTCCTAATCTCTGTTTTATTCATAATTTCTGCTGCATCCGGTTGCAAAACTACAGGTTCAAAACCATTTACCTGAACTCCTCGGAGGCAAATAACATATATTTTTTAATTTGCAAAGTACCGGATGGGTATACTATATATCTATCACACACGCTGCAAGCGGTCTGGGGTGGCGCTCTGCCATAAAACAGCAATGTTCTTCACACCAACCTATGGCCATGACAAGCCGGCTGAGTAGAGATTATGAGACTCTTGCCAGGCCCAGTTAGGCACTGTCACTAAATGGGCTCGGGTCAGGTTAAATTGTCCTGTTAGATTTTACCAAATGTTTTAGATCGTGAAAAGGCGGCGGCAGGATTTTGGGGTGAGTGTATGGTCATCGTCGTCATCACCAACACAACTTACTCTACCGAGCGCCTGCCAGTTACCCCACATACCAGTCACCTGTGGGGGTGGTGTGGCCGAAGCCCTGATGGGGATACTGAGATTTAAGGCGAGTACGCAGTCTCTTCTTATACTTAACAACAGGCAGAGCCAACAGTTGAACTCCGGGCTGCTTGGTTTCAAAGCCCACACTCTCCTCACCCTGCCATATACATTCCTGAGAATCTCGATTTTGAGTGGTTCTCATTTCAGGGGATCTTTTGTCCTACGTTAGAGCTATTTCCTTAAGGCAAAGGGATTACGGTTTGTTTTATTTTAATTCTGACAAAGAAATGGGAATAAGAGTCTTCTCTAAATGCTCACTATAGAATGACATTTACGAATACGTCATTGTCGACCCAAATCTGACCACCAAAACCTCATTTTATTGGTTCCTTATATGATATGAATAGAGAGTTTAGACTCTCAAAAAGACACACAAAAGTTAAAAATATACCGAGTTACTCTTTCTACCTATTGTATTGTCAAAGATGGAAAAAGGTAGTGAATGTAGTCTTTGGCAAAACTGTGGCAAAACACACCCTTTCACGAACCACCTGTAGAAATGTAGAAGCTCACGTGAAGGGCGATATCTATCGAAATGATAAATTTATATGCTTTCTGTTCCAGAAATTCTATTTCTGTTAACAGTGTTAATTGCTCATACGTAAGATGATTTACGTGTATGATTATTCATTACAGCATTGTTCGTAATAACACGGGATGAGGAACCACATAAATGCCCATTAATAGAGTACTTGTTAAACTAATTATGATACTTTCAGGTAATGAAATTCTAAGTTGCTATCAAAGAGAATGTGAAAAATGTCCACATGGAAATATCTCTAAAATATAATAAGTTTAAGCAAACAAGTCCGCAGCATGATATCTTATGCAAAATGAAGAAAAAGTAAGAATATATACTTTCATTTACTTTTTTATACATAGAGAATGTTCAGAAAGGTACGTAAGAGGCTACATTAAGGTGGGTTACTTATTGG
>NW_011888964.1:1938328-1941150 GCF_000151845.1 Pteropus vampyrus
GTCTTCTCTCTGCACGTTTGTACCCTTGACCAGCAGCTCCCCCCACCCCCATCCCCAGCCCCTGGCCACCACTCTGCTTCTCTGTTAGAACAAATCCTGCAATTCAAAAATATCAATGTTACCTCTTTTCCTTCCACTCCCCTGTATTTTACTATGCAAGTTGCTCCTGACACTTTTGGTTGCAAGAGTCTAATACGCATTTTTTTTTTTTCCAGACACGAAGCCACTGAAGTCGGTGGTGAAATCCAAAATCTCAGCAAATCTGAGTGGTAGCCCCATCCCGGCCCTTCTGTGACTGTAACCCACTCTTAGGATTCTTCCCGTGGCTGATACATCTCAGGAGATAGATGTGTGATGCACAGAGACACAGATATAGGTTTTTGAGAGTGAGCCAGAGTTTGAGAGGAATTTGGTAAGAAAAATGCTCACACTTTTATTTACGTGTCTGGACAAGACCTATGTTTTCAGCAACTCCTGTTTCAGAACCAGACAAAACGTTCCGAGAGCTTAAATGACGCCTTAATCATGCTGGGCAATTTAGATGCACTTAGAAATAACATCTGCGTGCCTGCCCAGCCACCGCTGAAAGGGAAGTGTCGTTTATCAAAATGGCTTCCAAACGGCTCTGTTTTGTGTAAGCACAGCCTACAGGTACTCATCAGTGTCGAGGCTGAGTGCCGTGGGGAGTGTTTCTGTGAGCAGCCATGGGAAAAAGGTTAGCTTTCGCCTGAAAGTCCAGAATCATTTTCTGGTGGGGAGCAGAGGCCCCTACATGTTGTAATCCTTTGGGGATGGGGGTAGGGGGAGGGCGATGCCTTTTAATCTCAGCCTCCAGTACGCTTTGAAAACCAACGATTAATTTCCCAATTGCTGCAGGGTTGTTTCAGGATTTTTTTTTTCTTTTTCTATTTTAATTTTAGTTTAAAGCTGGGGCACCGTGAGCCTCTGTAAACAAGGCGATCGATCGATGGCTATCAGCAATTCTTGGGAGAGGGCAGAATAAGTTGATGGATTCCGGACAACAGGAAGAAAATAGTGCAAGCGAGTTGAATAAATTAATGGATGTTATTATCAGCGGAAATGGAGGTCCCCACAGGTGTCTTAAAGGGGACATTCATTCTTGCTCTGAGGCTGATGAATCTCTCACAGGTCGGGAGGAGTTGACAGTGTGAAGTTTCTCGTTTACAGCCTCCAGGTCACTCTGCGTCTTCTTGCATTTGTAATTAGACTCTTCCTCTGGATGGCGGAGATTTTAAATGGCCCCTCATTTATTTTTAATTGTCATCAAGCCACTGAATGTTAGTGCTGGAGGAAGATGCTTCTTACACCCTGCCTTTCTTCCATGGAAAATGGAAACGGTGGACCCCAGAGATGAGAAGTGGTTGGCGCGAGGTTATGACCGCTGTCAGAGCCAAGCCTCGAGTCCGCGTTTCCTGCCTCCACGGCCAACTCTCTGCCCTCCGTCACACCACGTCCGCTCTTGTTTTTATTCAGGTCATTGCAATGTGAACTCCGTCCCGTGGTGACCTCTTACAGCGCCTCCTGCTTCCTTCCTGCCCCCTTTCTCATCCACTTCTCATACGGCCTCCTGTGTAAATCCCCAAACACAGAGAATCTTGGACCAGAGTTTAGAATTCTTTGATATTCATCCATTGTCAACTATGTTAAATACCATCTATAATCTGACGTTTGAATACTATACATGCTCTCACATGGTGTGCTTCAGTCGCCTGCTACGTATCACGTGTTCTCTATGCTGCAGCCAGAACATTCTGCTCCTGTGCAGGTGTGTAAGCTGGCCCATGCTCTTCCTTCAGCTGTTGGATGGTGTTCCCTTTTGAAGCTGTGACTGCTCTCCATGGCCCTCGCCTTCCCAGGTGCAATCCCCCGAGCCTGCTCTGTTCCTGGGATGGCCTCAGAATCCGCATAGGGAAGATGATAGAGCCACAAGATGGAAAGAACCTGGGTCCCCGAAATACAATCAAAGGAGATTTGCCCTCAGCCAGAACAGCTGTTTTGGACTTTGTACAAGTAAGAGAGAAGGTGCTACTTTGACAGCCACAGAATTTCAGGGTTCACCTTAACTAATGCAAAACCCAATAATAAACAATAGAACACCATGGTAAGAGCTAAACAAGGACTGAACTTCAGAAGGCAGGGCAGGGAATGATCTAACCAAGGACTAAGCAGTTTGCTTAAGAAAGGGTCAGTGATTCTCTTTATTTAGGGCAGGGGCCAGCATGCTATGGCATGAGGGCTCGATTTGGTCCACTATCTGTTTATAAATAAAGCTTTATTGGAACAGCGCACACTCATTTCTTTATGCACTACCTGTGACTATTTTTGTATTATAACAGCAGAAATGAGTAGTTTGATGGAACTGTACGGTTCATAAGTTTGAAAACGTTTACTACCTGGCCCTTTACAGAAAAAAAAAAAAATTGCCGACCACTGCTCTAGAGTGCTGTGCCTGTGAAGGCACAGGAAACGCAAAAAGGAGACAGGAAATCTCTCTCGCTGCCACCGGGGACTTTGGACTTTTCCTTTCTCTACTTTCCCTTCACGGCTCCGTCTGTCAAGTGAGCATAATAATCGCGCCCACCCCGTGGGGTTCTCTGAGGATGGCGTGAGATAATACGTGGAAGGTGGTCGGAACAGTGCCGAAAATGTCAGGGCACTCGAGACATGCTGACTCTTCACCTTACCTTGAAACAGAAGAGGAAAAATCAAGTAATTTATACCAGATGTGTTCCCAATTATATATTTGTTCAAAATTGATTTCTTTGGCTGCAGCCAAGTGTAGTTAGAAATACAGGTAGAAG
>NW_011888964.1:1941200-1943577 GCF_000151845.1 Pteropus vampyrus
CACACTCATTTCTTTATGCACTACCTGTGACTATTTTTGTATTATAACAGCAGAAATGAGTAGTTTGATGGAACTGTACGGTTCATAAGTTTGAAAACGTTTACTACCTGGCCCTTTACAGAAAAAAAAAAAAAATTGCCGACCACTGCTCTAGAGTGCTGTGCCTGTGAAGGCACAGGAAACGCAAAAAGGAGACAGGAAATCTCTCTCGCTGCCACCGGGGACTTTGGACTTTTCCTTTCTCTACTTTCCCTTCACGGCTCCGTCTGTCAAGTGAGCATAATAATCGCGCCCACCCCGTGGGGTTCTCTGAGGATGGCGTGAGATAATACGTGGAAGGTGGTCGGAACAGTGCCGAAAATGTCAGGGCACTCGAGACATGCTGACTCTTAACCTTACCTTGAAACAGAAGAGGAAAAATCAAGTAATTTATACCAGATGTGTTCCCAATTATATATTTGTTCAAAATTGATTTCTTTGGCTGCAGCCAAGTGTAGTTAGAAATACAGGTAGAAGGAGAGGCTGCTCATAGAGCCTTTCAATGTTTTCTTTCTTTCTCAAGTCGTCTCTCAAATGAGCTTTACTCAGTTATTTGCTGATTAAGCGGCACCGAGCTCTCCTTAATAAAACACGCTGATGATGTGGAGGACGTGCTTTGGGTGGCTCTGCACTGGTAAGCCACTCTCGGTGTACCTGCACGCTTGTGCTTCTCAAGGGAAGACTTACACTTCCTACAAGTCACTTACGTTTGTGTCAGTTGTACGTAGTGTATTTCTACGCTGAATTAATTACTGTGTGCGTGACGAGATGTGAGCGCAAAGACGAGGGGACTCGTTCCATGAAATCAAATGTAAATGCTTTGGGAAGAGCTGACGAAGGTAAGTAGTTCCCAAAACTATGGTTAAATCAGCATGAGACTGGGGATAGAAAAAGTTAAAGCATACAGAAGTCTGTATTCATACTGCTTTCTGAGTGTCTCTACGTTTTTACTTTCAAGAAACTCACACTGGAAATCAAAGACCATGCATGTGAGTGCGATGTATGCAAAAAAGGACCAGAAGGAGCTGTAATCAGTCAGGGACCCATCTTCAAATCAAGACCTTGGCCGTCTATCTGAACCTTGGTAATGAAGGTGCCTTTTTCTGTTTTAAATTAACATAAAATGTCTAAAGTGTGAATGCATCATTTTATGACCCTCTCTTTAACTGATTCTTTTGATTAATTCATCTACCACGGTAGCTCTATTTTATTGGCCACAAGGGCATCGAATGAATTTGGAGACTCTTTTAAAGCATCTGTTCCTGTAACAATTCTGCCCCGACCAGGTGTCCCTGGACTTCTGCCGTGGGCACCTCTGTTAGAGCAGCTTCAATGCCTCCTGTCGATGGAGAGGCACTTGAAGACAAGACTCAGTCTTCTAACTATGTTTTCCCAGTTCCCAACGCCTGGTACGTTTTAACCCCACTGTCATGCTAGTAATTCAGCTGATGGTGTCCATGTGGACGCATGAGGGCGCAGCCTGTCCAGCTGCGCCTCCCAGTCTCCCCGGCTCCGTCAGTGGCGGCTTCGGCTCCTGGTCGCTCAGACCAGACTCCCTGCATCATCCCAGATCTCCTCTTCCTCTCATTCCTCGTATTCCTTCTTTCTGCTAAGGCAGTGACTCCTCTCTCTCCGTAACGCATCCAGATCCGCCCTCTCCATCCAGAACCGCCGTGGTTCCGCACTGGCCCCAGACCTCGGCCTCGCTTGTCTGGATTATTGGAAGAGCTTCTTCACGGGGTCCTCTGCTGTCACTTCCCGTGGCCCACTTTCTGCTGTCACCAGCTTTAGGCCGAAATGCCACTTCCGCCCAGAAGCCTTTTCTGATCTTCTCTTCTTTCAGGAAGCACCCCCTTCTCATCGGTCCCCACCTTTGGACCGTTTCTATTTTATGAATAGTTTGAGTATTTGCTGAAATGGCATTACTCGTTTGCTTGTGTTTCTTCTCCCACTCAAGTGGGAGCTCCGTGAGCACAGAGACTGTTCGCTCAGTGCCAAGAACGTGCCCTGCACGTAGCAGGTGCACAGCGGTTATTTGCCGAATGAATGAATGGAAGGAACGATGTGTATTAGGTTTGGAGTCTTCGGTCTGAGGGGTTATTTTTTTTCCCCCTCTTTAAATGTATTCAACATATTCTTGGCAAAAGAACACAGGAGAGTGAATATAAGTCAGATGATATATTGGGAAATGAGAGAATAAACAGGAAAAACTGCTGAGGTACTGAATAGTGAATCTTAAGGGAAACTTTCTTATTTTCAATATCTTTATTTCCTGGGATAGAAATAGAATATCTTCATTTGGAAAGGAAACCCCAGCGGAACTTGCGAAACATAAAAG
>NW_011888964.1:1944382-1946479 GCF_000151845.1 Pteropus vampyrus
ACTCTGAGAAACTTGAGGGCGAGGCTTGCGCTTTGTCATCTTGGATTTCCAACACTTCGATAATGCCAAGAACAGAGAACGTATTCTGTTTTTGTTAGCTTTCCTAATAACGTGTTATTTTAATTTTATCTCCCCCCAATCCTCTTGTGAGTCTTGTGGTTTCATCTGTGAGGCAAGCAGTGGCCATTTGGAATAAGTTAGAAATGGTGCCTGTTGCAGCTAAAAACAGTGTCTTCTCTACATAACACTTTAAACCATAGATCATTGCGTTAAACTCTCTCGGTTTCCTATCTATAAAGTGGAGATAAATAACCATATGTACCTTACGAAATTTCTGTGGGATTCAGTTAGTTAATGTGTAAAACCATTTAAAATAGCACCTCAGCTATGAGCCCTACTACACGTTATCAAACATCATTACGGTTCTTACAAAACCCTGGTGAGGAGCGCGCTGTGCGGATGCTCGTTTTATTGATGCTGCACTGAGCCCAGCAAGGTCGTGACTTCCTCACGACCTCACTGCTAAGACGGGGAACTCACCAGTGACAACTGAGACTGGAGCCCGCCCGGACCTGTCCTCTGCGCCCCAGGAATCTAATGAATCGATGAACGAGCTGACATGCGCAGAGCCCTTGGCTCATCAGCGCCCCATCAGTGCCCACCACGATGACACATATCTTGTAAGGGTTTCTCAAGTCCTTTCCCAAGTTTTCCCAGTCCTTGGGGTCGCACTGGTGTCTGCTGGCCTCCAACCTTGTAGTTCTCCATCCCGAACAGTTTAGTCCTCTAGGAGATGCTTGGCAATGCCTGGGGACACTTCTGATTGTCACAGTTGGAGGGTGGTCCTGCTGGCACAGAGTGTGTAGAGACCTGGGAGGTCACTAAGCACCCTCCAATGAGCAGGGCAGTCTTTACGACAAGGCGCTGTCCTGCACACGCGTCACCAGCATCGAGGCTGAGAGGCTGTGCTTCAGCCAATGACCCATTACACTGACTAGCCAGCACACTACAATCACAGTCTAACAATGACATGACCACAGGGCAGGCCCCCGTAGGCTGCGCTGCTGACCTTTGTGCCCAAGGGGTCTGGTCCACCTCATCTTACTGGAATCTGGTGTCATCAGGAAAGGTGACCCACTCGGGCTCGTCGGGGAGAACAGGTTCTTTTTCTAAGTAATAATGCAACTCCTGGTGATAGTGCGATTATCTGGAGAGAAACATTCTATTGAGTTCACGCCCCCAAGATTTCCCTTTGTGATATTTACCACAACTACAATTCATCAATTCGTAAATCAATATCGATATCACTGCTTCTTTAAATTCTGTCTTCCTTTCTACAGTCACGAACTGTGAGGACAGAACCACGTGGGCTTGTCCACTGCTCTTCCTTAGCACCTGGAAAAGCACCTAGACTAGAGTAGGTCTAACACAGATCCACGCTGGAGATGCGCTTGTGTAAATAAATGACCCAGCTCAGCATTTGGAAGTATAAAAACAGGGTCTAGAGCCCAGAAGAGAAGGTCGTGGCATTTAAGGTATGCTAGGCAGTACGGAATGGTTAAAAGATTTGATATCCAATGTCCATTCATTCACTGACCAGATGGGCACGGAGAGCCCTCAGTGTGCCAGGCACGGTGAGACCGGAGGGGTACAGGCCAGAATCTGGACAAGGGCCTGGCTTTGAGTCTTGGAATCACTAATTCCTAGCTCCGTGAAGTCATCTAACCACCCTGCACCACAATTTCCCTCTATAAAATGGGTAGACAGTCTTTGCAATGAGATTTCTAGGATTAGAAAAGATCCTTAAAGGGCTGGATGTAGCATCTGGACATAGATGGTATTCAGTAAGTAGGTAGCCACATATGGTAGCTTTAAAACTTGTCATTCTCTAAAACATCTTCCATCAAGGGGCTAATAGAATGTGGCAGAAATGACTTCGGAAGCTAGGGTAGGAAAGGCCAAAGAGCTTGACCGCCATTGAAGAGATGAGAGAGAGACAGACAGACAGACAGAGACAGAGAGAGAAACAGAGAGAGGAGCCTGAGGGGCCCAGATGTTCCAGTCCAGGTGTGTGAATAGACACCCGAGAGCTCAGAC
>NW_011888964.1:1948654-1951746 GCF_000151845.1 Pteropus vampyrus
ATAAGCACTTTTCAATCTCCCGTTTACTTCGATTTGTTGCTACTCTATTGGCCAACATAAATCACATGTCAAGTCAAAAGTCAGTGTCAGCATGGACACAGGAAGGTCAGAAAAATCAAGCCCACTAATACATTGGTATACTACTATATTTATATAATTGGATTACTTCTCACTACATTGATACAAGTCACCATCACCCCTGGACTTGATTCACGATACACTCCCAACCAGACTCCTTGGCTCATCCCTAGCTCTTTTAATGTCCACACTCAACACAGCTGCCAGAGTGATTGTATCAAACTAATTTTTACCATGCCATCCTTCCGATCAAGTTTCCCCAAGGACTTCCCATCCTGCTGGGAGCAAAAGCAAAGATCGTTATTGTGGCTCGGAAGGTCCTACATGACTTAGCTTCCCTGTCGCATTTCTGAGCTTATTCCCTACTCCATCCCCCAGTCACCCCAACTCAGGTACCACAGCTCTCTTACCATGCCTAGAACATTCCAGAACCCTCCTTGCTTGAGGCTTTTGCATTCTGGTCGGAATACATTTTTTTCAGACGGCTCCGGATTTAGATCTCTGCACAATGGTTGCCTCATCGATGAAGACTTCTCTGACTATACTGCATAAAACACCGACGTTCTCCGACTCCGGTATTCCTTATGCTCCTAGCTCTGCTTTATTGACCTCCACATCTGACACACGGTACGTTCACACTTATTTTGTTTGCCTCTTACTCTGGAATGCAAGCTCCATGCGGACATCGCTCCATTTGTTTACTGCTGTTTCCCAAGTGCCCAGAACAATGCTTGGTATGGACTAGGCACGTAATCAATATTCATTAAATAAATCAATGGATCAATGAATGAAGACATAGAAGAAAATTAAACTACGAAATGGATGAATTAATCATGGTGACCCATGACACTGGAATACCATGCAGCAGTGGAGCAGAATAAATCACCGCTACACCTAGCAACAAGGAGAAGTCACATTATATAACACTGAGCAAAAAAAAGCAAATTTCAAAAGAACTAGAGAGATGACCCATTCAAGGAATCAGGCTGTCATTCTAGGAGTCTGCCTCCTTCTTGACTGTGTCCTGCAGGGTGGCCGAGGCATCCACAGTAACCACACTGTGGTGCCAGCGGGGGAAGGGCCCGGGGACACGCAGTAACCCCTGGGCAGGGGCTGGAGCCCTACTTCCGGCTGGCTGCTCTCCTGGCCCACTGAGGAGTCATCCTTCGAAGGAAAAGCGATACTTTCGCGTGCGTCTAAGCAACACGAGTTTGACAGTACCTTTTCTTTGGGAATGTGCATCACAAGAAAAACATCAGCAAGGTCAACATCTAAAGTCAGGAGAGAGGTCCTTGACTCTGCCAGGCTGTTCAGCAGGCGACGTCTGTGTGACTCTGAGTCGTCTAATTGGAAAAATGAGCACTGTACCTAAGCACTTACTTAAAAACCGTTTTGGTAAGGCACAACGGCATCACCGAAACAAAGCAGATAGGACAACACGTCCTCCAAACACTGTGGAATGTTCACGAAACATCGATTAGGGGTCAGAAAGACTGAGGTTAAAGTCCTAACTGTACAACACGCTAGCTGTATGTCCTTAAACGAGTGGTCTAAACTTGCCAAGCCTCAGCTTTTGGTTTTTCTTCTGCAAAAATGGAGGCATTAATAAGTACGTTAAAGGTTTTTGCTATGCTTAATTGAAAACTATATAAATGTACTCAGTATAAGGCTTGGCATTAAAAGTCAATTAATTGCCTAAGTGATTGCATGAATAAACAAATCGATGAAGGAATGGGTGTACTCTGCGATGACGTAAAGGAGACGTGCCGTTAACTCTTAAGTCCAAGTTCGCGCGTGATAAAAGTGCCTGAATGGTTCTCCTGGAGAACAGAGCAGAAAATCCTGAGGAGTGAATCGGGCCTTGGAACGGGTGACGTTTTCCAGTTACAGGCAGGAGAACAGAGGCTTTTACGCTGACTTCTGGGGGCCGGTGAAGCTTCACGGAGAGCGAAGACCAGGCTGGCTTTTACCAACTTGGCAATTAGTTATCATCAATCTGCCAGTCAAACTTAAGTGCTCATCCTGATGAACACGGAACAATGTCATCGACATAGAAACGGCTTCACAATCACGTATTTAGACACTTTGGAATCCTCTCCCCTCCCTCCCCCCATCCCTCCTTTCCTTCCTATTTTTTAAAAAGCCACATCCTCAGTGGGGTCAGGAACAGTAAATAAATATTTCTGCCGTAAGCCACAGACCTATTCACACTAATAGGATAAAGGGCCTCATGTCGAGTTGGGAAATATTTCACTGCAAAACACTCGTTAAAAAGTGTCAGCTTTTGGAATTTTGAGTTTCAAAATTGCAGATAAGAGAAAGCCTGGATGGGCCTTGGGAAATAAGCCTGACCGTATGAAAACACACTTGCCCACATCTGAGATCACTGTCTTATAAAACCACTTAGTGAGGTCCGACAGGGACTGTCACACCCGTGTCTCACCGACCGCACAGTACGTTCGTGTCTCTGCTTTAAGTAAGCCACAAGAATTAGGAGGCCCGCTGGAGAAATCCGAGCTGTCACATACTAATTAACACAAACAGCGATCCTCACGTGGCCGGATTATGTCTGAAAAATCATCCTTGACAGCGCACATCTAAGCATCACAGGAAAGTGATGACACATGAGTGTTTTCTCTCTCTGATGGCTTGAATTGCAAGATATTTCAAAAACAAGATCAACGGAATACCAATTTGTCTGACAAGGGAAAGAAAACAGGAGGCATGTTTTTCCAATATATTTTTTTTTTTCTTGAGATGTCAAAGATTTAACTCAAATCTTCAGCTCTTCGGCTTATTATCAGTGTAATTCCAGAAGCACGGCTTAATGCACTGAGCTCTAATGTGGTTACCATGACGAGAGCAGAAAGCACCATCCTGCCACACTCATTTCAAAAAGATCTCTTAATTTCTATTAAGGAATCTTTGCAAGGAAACAGGCAAGCAGAGCCATGCTAGTCGCTGTTTCTGAGGAACGCACGCATCAAGATATTGTATTATCTGAGCTTCAGATC
>NW_011888964.1:1951971-1953383 GCF_000151845.1 Pteropus vampyrus
CACTGCGTCTGGGTTTAAGCAGACCCGGGCTGGAAACCCACTCTCCCGCATATCAGTCTGTGACTTTGAACAACTCATTTGAACTTTCTGAGCTCTGAGCTGCTACTTCTCCACCTGAAAAATGTAGAAGACGACGGTGTCCGCCCACACGCATCGTGAAGGCTACATAGGAAAGCCGCAGAGCTTTGCGTTTGTCCGGCGCATGCTCTGTGTTTGACAGAGGCGGCTCTTTCCGTGGAACCGCGTTGCTGATCGTGATGACAGAGATCCGTGACGATAAGGGTGCCGTGATGGTGACCGGAAGTGGGGATAACCAGACGAGCCCACACCCAGGAGTCTCCAAAACCTGGACTGCCTCGCAATCTTGTGCTGTACGGAGGTTTAGAACGAGGGTACAGGTGAACAAATAGACTTGGGAACACAAGTGTCGATTAGAAGAATTAGAAGAAATACCCACTTAGTTGGAAACCAAAGCAAACTTTCTCTTTAGTTCGTGCCATAAAGTTTTCTATATGCTGAGGACACATGGCTGATTAAACGGGCAAAATTCTTGCCCAACAGAATTTATCTCCTCGAGAGGGAAAATAAGCGACACACACGTGGACGAATGGGTACAGGAGACACGTACAGGTACTGATGAGGTCTTGTAAATTTATACCAGTCGTTATATATAAAGAGTGATGATTTTTGTTCTGTGGGGAAGGGGAGGTCCAGAGCTGTCTTGCCTAGAGATGTCAGAAAATGCCTTCTTGAGAAGCAGATTTTCGAATTGAAGCTAAAATGATTTGAAAAGATTTTCATTTATGTAGGACTGTGTAGAGCATGGTAAAGAGTTTGGATTTTCTTCCGAAGTGAAAAGAAAGACGACTAGATGGTTTTAAGTAGGGGATGACACCATCTGATGATGCTTTAGAGATATTAATTACTCTGGGTGCCGAGCGGAGGGACTCAGCTGTCAGAGGCGGGAACGCCGTGTGAGGGCCAGAAAGAGCAGCTAGTAGGCTGTGGCGGAATCCCAGAAAAGAGGAGTCAGCGCCTTGTATCACGTTCATGGTCACGGAGAAGTGGGAGATGGCATCTGTGGGAATCCGTTTTGAGATGTACACGACGTCCTGGGAAAACAAACCCTCCGAACCAGGGCCGAGCTGCCTCCCTTCCTCGGAAAAGTTCAGGATCAGACGCCACCTGGATAAAGCCAAGCTACGAGTTTCTGGGGACTTTCCCTGCATTTAGGGCACGTTCTGAGGTCCGTGCTGAGCTCCACATTCCCTCCCCTGGTCTCCATGCGTCTGCCACACCCGTGTACTCTCGTTTGCACACATCTCTTTGGTGCCTAAAGTTGTCGTTCATGCCAGTCCTTCTACTTGGAGTGCTCTAGGAAACATTTCCAGAACTTTCCACATGGCTAGTCC
>NW_011888964.1:1954723-1957516 GCF_000151845.1 Pteropus vampyrus
TGAGCCGTGAGTCCCCTGCACAGACTTCCTCTCCCCACACGCCGACCAAGCTCATGCTTAGGGAACCTCAAGCAGGGCTCAGAGACGAAAATGAGAAAAGTCTGCCTCTGAGCAAGTCGTACGGTGCTGCCCATCTCAGAAAAAAAACCATCTAGAATGGCATTTTAATTTTACCATATAAGCGCGTTTTCCATGTCACATTTCAATATTACGTTCACTTTGGATTACATCTAAGGGCACGGAGGAATAAGGCGGCCTTTGCAGGGTCTGGGGACCCCAGGGGAAATAACAGTGCATTGACCTGTAACTGTCCCAGTGTCTGCAGGGCCCTGCTCCTGTCTCGGCCCTGCTCCGATCCACTGTCTATACTGACACCAAAGTCGCTTTTCGTAACCCTGGTCTGGTGGCGCTGCTTCCCCACGCAGCCGGCGGCCGAAAGCCGTGCTCCAGGTCTTCAGCCCGGTGCACGGAGGCCGCGCGCCTTCCGCCTCCCTCTGCCCCTCGGTCTCCCTCCCCCGCACCTGTGCTGCGCCGTCTGGGCCGAGTGCCCTTCCGTCCGCCTCGGCCAGTCTCCCCGGTGAGAGCCGAGCCCTCCCTGCTCTGAGCTGCCCCCAGCAGGCTGGGCGAGCCCGGTATCAGGTCTACACCGTGCGACGCTTAGTTTTGATGGATCGGTCTCCCCGACAAGCCGCTAGGGACACGAGGAAAAGGGACACGTTCCCTTCGCCTTTATGCTCCAGTACGGGATAGAGTTACTACTCACTGAGGAAACACGAGTGAAAAGCATGGGCGGACAGACGGGGGACATCATTATCACCCGACAATGTTTAGAACTAAAACCGCCCCACTGTCAGCCCCTCGTCCATTAGGAACCCCAGGCGACCACACTTTGGCCAAGGGACCGTGAAGGAAAATGCTTGCCACACTACAGGCTGCTGCTGACACCGGTGCCTTTGACCCCCGAGTGAGATCCCATCCCGATGCCAAACAGAAACGAGAGAGAATGCGAGGCCAGAAGGATAGTCAGTGACGCCCGAGGAAGGAGGGCCGGGCTCCCTTGGCCCTGCTGTCCTCAGGCACAGGCCCGGCCTGCCGGGAGCCGCGTGCCCGGGGCTCTGGGGCGGTCCCCGGTCAGTCACGTCCACAGCCAATGTCTTCTCGGATCTACGCAGCTGTCCTGCGAACCCAGCCCTCCCTGAGCCCGGAGACACCCTCTCCACGCCGCCTCCAGGTTTTTGCCTTTTGTTCCTCACATGACCCTGGGTACCCCACGCGGATGTGGGGCAGAGAGCGACGGTGTGACTGCAACCGTGGAATCGGTTTGGACCTGGATTCAGCCACTTTAAAATTCTGTGAACTAAAGAAACGTCATTCTCCTCTCTGAGCCCCTGAAAATAATAAGAACACGCTATATCCTACCTACCTGTCTCAGAAGGTTGTGACAGGTGTGAACGGTCGAGGGCGGCTCCAAGGCGAGTCGTTATTACTCCATCTCTGTTCCTGTGTTTACTTTGCACATTTCTATCACATGTCAAACCCGTCAACTGTGACTTCTCTCAAGCACCCCGAGGGAGGAGGGGACAGGGTCGAGCACCGGCGGTGCTCCAGAAGCTTGTCTTCGTAACTACCATTTGTCGGCCACCGGCCCTGGCCCGGTCTGGCGCTAACTGTCTGGCGACGGGTCTGCAGCGAAGCCAGAAGTTCTGCAGAGAGAACGCATTACCTCCTGAAGAGGTGAAAGGTGAAAGTGTCACCTTCCTTCACCCCTTCTTGCCCGCCCCGCCCCTTGCCAGTGTCTTTCCTCTCCTGTTTGTGAATCTTAATTCATTAATCACAGGGACAGCAACTTTCTGCCCTGCAGATTGAGCCTGTGAACCCAGAAGAATGCATCGGTCGAGGGGAGCTTCTTATGAGTCACCTCACAGGGCTACGTGAGCATCCTGGGTGCAAAGCACTCAGCCCACTTCCTGCTGCTTAGTAAACACTCGACAAACCGAAGGTGCCGGCAGCTAATGACCCATCCGCTGCCCGCAGGGCTACATCACAGAGCCACAGGACGACTCGTTTGGTAAAGCCGACATAAAGCCACAAACAGAAGCGGGACCCCAGAAAGAGGGGAAGGAAAGGTTGGAAGGTAGACGCCAAGTCCTGAGCTCGAGGCTGCACGGGGCATGGGGTACAGTGCATCCTCGTTCTCACTGGCCCACAAAGCAGAGAAGTGAGAGTCCTACGTGACGAACTTTGTCTTATTTTCTGAGACCACCAAGGGGAACCTGGTTCTGTGCATGAGGCACTCTGTCTCGTGGGGGCCTGCGGACAAAGGAAATGGAGAGAAAGTGGAAGTAGTACTCGGGCACCCCCACCCCCAGGATCTCAACACGCTCCCCAGTATTTCTGCGTCATATCTGGTTCTTCAGCGTCTTCCCCACTACTTGCGAGAGTGTGTACGGGTCAGAAAAGATCCTTTTTTTTTTACCAGCCAAATTAGAAATGTTGGGAGGGGAAGAAAAACAGAGTTCTACTTAGGAAAACAGAAAGTTTGCCCTCTAAAAGAGAAATGGCAAATGAAAAATACCAGCTGCGTAGTAGATGTCCAATAAACTGTAGCTATTATCTATTACAACCTTACATTCCAGTGATTTATGCCTCTAATCTCCCCTGGCTGACTTTAAGTGCCTGACAGCAGGATGCATATCTGATTTATCATTTTATTGCCTATAGGACTTTGCAATACTTGCGTGATCAGTGATATGCGTGTGCCTTTGTGTGTGTAAGCATAGGAAACGGATCACC
>NW_011888964.1:1957566-1966021 GCF_000151845.1 Pteropus vampyrus
TTTTTTTTACCAGCCAAATTAGAAATGTTGGGAGGGGAAGAAAAACAGAGTTCTACTTAGGAAAACAGAAAGTTTGCCCTCTAAAAGAGAAATGGCAAATGAAAAATACCAGCTGCGTAGTAGATGTCCAATAAACTGTAGCTATTATCTATTACAACCTTACATTCCAGTGATTTATGCCTCTAATCTCCCCTGGCTGACTTTAAGTGCCTGACAGCAGGATGCATATCTGATTTATCATTTTATTGCCTATAGGACTTTGCAATACTTGCGTGATCAGTGATATGCGTGTGCCTTTGTGTGTGTAAGCATAGGAAACGGATCACCGCTTGTTTCTCATCATGAAATATGAACCGAAAACTCTGAGCTGAGTCCTTGCATGTTGCGGTACTGATGTAGGCCTGAACAAATTCAGAATGATGGTCTTACAGGCAAAATTATAAATGACGAGAAACGCCGAACCTTAAGATTTTCCACCGAAGGTTTGTTTTGGCTTCAGCTAAGATTTATTGAACAACTTTATGTGTTAATGCTATGTTAGGACATTCCATATGATATTCATAGTGAGAAAAACTCTGAAAAGGTGTCATCACCTCCATCTTATAGATAAGAAAACCGAGGTTTATAGAGGCGAAATAATTTGTCCAAGGTCACACACCCAGCACTGAGTTGAGCTGAGATGCTGAATTCGGGCACATGGGTTTCTTGGGAAAAACTATGAATGTGACAATTGTAGAGAATTGTCTTATTCATCTTTTTTTAAAATCAGAACAAAGTGGATACTCAATGTTATATGTCAAATAATTATTTTCTGTGAAAAGTAGAGTTTATCAATTTTCCTGAAATAGTTTTTATGGCTATAGGACTGCCTCACTGATTAGTATTATAAATTTGGGTGACTATAAACCATTCATAGAACCATATCGATTAAAATGAAGGGGGCAATTGACAAGCTCAGAAAACTTTCGAAAAACGACTCTATTACAAGGAGATGCAATATGCTCCATAACGCGGCAAAGAAAGATTTGAAGACAAAGCTCCCCGAGAAGATGCCATTCACGACAGCTGCTTAATGCGCTGGATCCTACGGTGTACGAGTTTTCTTGTCCAATATGGGAGACCATCGTTTCAAATCGGTTCCTGATTGGGTTTCTCCTCCCTTCGCCCTGTCATGGTTTGTGGCTCCTCCAAGACCATGTATGGCGCCGTGACGGGCTGCGTTCAAGGAAGACGGGACGCTTCTCAGTCACCGAGAGTTCCTTTAGGGGATGGAAAGGCGATGCACGTGGACTAGAGGCAACTCGTGTGGCGAACCTAATTCTTTAGTAAACGTCATTAGTATGTGCCATTCGATTCGCTAATTGACTTAAAAAGCTGACCCCTCTGGCTTTTCTACAATATATTTAGAAATAGCACTTTCGTCTATAAGTATTCGTTTCTTATGAAGATACCTGTGATAAAGGATAATTCACATTGAATCTCAATTTGTTCATTTCCTTTGCCCGTAGTTGGTGGCTGATAGTTGCTTGGAACTTGACTTTAGCAGATATATTTCATTTCAAATGACCAAACTTCAGTTATACCGATTTGGCCAAACCACCAGGCAGTCTGGGTTGGAGAGGAGGTAGTGCAGCTTCGCTTGGGAGCTATTTTTCAGAGTATGTGACCTCTGTGGTTGACATTTGTCAGCATTAATGTGACACAGAGCTGTGTGAGAGAGACTGGCTGATTCTGACGCCTTTAGAAAAGGACTTCTTTGGGACCATCGTGCCTGTCTCAGAAGGAAGGTGTGGCGAACAGATTTTCAGATATTGGTTTTCTGTCACCTCCTGTTCTCTCCTTGAGAGTAAGAAAGAAAACTGGGCAGACAGATAGGTAGACAGAAAGAACAAGAACCACCCAGACAAGCTAGCAAACGGAAGCTCAGCATTTGCGGTTACAGACGTGGGAGGTTTCGTGGAACGGAGCAGCGAGGGGACCCCAACTAGCTGGGGATAACAGTGCTTGGATTGGCGTCTACTTCTAAGGAAACTCGCGGGACAGAAATCTAAAAGAGATCCACGAAAGCACGCACATTTGATACACTTTCTTTCTCTGAATATGAAAGCTAGTGTTTTCTTCATCAGAATCCCTGAGCCTAGCCCCGAACTCCTTGAATGGTTTCTTTTTATGCAAATGAAGTGAATCCGCTTCAGTGGGCTGGGCCAGGGTGTCATGCCCCGGGATGCCCAGGGTGTCATGCCCCATGTTTTCCTGGGTAGCTGGAGACAAGCCTAATCACAGACACAGCTGGGGATCAGATCCAGGGGAAGAACCAGAGGGGGTGCAAAGGGGGAGCACAGAGCCTTAGGTTCTCGGGGGCCTGCGGGAGCCCAGAAACGGAGATGGGGACAAGCCCAAGAGACCAGGGAGTGGGATGGAATGAGCCATGGGGACAACCAGGAAGTGCCTTTCCCTTGGGGTTGGTGGCTCTAACTGGGAGTTACTTAGTCTGCTATAAAGGTCGAGTTCCACCCGGCTTGTCATCTGATATAACCTGCCCCTCGTATTTATTGAATTGAACTGAACTTCAAGAGGCAAGGAGGAAAATACGACTAGCTTGATTTGCAAACTAGACACTTCATACTCACAGCACTTTGGTTTGAAATTATTTTCCTTTCATAGCAGATGAGGAAAATAAGACGAAGAGAGATCATCTTGCAATGAACCAGCCCGTCATCCTGACCGGAACCCCCATCCCGAACCAGAGCCCCCCTGCCCTGTGCCATGTTGCCTTCACCCACGAGGAAGGAAGGGGTCAGGGGTCAGGGGCCGCAGAGTTAGAAGGAGATGGGAGGTAAGAGAAGACTGAGATTACATCTGAGGAAAGTGTGTGTGTGTGCATGTGAGTGTGCGTGTGTGTGTGTGCGTGTCTGAGTGCGTGCGTGTGTGTGTGCATGTGTGAGTGTGTGTGTGAGTATGCGTGTGTGAGTGTGTGAGTGTGAGTGTGAGTATGCGTGTGTGAGTGTGTGCATGTCTGAGTGTGTGCGTGTGCATGTGTGAGTGTGCATGTGTGTGAGTGTGCGTGTGTGCGTGCGTGTGAGTATGTGCGTGTGCATGTGTGTGAGTGTGTGTGTGTTGTGTGCGTGTGTTGTGTGCGTGTGTGAGTGAGCGTGTGTGTGAGTGTGCGTGAGTGTGCATGTGTGTGAGTGTGCGTGTGCGTGTGTGAGTGTGCGTGTACGTGTGCGCGTGAGTGTGCGTGTGCATGTGTGTGTGAAGTGGGGCAGGGAAGCTTCTCATTCTGGTTGCTGGAAATGGCTGTTCTGCCAGGAGCCCATGAGTTCTCTGACCTGAGCGCACAGGGAAGATGGAAATGGGGCTCAGGTTGTCTTCTCTGAGGGTCTGGAAAGGGCTATCTCCTCTCCTGGGACTTAGTGTATGGAGCGCAAGGCACTCAGGGGGTCTGCGTGAGTGCGCCCCGCAGGTAGCAGACAGCGCAGCTCATATGAGGACCTGGGGTCAGGGGTCAGCAGATGTGAGCCAAAGTCTTGGTTCTGCCACTCGCTGCTTAAGGGAAACTGGACACATCCTAACAGTCTATGAGCCTCAGGTGCAAAGTAAGTAATAAGAGATATAATTTATTCCACGAGGAGGTCCTGTGACGGTTCAATCGTGTAATGCACGCCCGTGGGCCTCGTACAATGCGTGGAAGCGGGCGCGCTCTCAGTACGTTACGTTAACTCCCCCACTCATTTTGACAAGGGGCGTAACTTTGACTTCCGCGCACTTCGCCCTACACTCTTCTCCATTTCCGTCACCTAGCGCAGTGCTCGCAGGCCGACTGGCTGGCCGACGGCGTAAGAAGAGAGATTGCCCGGATCGAGATCTTGACGAAGTTGGAGAGTAGGCGAAGGTGGAATTCGGGACAGCGGAATGCCTTTCTTGAATTATTTTTCCCCCTCATTTGAAGAATTTACTTCCGTCAGGCTCTGTCTAAACTTCCACTTAACTGACACGACCGGAAACGCAGGATTCACCGTGAGTCTCACACACCTAATTTTTACTGTCAGCTTAAACAATGATTGCTTCCAGCATGCTCATCTTCTTCTTTCTTATCGCTGGAGAAAGAGAGGCTCCATCTGCTGTCAAACACTTAAAAATGTCTTCTAAAAAAACGAAGAGAACTTTTTGTGGGCGGTGACAGATCATTTTTGAGTGTCCTTCCGATTGTGTTAGGCAGTGGATGCGCACACAGCAACACAAAGCCCTAACCCACCCTGGCAAACAGATTTTCTCTGTGCTGCTCTCTTGGTCTTAAAGGCTGAGAAACCTTGAGGATAAGAATTGAATGTAGCAATAAAAAGAACACATTTCCTCCTGTTTCAAATGAGAACAATAGCATCTTCCGTGCTTCTGCCACAGATTGGTATTGAATAATGCGTGCACTAGCACTTGGCACATTACAAAACTTGGAAGAAATGGGTTCTTTCTTGATGGTGCTGTAATTCTGCCCCCGCCTCCCTCCTAGGTCCTGGGCATCTGACTAACGATGGCCTCCTTGCGCATTTGTTGGCAGGCGGTAGACGTCAGGTGTCACTGTCTAGCTGGTTGATCTTTTTTTCTGTTTTAAAACTTTTTTATTTAAATTAGTTTCAAATACATTGGTTAGACATCTCTATAGTTCACAAAATGATCCCCCCAATTGCTCACTCCCTCCCCTGGCCCTCCACCCAGCCATCATATTAATGCTGACTGCATTCCCTATGCCGTGCTCCCCATCCCCGTGACCAACTATCAACTGCTAATTTGTACTTCTTTAACCCTTGACCCCATTCTCCCAGCCCCCCAACTCCCCTCCCCGCTGTCCGTCACCAGATTGCAGATCGTCCACTGTATTTGTGAGTCTGTTTTTCATTAGTTTGTTCTTTTCGTTCCTTAGATTCCACATATAAGTGAAATCATGTGGTATTTATCTTTCTCTGACGTATTTCACTCTAGCTGGTTGACCTTATTGTTATTTGATTCGCTAGCATTTTGACTTTGCATTTGGAGCCTCAGTAATCCCGCACTGGTAGCGGGAAGGGTGAAAAACCCAAAGGGCCGAAATGACTCTTTCGTGAAAGCATATCGAATAGACGCTTTATTTTTATAAAGCAACTGGAATACAGTAAGGCTTCACAAAATGACAGATGGGTACATGCAAAAAAAAAAAAAGGGAGTTAAAGCATTTTCTTGGGTGTGGGTTATAAAAGGTTAAGATGATACCATTTCGGTCATCTTTAAAAGCACTGTATTCAATGATTCTTGAAAATTTACGATAGCATTCATTCGTTTATTCACTTATTAACAATGACGGAGCTTCTATTGTATCCCACCGCCGTTACTGTGTACCAATATTTTACGGTTCTCAACCAAATTCATTGGTAAACCTGACTTCCCTCCTTGTCATCCTAGGGCTCATTTGGACGACATATCGTGTCTCTATGCAGAGGTGACTAGTGCTCAGGAAGTCAGTGGCCGCCTGAGCCGATCACGATGCACTCGGAGTGGCTGAGTGATTGATGTGTGTTGTATAAATAGAACATTGGAAATACAATATGGGACTAGGAAGAGCCAAATGTCAAAAAAAAACAACCACCCTGAAAATAAACATTCAAATGTATGCAAATTGCTTAATTAATTGACCTATTTGTGCATGCAGATATCCTTTGCCTTTCCCTTTGTGAATTGATTATTTTTCATTGTGCTTCAAAACAATATTCCAAGGCTAATTAAACCCTTTCAAGCTATAGGTTAATATTCAATTCATTTATAAACATTAATCAAATTTAAATTACTTGTTTCATAAATACTGTTTTATTCATTTTCAACTAATGGGTGCATTATCTGTATTTATTCAGTCTTGGTCTCGAGGTGTTCAGGTTTGAAGAGATGACATTATATAAATGGCAACCCAGTGTTTACTTTTGAGTTGATTAAGACTTCTCCTAGTTCCCAATGAACTCGGTTCATTGCTATGAAGATTTAGCACAAAGTCTTCATCTGGAGTGTTGGTGGGGCGTTTAAAACATAATGATCATTAACAGAGAACTATTTCACCTCGGATCTTTTGAGTTTAAAGAGACGTCAAAGGTAAGGCTTGCTGCCTGTTTGGGCTGGCTAGACTCACGGGAGATCATAATGGGATCAACACAATCTCGGATCTAGCCTCAGCTTGATGTATTTAACTGGCCATTCATTAATTAAATGGCTAATTGATGTGTTTATTCATTGTTATCTATCTATCCATCCATTCACCTAAACATTAATTCACTCAATCAACATCTGTTAAGTATCCTGCATTGAAATTTGAAAATTGCTTGATCCGATACAAATTCTGGGAACACATTAGTGATCCACTGAATCTGACATATCTACATTTTTAATAAACTCCCACAGTAATTATTACGTGCATCAAAATTTAATTACTTCTGTCTTACATAAACATGGAGTGTGCACGCCCTCAGTGCCCAGCACTGAGATAGGTACTGGGCACGGGGAGAGCAACTGTGAAGGAGGCAGACGCTCCTCTCCTTAAGGCATTGATGTTCACAGTTAAGTACAGTGAGTGCCATGATAGGGGACATAGAAGGAGTTATGATCCTATATAAGCAGAGATCCTAAGTAGGGTAAGGGTCAGGAATGGGTTCCCTGAGATCGCCATGTTTAACTGAGCCTGAAGGTTGCATGGGGTTTAGCCACATGAAAGAGCTCGAGTAGGTTACACGGTTCTACGCTGGTGTTTGGTCACGGGGTGGGTAACATGAATCAGAAGATGACACGGGCCTGCTATGGAAGACGGACAGCGTGAGAAATAATTACGTTACGGTTCTGAGTACCAAGTCCCGATTAACTAAGCAGGTCTTAGGGTCAACGTCTGAAACCAGTTCACCGCTGTGACTCTAGCAAAGCCAAGCTCTTGGCACCTCGTTATTCGTATCGGAAGAAAGTGCAGTAGCTCTTCCTCACGAGAATGCTCTGATGGCTGTGCGACAGCATCACGTGGAACACACACCAGAGGGGCACAGAGAAAGCTGGCGGTCTCAAGGAAGGCTTCCCAGAGAGGGCCCCAGAATATACGACGGTGCCTCCTCTCCAGGGATTCTGCTGGGAATGGCCGCAGTCAATGCAGTGAAAGTCAGTGCAGTCTTGATCATCTCTCACCCTCCGAATGCCAGTGCATTCGGAGCCTGAACCCAGAGGAAATGGAGCCCTGGAAGCGATGGGGACCGGTTTCTCAGGGATTTGGTAAAGCTACCAGCAGCTGTGGCTCCTCGATGATGGACTTGCAGGCATCGGAGCCTGGCAATAGGTCAAAGTGAGCAGCTAGGTCAGGAATGAGAGGAAAATGATGGCATCACGTGGCCGCTGAGAGGTCCATGCCTGAGTGCACAGGTGAAACATCCTTGGGGGAACTCAGACAGTATGGGAGAGGCGAGACACCTCTGTGTGAGGCCAGGTCCACAGAACTGCAGTTAGTGACGGTTAGGGCGACCCTGACTTTACTCACTGGATGGTTGAATTTACCAGTGAAATCATTTGGGCCTGGAGTTTTCTTTCTTGAAAGGTTTTAAATTATGAACTCAATTGATTTAATAGATCTAAAGTTACTTAGGTTATCTATTTTTTCATCAGTGAGTTTTGGTGGTTCACATCTTTGAGATTGCTACAATTTGTCTAAGTTGTTGAATTGATGATGGGCATAGAGTTGTTTGTGGCTCGTCCATACTGTTCTCTTAATATCTGTTGGGACTATAGTGATATTCCTGTTCTTCATTCCTGATTTGGTACCAGTGTCTTATTTATGTATTTCTGCATAAATTCGGCTATAAGTTTATGAAGCTTACTGATCTTTTCAAAAAACCAACTTTTACTTTCTTGATTTTTCTCCATTGGTAATCTTTTTCTATTAAAACATTTTTGTTCTTGTCTTTATGATTTTCTTCCTTTTGCTAACTTTCTATTTAATATCTTCTCTTTTAAGCTTCTTGGGTTAAACACAGATTATTGATTTGAGACATTTTTGTTATAAATTTGCCTCTAAACACTGATTTGGCTGTGTCCCACACATTTTTGTCACATTTTATTTTCATTCATTTAAAACAATCTATTTTCCTTGAAAATCATTTATCGACCATGAGATATTTAAAGTGTGTTGTGTAATTTTCAAGTATTGGAGCGGGGGAGGGGGGCGGATTTTCCAGCTATCTTTATGTTACTGATCTCTATTCCATTAGAGTCAGAGACTATATAAATTATACTATTTTCTTTTCTTTTATTTTTAAAAAGTAAAAGTATATTGTATGGTTCAAGATACTGCCTATCTTCATGAATCTTTAAGCAAACTTTCAAAGAATGTGTAATTCTGCTGTTTTGGGGTGGAGTGCTCTACACGTATTTAGATCAATTGGTGATGTTGCTTAGGGCTTCCATATTC
>NW_011888964.1:1967541-1970288 GCF_000151845.1 Pteropus vampyrus
GAGGGAAGCGTGTGCCCAAAGCGACCCAATGATTGCTTTCCAGAATGAAACAGGCACACTTACCATACCTTTCATAGTCTGCTTAAAATGAATATTTCAAGTAAAATCGTTATTTTTACCTTTACCCTTAGGTTATATTTTTCATATGCATTACATTTACACACATCAAAGGAAGATAAAAAATGACTAGACTTCTGTTCCACTTCAAAGGCAGCCTCTCAACTGACTTGATCTTCTACTATTGTGGTTTTCGTGGTTACTAGTGTCTGCGGCTCACGTGTTCTGTCATTGCCAAGCCTTTACTATTCTCATTATTTAGGATTATCTATCAAGTGGAAACAACTGTCATTAGGAAAGTCACATATGTTGTCAAAGAGGTCATAAACAAGCACAGATTCTAGATGAAAACAGTGCTACACAAGACCCATCCCTTTGTGGGAGTGACTCAGAAGGAATCTGTCAGGGATTCAGGGTATCAGCCAATCGGGCTGGTGCACTGCAGTGCAAACTGGAAGTGTGGGAGAGGAGCACCCATCATTCACCGGTCAGTGATTAGGCTGGATAGAGGGGAAACCGCAGTTATCAAAGAGACAATTTATCCTGGAGACTGGTTTATGAGACTCTGGAGTCCTACCATGCCCACGAACACGTTTCTAACCCAGCCCTCCTTGGGATTCACTTGATCTTAATTTATATTTGTGTCGTGTGACTCTTTTCTTGGCTACCTATGACTAGACTGTGAAACTGAATGCACTCATAAGCCATACAGAATAGGAGAGCCAGCATCCTGAGTAGTGGCATCCTGTGAGAACTCTTTAGCAGAGATGCTCTGTATTAGATCATTACTGAGCTCCAAACAGACTTTACCAGGGTCAGATTTGATTATGAGGTCCAAAGCTGGGGACAGGAAAAGCAGGGGCAATAGAGAGTCAGAGATAAAGAGAGAATCAGAGTGGGAAGCTAGAGGCTGATCTCAGGTTCCTAGGTCAGGCAGTCGTCAGTTTAAATCCCAACTTAGCAGGACCATTGTGGGTAAGTTACCCAATACCTCTGAGCATCTGCTTCTTTAATTGTAAAAATAGGATGATGCTAATAATACACAATAGAGGGTTTTATGAGACTTAAATGAGAATACATTTGAAACGTGTTCAAAGTCTCAGAAGAATCTCTAAGTCCACTGCTTTAGTCATTTCCCAGTGCACCGTGCATGTGATTCAGGGTCATGGCGCATGGCACCTTCTCCACTCCTACGACCTCTTTGTCTTTAAGGCCATGGTCAAATGCCATCTCTCCGTGTGGTTCTCGCTGACTCCCAGATCCAACACCAAATCTGTAATGCCTTCGTCTAGGTTCCCAGAGTGCTCTGCGCATGTCCCTCCCCCGTGACATCTTTCTCCCGAACGCCACGCTGTGAGTTCTCAAGGACGGAGAGTGGGTTCTTTTCATCTTTGTACCACTAGACAACAGAAGGAAAGCTCGATGCTCTTTGTATTACTGATACTATATATCGAATGTTCCTATGAATTATGATCCTATCGAGAGCAGGCGTTGGCGCTCATGCACAAGATACATTCAGAAATGCAGAATGGTTTCCTTTATTGACTCTGCTCCCTCATTCCCACTTGGATCTTTTTTACTTTCATGCTATTTTTTCCTTTAATATTTCTGCAATTTTCTCCTCTACATGTGCTGCGAGCAATCGCCGAACTAGGCCTGCTTTTGCATTCTTAATCTGTTAATAATACTATTTCGAGTATTAGTACACTACTGTTTCCATAGATACCTGATCATAATAGCTAATTAGCCGAATGTGTTTTCTGAAGCCCTGAATGACATTTTATAATAATAAACAGCCAGCTTTTATTCAATTAGTACATTTTTCTCTTTGGAAACGTAAGTGCTACATGACGCTTCAATAGTAAAAATGTAACAGGACTCAGGTAATCTTTGGTCCCTCTGTGGAAGCCATTTCTGTTCATAGCTCCATCTGGAAGTCCTCCTTCTCTGTTTAATGAACTCCCAGAGCAGAAGTCTCAACAACAATGCACACTTGAAAACCACTTTGTAGTTTCAAAGAGTGCTTTTGAATATGCTGTCTCACTAAACCTTCACACAGAGCCTGGGGATAGCAACATGGCCACTGCCCTCACTCACAGATGCCATGCAGAAGCGTGAAATTCCCGATGCCGGGTGCACTGTGGGCGTCAGCAAACACCGACGTGGACCGAGTGACTCGCCCGGGTTATGCAGGTGGGGAATCTGTAAACAGCAGAGATGGTTTGCAAGCGGCCCCACTTGCTCCTGATGCAGCACACGTCCGGAATGATCTCATCTCTCTTCATCAGCACCAGACTCAGAGTAGTTAGCCCTTCCTACACTGCATTATCGTTCTTTACATTCCCATTTCATATACATTACAAGAGTCGGATTGACTTTCCTCGTCCATCCATTCAAACATCTATTACCTGATAGTTAATAATGAATAAACACAATCCCGGCCCTTCAGGCATCCATTAACCCTCGTGTCCCTCAAAATGTTCTGCACAGTATTCATTAATGGTAGAGACTCAAAATCTGTTTCTGGAAACAATATTACCATTTACAGAATGCATCGCCCAAGCCAGCATTAGGTAAAAGTTCCTTATCTCCTGCTTTTCCTCAAATATGTTCCAATTCGAACTAAGGACCTAGCTTCTCTTGTTGAGGCTGCCTTCACTCTGATTATGAGTCTCTTCTAATTTTCTAAA
>NW_011888964.1:1971088-1973851 GCF_000151845.1 Pteropus vampyrus
AACACATTTGTAGCCAGAGTCTTGCTACTTCTTAGTGTACAATAAAAGGATGACCGGAGGGGGCCCTGTGGGGAAGGCAGCCCTGACCCCGCTCCCTTTGGGCTGGGTAGCTTGACGTCATCACTACATCTTTGTGATTCTCCCCTCTTCCCCCACCCCCACCGAATTGTCAGCACTTAGTATTAGGAGAGTTTCTTCAATTTACAGAATGTGGCTTAGCATCACTGCAAACGTTTGCTGAGTGAACAGACTCACTCACATACCCCCGGAAGAGATGAGCAAGAGATGCATAATGCTCTTCAGTATGATGTGTTCGATGGTAAAAAAAGAAATACTAATGCAAGGGGGAAGAAAAACGACCCAAAACACGATGATACCAAACTGCAAAGAATAATCAGAAACAACTATCGCAAAGCTTTAGTGGTTTTCCTCCGTATTGGCAGATGTGTGAGAGAGAAGCTCTAGGGAAAACACCTCTGGCAAAGGCAGAAGCCACAGTCACACAAAGGTGAGTGATCGACTGAAAAAAGTTACCAGCCATTTGCCCGGGATCGATTGGTCACAGCAGAGCGCGTCCTGCTGACGGCCGAGCCCAAAGTCCATTTGCCGAGGCCAGAGCCCGGGCGACGCGCTGATCAGTCTGTTTTTCTGCTGATTCTGAGAAATGTAACGAAAATCTTGGGTTCCTTCTTCCAGGGTCCTGACCACTTGGCCTGTGCCTGCGTGAATAATAAACCATTCACGTACTTGTGTTTGCACGTGCAAAGCGTTTTGAAGTTTGCTGCCTTTCAGGGGACAGTCAAGCCTGCCCACGTGCAGGGAATTGCCAGAAGCACCGCCCCACCACCAGGTACTGAAGATAACACCAGTGACCACGCTCCGCCATTGGACTCCAACGATGCTGCCTGTTTGTCTATCGAAGCCGTGATCCCCTCACTTCAAATGGTGCAGATAGCGCCAGATAGGGTTGGGAGGTCACCTGAGCCTTGCTCGCTCTGTCCCTCCTTTTGGCTGCTGCCGGGGCTCCTAAGGAACCCTGGAAGCCCACGGCTCTGTCAGGCACAGTCTGGAAACCATCAAGGTGTGGCTCACCATTTTCCCCCAGCATCCGATGTGGCCCCGTGGGTTTGACTGGAAAATAAGCACTGGTCAAAACCCAACACTTATCGAGTCAGGCTGCACATGGCCCCGGTCCTTTCCAATGGACGGCTCTTTTTTCTGATTAGTTCATGGTTTAGTAAATTGCATTTGAGAACTGTGAAATGGCACAAAGAAGCCATGTAGTAAAAGACTCTACCACACATGTACCGAAAATAGGCCAAAACGCAGAGGAAACTGGATGCGTGAGAAGTCCCTAGAAGCTCGACTTCGGAGCGCAATACGCCAGTCCAGCCATCCTTGTGGCAGGGTTCGCTGGGGGGCCGCTCATTCGTGGAGGGCGAGAGAGGCAGGCGGCCTGCTAGAAGGATCTCGGGCTTCGCTCTGCCACTGATTAGCTGGGTGATTTGGGCAACAAGATATTCGTTTGTTGATTTACATATCCAGGCCTCAGATTCCTCATATACAAATTAAAAATGCATCTAGCACACTGTGTAGATCTACTTAACATGCTTCCTTTGACAGTGCCGTGCCCCTTCCATGTGGTCCCACCCTTAGGCACCCTGCCTCATCACCACCATAGGGTGGGCATTTGACCTCATCACCTTGAGCATGAGAAAGCGTTGAAATAAAATCACCTGCTCTCAACAGGGCCAATGAGCATCTTCCTTGAGACTGGCCTAGGGACACTGGGAAAGAAGACCTTTAATTTTGGATCGTGAGTCATAAGGATCTTAGGGTCCCAGTAATGATGTTTCTTCTGGAAATCGTTCGCCTAATGACAAAGCCAGCACAGAAGGATGAGGCAGGAACGCTGAAAGGGAAAGCAAGAGCTAAAGCTAAATTCAAAACTGTATCTGAGCTTTTGAACCGGCCATGGCTGGTTCTGGTCCTAACCTTGTATCTCACAGGCTTGATAAGTTAGCGCTTCTTTTGTGAGTTAGGGTTGGGATTCAGTCATTCACAAAGGCTGGGATCACAGTGGAAACAGCTAACTTTCAGGGTTGTTTTAAGGATTAGAGGTATAATATCTGAAGCTCAAGGGCCCATTGTAATCCTTACCAAAAAAGGTAGGCACTTTTATTGTTTCTTCTACTAAAGATGCGGAATGCTAACTTCACCAACTGGCCTTGGACTCAATTTGATATTTTCTCTTCACTATCTGTTACCATGGTTAATTCTTCAGGCCCATTGAAATGGATAGGTTTTAGCAGACTGCCCGCATATGGAGATGCATTTTTAAATTTCTGCATTTAAATACATTTACTAAAATTTAGAAATATTGTGATTTTCAAAATTTTTATTCCTACTCCATCACACTACTAAAAAGTATTTCCTTAAATGGAAGGAGGGTTGCGAAGTTAATAATAGCTCTGATAATGCTCTTGTTTATAATAGTCTTAAACCTCTGTGATGAGGAAGGGGAAGGACTAATATTTATTAAGTGTACATTAGGTATCGAGAAATTAATGAGTGTTAATAAATGTTTTATCTCATTTGGGTCTCGCTCCAAATACCTAGTCAAAGTTTTCAGCCTTATACACGAGTGAAGAAACCGAGGCTGAAAGATTTAAAATAGTTAACTAAGTTATTACAAATCAAGAGAGACAGAACTGCTATTCAAACTCAATGATGTCTTACTCCAAAGCCTGTGTTCTCTAAAAA
>NW_011888964.1:1974601-1975766 GCF_000151845.1 Pteropus vampyrus
GTGCCCTGCGTTCACACACAGCCCGCTCCGTTAGGGAGAGAAACGGGCGCTGGGCTGGGAAACAGCACCTCGGCGTCTGCACGAGGCACAAGCCAGGGACCCCATCACCCTAGGGTCCCCCGCCCCCAACTCTCCCACCCCAATGGCATCGAAATCGAGCTCGACCTCGTAAAATTCCCATTTTCCTTCCCAAATCCCTGCTTCATCTGATTTGTCCCACCCCGCCCTCCTGGGCTGCAAGACTCTGCTCATTCCCCTCCTCCAGTCACGGCCCCTCCAGGAACCTTCCAGTGTCCGGAGTAACGTGCTTTGAGTGTTGCCCTTATTCTTCAAGCTCCCGCACAAACGCCTTCCACGGCTTACACTACCCACAGGATCAAGACTAAGCCTCTTAACTTCGGCATAAAAGGTCTTTTATGGTCCTTTACATCCAGGCTCCTCCCACGTGTGCTAGGCCCCTCTCCCCACCGAAAAATAAAATGCTCGCGGTTAGGCGAGCACTCTCTCTCTCCCCTTCGTGATTTTCCACGTGCTACTTCATCCACGGATGGTCCCTTTCCTCCGCCGTCTTCCCGGCAAGTTGCCAGCGCTCAGTGTGCTCGGCACAGTCAGCTCTTCTCCTCTAGCATCTTTCCTGTCCATCTTCCATCACCTGCCCTGGTCCAGGGGACGCGGCCCGGTCTTTCCAGAAACCCCTGTGCACACAGCGGCCAGAGTCTTTTACCACTTTCTTCCATAAACGCCTGTTTCTGCATCGGTAGACCTCGCAAGCTTGGAATCCACAATTTGAAAGTGGCATGGGCTCCAAAGGGTGGGCTGGGTTGAGTGGGTGCTTACTCCCATCGCGAGAGAGGCGGAGGAGGAAGGAATGCGCAAGGGCCGAGTGGGAAACGCTGCAATGTCCAAGTCCGCATCGGGACTCAGGGGGCTGCCACGGAGAGAGGCCACTCGGAAATCCCACCCTAGACAGTTTCGTCAGTTTCAGAGAGCCATGCTGCTCAAAGGGCTTGTCCTCTAAATGCGTGCCACGGGCGTGACAGGAGCTCGCGTCTGGGGCGCTGTGCGTGGTAACGCACCGCCTCCTTCACCGACAAAGCCTTACCAGGGAAAAGTGTGTCGCCTGAAAGGAACGGTGTGCTCTGTGACAGCCGGCTGCATTCCGGGA
>NW_011888964.1:1976391-1978393 GCF_000151845.1 Pteropus vampyrus
CGGCTAGGCGAGCACTCTCTCTCTCCCCTTCGTGATTTTCCACGTGCTACTTCACCCACGGATAGTCCCTTTCCTCCACCGTCTTCCCGGCAAGTTGCCAGCGCTCAGTGTGCTCGGCACAGTCAGCTCTTCTCCTCTAGCATCTTTCCTGTCCATCTTCCATCACCTGCCCTGGTCCAGGGGACCCGGCCCGGTCTTTCCAGAAACCCCTGTGCACACAGCGGCCAGAGTCTTTTACCACTTTCTTCCATAAACGCCTGTTTCTGCATCGGTAGACCTCGCAAGCTTGGAATCCACAATTTGAAAGTGGCATGGGCTCCAAAGGGTGGGCTGGGTTGAGTGGGTGCTTACTCCCATCGCGAGAGAGGCCACTCGGAAATCCCACCCTAGACAGTTTCGTCAGTTTCAGAGAGCCGTGCTGCTCAAAGGGCTTGTCCTCTAAATGCGTGCCACGGGCGTGACAGGAGCTCGCGTCTGGGGCGCCGTGCGTGGTAACGCACCGCCTCCTTCACCGACAAAGCCTTACCAGGGAAAAGTGTGTCGCCTGAAAGGAACGGTGTGCTCTGTGACAGCCGGCTGCATTCCGGGACCAGCCCCTTGTCCCGTGAAGTGAACACAGCCTTTGTGGGCTAGCGAAGGTCTTGAACCATACTTACAGAGTCCTCTGACTGAGTCGAGGAGGTGAGGCGGGTCCTAGGAGGAGTCCGTTTTCACCTCCTATGATAGCTTGGCATGAAACGTAAGGCTATCATTTGTTTACTTATTTCTTCCCATGGCCCAAATTAATATCTACCTCCAGGCTTAAAAAAAGTAAAAAAAAAATGGGAGGGTGGGCATTCCTAAAACAAAACAAAACAAAACAAATCACTAAAAGTTTCAGTCAGCTTGGTCCCTTCCCGTCTTTGTGACCTTGGCCAAATCACACCCTCTCCTTTTTACATTAAAAGGGCGGATTAATCCCTGTCCAGTGTTCTTTCCTGGCATTTGTGAAGATTAAATGTGATAATGGTTGGAAAAGTGCTTGGGGAACTGTAAATTGATGTACAAATGGAAGGGATTAAGGGATTAGCTTCAATCCTATAAAGATTTTCTCCTTTACAGAACAACCCACTAAACGGCAGTCCCAAGAGCTGCCTGCACGCACGCATGCACACGCGCGCACACACACACGCGCACATACAGTCACGCCCGCCCCAAACATATGCCCTAAGCTCTCCTCTTCCCTGAGTGGTTTTCTCAAACTTCCTCCTACTCTCCCTCCTCAGCACGGGCAGCTCTTTATCCAACATGACTTCAGGGAAACTGTATTATGTTATGTGCATATCATATTGTGTATGATGAAAAGTGTGTGTGTGGGTGTGTGCGCCCGTGTGTTTATTTGTTGTCTGTTTGGATTGTTCAGTGGATGAAGAAACCCCCCAAAAAAGGTCCGAGAGAAACAAGAAAAGTTGTTCTTTTAGTCCTTTTTGTTGGGGTTGTTTATAAACAGAAGGTTGATAACACATTCATAATAAATATGATAACAAAACATCTTTGCTCATTAGCTCATTGATCTCCAACGAGTCACACAAACTGGTCTCACACCACCAAGACCTGGGCAAGAAGACGAGTCTCACTCGGTGCCCGGTGTATCTGCAGACACACCGAGGTAACTCTGAAAATAGCTCACGTCTTAGACGTGTCCACCTGTGTGTCCATCGCCCTCCCTATAAGTGAGCTCCTTGAGGTCAGATACTGTGTCTGTTCACCTCTCTTCCCCACGCCTAGTTCCCACCTACCATATACACACTCCTATTTATTGAGTGATAGAAACAATGATGTACCTGGATATCAACATACACATATTCTGTCCTTGTTCTTATATTTTTCAGTGTATATTTTTATATTACACATGAAAAATATACTTCTTGTAATAAAGAATTCTATCAGTATCTTTCTATACAAATACATACTCAATATAAAATGTATGGATTATTCCTACTTACTCACATGTATATCTTTG
>NW_011888964.1:1980755-1982249 GCF_000151845.1 Pteropus vampyrus
CTTGCACATGGGCAAGTCTCTATCTGAAAAGGGACAAGGACAGTCCACCTGCACATCAAACATCATCCACCCCTCGTCTGCAGAGCTGTCTGGAAACCGGAAGTCTGCTTTGCGGGGCCCACAGGTGCAGGCTCAGGCGGCACACGTCATCACTGCGGGTCACTGTGGAGGCCGTGTCTGCCTCCAGCTTCCTACCGAAAACACAGTGCCACGTAAAGATTGTTGATTGAAAGCACAGACTGGATCCTGGAAGGCGGCCCCCAACGATGCTAAAAGAGCGTCTCGGAACTGCCGTTGTCAGTCGCGCCCCAGCAGGCTCATTCGGGTGGCGTGGCACAAGTCAGCCAGAGGGTTGTGTAGCCATGGACCCACGCCTCTCAGCTCCCTTTGCAGAAAATGGACGCCCTGGTTCACGTGGAATTGTGTGGAACCTTCCAACGGTGGATCGGATGCTCCATAATCCCGTGGGTGGAGCGCTGGCTGAGGCCTTGGGAGTAGGAAAAGCGAATCCACACCCGGAGTGCGTGCCCGCCTCTGTGAGAACAAACGGCTGGTCCTTTCAGGACAGAAGGGGCCCAGTGTAGCCAACTGAAACCACGTGGCTTCAGGGGCTTTTCGAGAAATGGCATCCCATCGAGAGTGAAGCATTGGTTTCCTGAGCTGGGACGGCCAACACTGGGGAGCAGGAGTAGGTAAACCTTGGTGAGTGAGGCTCCGTTACTGGGCTCCTGCATCGTGCCCACCTCCGCCATTGTAGACACTCCATCCACGTGCCCAGTGTGGTAGTATTTGAGCAGCGAATGACAGAAGCTAGCTGACAGCAGCTGGCTGGGCTTTTTGGTGTAGTTGGCTGCTACCTCTACCACGATAAAGCCCTCTGATGAACGTTCACAGAGAACTTCAGACTTCGTTACCATGCCCACCCAGCCACCCTGTATGTCCTTGTCAATAAGCCAGTCTCTTCTTTCAAGGCCCTGAAAGGCCGGCCAGAGTGATCATCGCTGCCCACGACTCCTTCTCGCTCTAATCGTGGGGTGCTACACCTCCTGTAAATCTGGTGACCGCGTGCAGTGCTTAAGGCTCTGCCCGTTGGGAGGACGCTCCCTCAGCATCTCGCTGGTCTGCAAAGCCATCTCTGGACGAAGCTGTGGTGACCATTTCCATACTGGACCCGGCTGCCTGCGAGCAAAGCTCAGGCTCTTCCTCCTAAGTCAGCTGTGCCTCCCAAATCTCTCGTGTGACTGCAGGAGATATCTGACCTACGTTCTCTGTCTTTCTATATTCCTGTGCGATAGTTTTATTTTGTTTGTTTCCCTAGAGAGAAAATTGCTGGGTAAAATGTGATTAAATTTTGCTAAAATATTACCCAACGTGGTTCCACTAATTTGCACTCTCATTTGGAGAATATCGTAGCTTCTGTTTTTCTACATCAAAGTCGATACTTTACATTATTAATCTTTTTAAATTTTTACTATCAGTTGAGAAGTGATATGG
>NW_011888965.1:0-4590 GCF_000151845.1 Pteropus vampyrus
CTAGAAGTTAGAAGTATACAGTCTTCCTAGACTTAGTCATGAAGAACTGGAAACTCTATATAGACTGATCAACAGTATGGAAATTGAAACAATCATCGAAAACCTACCAAAAAAGTAAAAGTCCAGGACCAGATGGCTTAACCTGTGAATTTCACCAAACTTTCAAAACTAATTTAATATCTGTTTTTCTCAAACTTTGCCAAAAATTTGAAGAAGAGACAATACTGTCTAACTCATTTTATGAGGCCAACATTACTCTGACACCAAAATCTGATAAAGATAACACACACACACACACACACACACACACACACACACACACACAGACACGCGCACACATACACGCACACAACTATAGACCAATATCTCCCATGAACACAGATGCAAAAATCCTAAACAAAATACTAGTAAATCAAATACAACAAGACATTAACAAGGTTATACACCATGATCAAGTGGGCTTCATCTCAGGGGCACAGGGATGGATTAACATACTCAAGTAGATTAATGTGATACACCACATAAACATAATAAAGAGTAAAAATCACATGATCATATCAACAGGTGTAAAAAAAGCCTTTGACAAGATACAGCATCCATTATAATTAAAACACTTAATAAAATGGGTATAGATAGGAAATACTTCAACATGATAAAGGCCATATATAACAAACTCTCAGGTAATATAATGACGAAAAATTAAAACTCCTTTCTCTACGATCAGGAACAAGACAAGGCTATCCCCTATCACTATTATTATTCAATTTAGTATTGGATGTCCTACCTCGAGCAATTAGCCTAGAGAAAGAAATAAAAGGCATTTGAATAGGTAATAAAGTTAAATTGTCATTATTTGCAGATGACATGATTCTCTATATAGAAAACCTTAAAGACTCCATGAGAATGCTACTAGAAATAAAATTTCAGGATAAAAAATAGATGTTCAAAAACCCACAGCATTACTATATGCTAATAATGAATCATCAGAAAAAGAAATGGAAAAAAATTCCTTTTGTAATTGCAAGAAAAAGAGTAAAATACCTAAAAATAAACCTAATGAAACATGTGAAGAACCTATATACTAAAAACTGTAAGACATTATTAACAGAAATTTAAGAAAAAACAAAAGTAGGAAAGATATTTTATGTTCATGGATTGGAAGCATCAACATAGTTAAAATGACCTTATTACCTAAAGCATTATACAGATTTGATGCAATCCTCATCAAAATCCTAGTGTCATCCTTTAAAGAAATGGGACAAAAAGTCACTGGATTTGTATGGAAGCACAAACGATTCCAAATAACCAAAGCAATCCTGAAGAAAAAGAACAAGGCCGGAGGTATCACACTACCTGTCTTCAAATTATGCTACAAAACGACAATAATAAAAACAGTCTGATATTGGCAGAAAAACCTACAAACAAAGCAACAAATTGAGAGTCCAGAATTTAACCCCTGGACTATATGGGGAAATAATTTTCAACAAAGGAGCCAAAAACATACAATGAAGAAAAAAAAGCCTCTTCAATAAGTAGTCCTGAGAAAATTGGAAAACTACATGCAAAAGAATTAAAGTATACTGCTCTCTATCACCATACACCAAAATTAACTCAAAATGGAGCAAAGATCTGAATATAGGACCTGAAACAATCAATTGCATAGAAGAAAACATAGGTACTGAACTCATGGACCTTGGATTTAGAGAAGATTTTATATATTTGAACTTAAAGGCAAGGGAAATAAAAGCAAATATAAATAATGGGACGATATCAAACTATAAAGCTTCTGCATAGCAAAAGAAGTAACAAGGCAAAGAAGCAATCATCTGAATGGGAGAAGATATTTGCAAACAACACCTATGATAAGGGCCTAATCTCCAAAATATATATAAAAAACTTATACAACTCAACAATAAAAAAAAAAAATCATTTAAAACATGGGCAGAGGACCTGAACAGAACTTCTCTTAAGAAGACATACTAAGTACCAACAGATATGTGAAAAGATGCTCAACTTCACTAGCTATTAGAGAAATGTAAATTAAAACTACACTGAGATTCCATCTCACACCTGTTAGAACGACTATCATCGAAACAAGTAATAACAAGTGTTGGAGAGGTTGTAAGAAAAAGTAACCCTCATACACTGTTGGTGGGTATGCAAATTGGTACAGACACTATGGAAAACTGTATGGAGGCTCCTCAAATACTAAGAGTAGAATTAGCATATGACCCAGGAATTCTTCTTCTGGATATTTACTCAAAAACTTGAAAACATTTATCTGCAAAGATATGTGCTTGCTATTATTCATAGCAGCATTGTTCACATCGGCTAAGACATGGAAACAACCAAAGTGCCTATCGATAAATGATTGGATAAAAAGATGTGGAGCATATATACGATGGAATATTACTCAGCCATAAAAAAAAGATAAAATACTGCCACTTGTGACAACATGGCTGGATCTTGAGATTTTTATGCTATGTAAAATAAGTGAGATGGAACACGTTGAGAACCACATGATTTCACTCATTGTGAGATATAAATCTAAAAGCAACAAACAAACATGATTACAAAAAGAGACTCATGAACACAGATAATAGAATAGTGGTTACCAGAGGGAAAAGAAGAGGGAGACTTGAGATAGGAGTAAAAGGGGTCAAGTATTTGGTAGTGGAAGGTAATTTAATTTTGGATGGAGAAGATACAATGCAATATACATATGACATATTATTGAATCGTGCAATTGAAACTTATTTGATTTTATTAACTAATGACATCCCAATAATTTTAATTTTAAAAAGTCTTTGGGGATGGTATATTTTAAGAACTAGTAAAGGACTAATCTGAAAAAAATTATATGCCTGGGGTTTTACTACCTATGATAATCTGCTCATTTAGGAATTTATGACCAGAGCACTCCATGAGTTTACTTTCTATTGAATCTCTTATTTGTTTACAGCACTATCCATGATAATAGAATATGTCTTCATTAATTTATCTTTTATTTTGTTCATCAGAATTTTTAAATTTTTCTTATATATATCTTATACTTATTTTTAGATTTGCACCTAAGTATATCATTTTCCAGAACGCCAGGTAATATGGTATTTTATTTTTAATTTCAAATTCCACTGGCTCATTGTTTATATCTAGGAAAATAATTGACTTTTTTCGTTAACCTTATATACTGAAAGTTTGCTATAATCAATTATCAGTTCCAATTTTATTGTTGTTGTTGTTGATTCTTACGGATTTTCTACATAGCCATCAAGTCATCTGTGAACAAAGACGGTTTTCATTTTTTTTCCTTCCCAATCTGTAAATCTTTTTTCTCTTCTCTTCTCTTCTCTTTTTTCATTTTTCTTTTCTTTTCTTTTCTTTTCTTTTCTTTTCTTTTCTTTTCTTTTCTTTTCTTTTCTTTTCTTTTCTTTTCTTTTCTTATTGCATTAGTTCAGATTACCAGTACATTATTTTTAAAAAATGCTGAGAGGGAGCATTCTTGCCTTATTCTTGATGATAGCAGGAAATCTGGTGTCACATCATTAAGTTTGATTTTAGCTGTAGGATTTTTTTGTAGATGTTCTTTATCAAGTTGAGGAAGTTCTGCTCTGTTCCTAGTTTATTTAGAGTTTTTATTATGAATGTTTTTTGGAATTTGCCAAGTAATTTTTCTGAATGTACTCATATGATTGTAGAAGTGTTATTCTTGACCTGTTAATGTGATGGATATATTGATTTTAGAATGTCGAACTAAACTTGTATACGTGGGATAAATCCTGCTTGTTTGTGCTGTATAATTCATTTTATACATTATTGGATTTGATTGGCTATTTTTTTTTGAGAATTTCTGCATCTATATTCATGAGAGATATTGATCTGTAGTTTTCTTTTAATGTCTTTGTCTAGTTTTGGTGTTAGGATATGGTTGGCCTCAAAAAATGCTGTAGGAAGTATTCTTCTGTTTTTATCTTCTGGATGATATTGTAAAGAAATTGTATAATTTTATTTCTTAATATATGGCAAAATTTACTATTGAAGCCATCTGGGCCCAGTGTTTTCTGTTTTAGAAAGTTATTAATTATTGATTCAATTTTATTTATGAATATAGCCTATTAAGATAATTTGTTTCTTTTTGAGTGAGTTTTGTCAGATTGTGTTTCTCAAGGAATTGGTCCATTCCACTTTGGTTATCGAATTTGTGGATGTAGAGTTTGCCATAATATTCATTTATCATCTTTTTAATATTTATTGAATATGTTGTTATATCAGTAATTTGTTATATCAATAATTTGTATCTTCCATTTGTTATATCAGTAATTTGTATCTTCTCTCTTCTTTCCTGCCTAGAAGACTACCAATTTTATGAACTTTTCAAAGAAACAGATTTTGGTTTTGCCAATTTTCTATATTGATTTTTCTACTTTTAATTATATTAACTTGTGCTCTAATTTTGCTATTTCTTTTCTTTTGCTTACTTTAGATAGAATTTGTTCTTTTTTTCTAGTTTCAATGCTATAAATTTCCCTTTAAGCACTGATTTAGCTGCATCTCACAAATACTAATGTTGTGTTTTTGTTTTGAGTTTAA
>NW_011888965.1:6490-27088 GCF_000151845.1 Pteropus vampyrus
TTTTATAGTTGTCTCACAGTTCTTGAATTTTCTCTTTAAATTTTTCCAGTCTTTTGGTCTTTTTTATTTCCAGTTTGAAGTTTTCATTTACGTATTCTCAAACTCAGCAATTCTTTTCTCAGCCACATCCAGTTTACTACTCTGACCATTAAAGACATTCTTTATTACTGTTTCAGTGTTTTTTATTTCTAGCATTCTTTTTATTTTTTTCTTAGAATTTCCATCTCTATTATCAATTATTCATCAGTTATTGCATGTTGTCTACTTTCTTCATTAAATCCCTTAGCATATTAATCATAATTGTTTACTCTATCATAAAGCCTGAGTGGTTAGGCTCTAGAATAATTGTTTCTCTTGAGAGCAGACTTTATTAAGAAAAACAGAATTCTCTGGTATATTTTTAAATGATATTCTTCCTCTCCCCTTGTCAAAATCCGAAGGGATTTCTTTTTTCAGTTTTTTAATGTAAGACTCTGGTAAAGAATGCTGTTGCTAAAACTCACAGAAACACTCCTAGAGTTTTTAACTCTTAGACATGTCCACACTGAGCATCCAGTGATTTGTCAGTTACAGTTTAGCGTTTCTTATCCCAGTACTCATTCCTGTGGAATTTTCTACTCATGGATTTCTGCTCTGGTATATTGCAATTCTCTATATCCACCTGTCTCTCTCCAATTGGGGGCAGCCATTTTCCCTGTGTGCTCTCTTTTCTGAAAGATCTACAATAAGCTGTTAATTTTCTGTTTGTTCTGCTTTTTTACTTGTTAAAGTAAAGTGAAAAATTCCCCACTTCTTGCAAGTCAGATCAGAAACCAGAAGTCTGCCTTCACTTTTGAAGAATATTTTCATTGGGTATAAAATCCAATTTGGGCAATAACTTTCTTTCAATATTTTATGTATTAAGCAATATTATTTTTCTTCTTTCATTGGTCTTAAATTGTTATATATCAGCTTTATTTCTTTGAGTGTAATATGTCTTTTTTATTCTGGCTTCTTTTATTTCTGTCACCTCATCTTTGTTTTTCAGTAGTTTCAGAATGATGCAACCAGGTTTCCTTCAAATTTATCCTGATTGGGGTATTTAATTATTCTCTCATCTGTGGACTACAGAATTTCCTCTGTTTTTGGTAATTTTTTTTTCAGTCATTATCTATTTTGTAATATATCTGCCTCATTCCCTCTCTATTCTATTTCTGGTAGTCCTATTACACATGTGTGAGACTCCATCATTATTTCACATATATCTTTTACTGTTTTTCTATCCTTTTTTCTCTCCATTTTCTTTAACCTATTGTCTTCTGAGCCATCTTCCAATTCATGAGTCCTCACTCCAGCAATTTTTAATCAACTATTTAAATTAATCGCTTTTATTTTTGAGGTCTGCAATTTTTATTAGATTCTCATTTGAAGAGGTTTTATTTTTCTGATGATATCATACATCTTATCTAATTTTGTGATTATATTAATTGTGAATATTTTAAAATCTGTTTTTAATAACTGCAATATATAGAACTATGGATCTGTTTCTGTTTTCTATGTTTCCCTCAGTATTTGGTTATTTGATCTGAATTACTGGTGTACTGGGTAACTTTTTAAATTTAATACCACACATCGTCTGTGAAAAATTGGAATAAGAATTTACATTTACAAAAATTTGTCTTTATTCAGGCAGAACTTTTTAAACTTTTTTTCTCACAGGTACTTATTGTGGAAGCTGATTACCTTACACCCATCAGGCATTGAGCTGACTGGAGCCTAGAACTTAACTTTTGTATAAAATGGTTTATTTCCAATTCTCCCTTACTTGTAGAATGTTTCATCATGGTTTATTAGTGTTACTCCTCCTTGGTTCGCCTTGAAATCTGATTCAATCTGCCACATTTAAGACTCCTGGAAGCAAGTTCTACTAATTTTCTCAGCCTCTTAACTACTCTTAAGAATTGTCAAATGCCTTGAGGGGAAATGTAGCACAGATTTGAGGTTCACCTCTCTCAATTCCCTTCTCTTGAGAATTTTGACTGCTCAAGTCCTGAAGCCTTGATAGTTCTCTGATGCCAACAAATATGTTGTTCTTATTTTTATGCTTTGTATAGCTATTTATGGTTTTTCTTGCATAAATAAGGTTCTACAACAAGAAAGTTCAACAATATTGAAAAGAAGCAACTCTCATTGTACTTTTAAGAACATGTTCTTCTAAGAAGAAAAGAAAATCCACATAGGAGGAGAAAATGTCATAGTTTCTTCCATTAACATACATGACTGTCTTTTTGTCTCCTTCAATTTCCATATTTTTTCAATCCTGATTCTTCATAATCCTTGATTCATTTTTTTTTACTAAAATTAATCTGCTTTTGGAAATCATTTATTCTTCTGTTATATTATTTTATATTTGTTATCATACCTTGAAATAATTTCAGAGCTTCTCATTTACCTCTAGTTTTCTCATTTTTGAATATCTCTTTAAAATATGTTTCCACTGTTTTTTATAAAATACTATTTAAATATATACATACTATTAATTTAGACCTCTTATTTTCTCTTCATCTGATTTTCTATAAAATACTATTTAAATATATACATACTATTAATTTAGCATCTTATTTTCTCTTCATCTGATTTTCTAAGTTATACTATTTTATATAAAATTTTTATTACAATCTTGATGGCAAGTGTATATTCTTGCTAAAGAAAGAAGTACTAAGTAACCAATATTCGTGTTTCTCCACTAATTAAAATTCTGTTACAAATCATTAGTAAAGACTTAAATTTCCAATTAATGCTTTTCAAAAATTAATGTTTTTAATGCATTCATTTCCCAAGGTTTTGCATACTTTCGTTAGACATGGCATTTACATATTTTAAAATAAACACAAAGGTTAGATGGACATAGTAAAAAATTAATATAAATGAATTCTATAATCGCATGTTATGAGGTATTAAAAATATTTGTCCAGTAGTACTATAAGAGAATCTTATGCCTTAAAACTAATTCAACTAGTCAAAATGAATTCTGGTCCCTCAACAGTTTGCATATGTGAGCCACATACCTCATCACTTAATTTAGTACAAACGGACACATACATACACACACACATACACATTGTTACTGACAATGATGGTGGACAGCTGCCAAAACTCATTAGCTCCTTCAATACATACACATCAATAGTCAGCAGATAAGTGACCATTTTTTAAATGATCAACACGTATGATACCCAACAGTACAATTAGTTTTTTTTTAGATTATTTAAGCTGTGTAATATGGGTTTTAAAATGTTCTTAAGTGGTCTTTCTCTGTTCAAGTTAGAAACAAATTGAATAGATTGACTAATATTTGTAAAAGCTGGATTAATTTATCCATTGTTCCATTTATGTATTTTAATACACCAATGGCATGACATGCATATAGCTGAGCATAATATTTAACAGTTTTTCATCTGGATTTGTTTAATGCTTCAGTTATAAGGTAAATCATTCATACAATGTTTACGATTTCAATAAAAGGAAAATATATGAAGTCTAAAAATATAACATCCACTTATATTTGTTATCAAAGATCAGTTTGTGATTGAATCAAATTATTCTTTCATCAAGTGAGAAAAGGAAATGCCAACATTATTTCTTTGATTAGCAATTATTTCAGTTAATTTTCAAGTTTATGGTTAAACCATTTGTGATTTTCAACTAACGGTTTAATTAACTTGTAGTGCTTAATTTGCTCTCCAAATGTTTTCTTTTATTGCAAACAGTATGTTTATTCTACATGTCAATACACAAAAAATAAACTAAATGAAGAAAAGTGAGATTTACTATATAACTATTAATATTAACTTCACTGATTTATACTAGTTTCAGTGTTTTAGAGATTAAGAACAGTTTTTTTTTAGAAGACTCATAACCAGTTGAAAAGTAACACGTAAATTGTAATTGATGATACATTTAGATTTCAAGTGCAATACTGTCATTTTAACATAAAAGGTAAGCATTGCAAAAAGACAGGACAGCTACAATTTGATAAATATATAATGAATGTTTACAGGAATAAAAATGAGAAAAGTGTAGGGAAATAAAAATGAGAAAAGTGTAGGGAAATAAAAAGTGTAGGGAAATATATAATGAATGTTTACAGGAATAAAAATGAGAAAAGTGTAGGGAAATACTTAGTGTAAAATTTCTTAGAGTGGATTTTCCATCAACCATATCTTTCTTATATTTCTCCCAATAGTCTGCTGCCTGGTGAAAAGTAATTACAGACATTAGAGAGAAGAAATAAAAAGACCAAAGTAGAGGAGTAGTGTAGGGATACTTCATCAAAAGACTTCTGTAAAGTTAAGTAATTATTATTGTTGTTTGTTGTTGTTGTTGTTAAAAACCTGGTTGAATATCATTACACACACACACACACTAAAGACAATTAAGTCAACAGAATGATTTTCTTTTGTTAATAAGTCTGTTGTGATTCACAGCACTTATTTCAATGTGAAAAAGAATACTATGACATTAGAAAATTAAAGTATACCCTTCATCTTCAAAGTGCTCCTTTTATCATTCCTTTTTTTTAGTAAAGAGCATGCAACTTCCCAGAAAAAATTTCCCTTAAAAAATGACAGAAAAATGGAGTTTTGAAAGTCAGTCTGTCGTGATTTCTCAATGAGAATCTGTCATTAGATCCATTCATAAACTCAAAAAATCAGGGTTATTGATTCTTTCCTGAGTTGGGGAAGGCACACTGCTATGTAGATCAGAGAAGGATAACTGCAGGATAATGGTGGCAAAGAAGTAAGACAATGCAGAGGCAGCATCTAGCAGTGGAACGACAATAAGTTTCAAAGTCAAATCTAACTTAAGTTCAAGTCCTGGGTTTGGAATTTATTGTTCATATAACCTAGGGCAATTAATTTGTCTCTCAACCCAACACATCATCAGTTAAATGAGAATGATAATGTTATCTTATGGGGCAGATGTGAGGATCTGCTAAAATCTGTATACAAAAAACTTAACATAATACCTGTGTTATAAATTAACACTCTTTAAGTATATTAAATTGATTCCATTCCACTTGACCTTGAAAAATACCTTAGGATCTTATATAAATTCTAAAGCACAGTGAGAAAGTAAAATAATTGAGGATGAAGATGAAGAGTTATTTCCTGGACAAAATAATAATAATAATAGTAATAATAACCTTAATATCCATCCAAAATTTATTATATTCCTCAGGTCCAGTTTGTAAGATTTTGTTATATGAATCATTGCCTTTTCTAGGATACTCATACTTGTTCACTTTAATCTGATTTCATATGAATTAATATGTTAGAAGAAACATAACAAACTTTTCAAGGCCATTTCCTATTGAAAGCCTTGCCTCTTGATTCCATAAAAACTCTGATCACATAAGTTATTGCTTATTTTCATAGCTGAAGAGTCTATGTGAAATACAGTCTTCATTGTGATGATCAACCTAAGGTTTTAAATTTCTTAATCCTTATTTGTGTTTTGTAGACAAATACAAAATATTAAGAGACTATTTACAAATTCCTCAGACTTTTACAGCTTAGTACGAAGCTTAAACACTTCACTACAATTCAAAAAAGGAAAAAATACATGAGAGACAAAGTAAACCAAACTTTTAAAAAGTGATTAATCTTGTTTAGAGAATAGTTAAGATTCTTTTTTAATCTATTTTATCATAATGATTCAGAAAAATAGTAACATTTTGTTGCAATGTGGTAAGCTGATTCAATTACTCAATGCAAATTATGTCTGATTAACTAATGTAATTTGACTGAAATCACTACCCAGAAACTTTTAAAAGAGAAACAAATAGTGTGGTGAAAACTTAATCTAAGTAGTTCTTTCCAAATAGATCATTGCCAAAAACTTTTTTTTTCTGAATTTTTATAGTGAGTCTCTATATGAAATGGAAGGAATTGATTTTATTAAAATTGATATAGACTCTTAAATGTTCAGATTCCATGAACTTTTACTAGAAAGAAGCATTTGTTCCTTAAGAACAACATTACAATTTTAGAAGCTTTTTGGAGGACATTTGTGAGGGCTGCATTACACCAACACATGTATCTCCCATAAGAACTGTAAAGATTCATTTCCCCCATGGCTGGAAGTGTTGCTGGCTGGTAGTCCTATGCTGTTAGTTTTTTAAGAGAACTGTCTTTGGCTGTAAAAATCTGCTTCAGCCTTTTATCAGGGGTAGTTCACATCTAATACTGATTCAAGTGGGCTTAAAAAGGTCTGGTACCTTTGTCCTATCTTGGAGCAATTTTGAAGTCATCTTAGTTTAAGGGATTCCTATTAAGTCAGGTAAGGCCTTATTAGGTCTACATAAGAACCAAATATTTTCTCTATGCATGAAAAACCATCTTTAGACATGAATAAGGAAGTTTCTATCTTTCTAAAGTCCAAATTTTTTTTGCATAAAAGTAATATTTATAAAAATACCAATGTACTATATTTATATAGACTCTTTTATAAAGTAGTATCATTTGATCCTCAAAATATCTCTGTGAAGTTGGTAACGAAAGTATTACGAATATCATTTTATATGTAAGAAAACTGAAACTTGTCCAAGATTGAGAAAAATACAGATCTAATAATTCAAGCTCAATTTTTACTAATTATTTCAAAATTAAAACTATATTCATAATATATATATATTTACATATATATTATATACACAACACATACATCTCTACATATATGAAGCATGTATTGGGACAATTTCTACACAATGTTATTCAGGTAATGATGATATTTACACACCTAAGTTATTAAAAGTCCTTAGAATTTTTTAATGTTTAAATGACAGTAACTCAGCCAAGCAAATGCTGGTATTTTGGGCCATGGTCAATGCAGGGGTTTACTTTAGGGTGTATTTTTCAGCAGAACATTCAGAACTTCACTTTGTTCTTCAGAGTAGCAATCCACAAAGTCACCTTCAGACTTTGTTACACCAGTCAAATCACACCAGGAGATAAGCCAAATAATCAATATAAGTAAGACTTTTATTACTTAGGTTTGTTGCTTTTTGGTAAATTCACTCTTTCTGGAGAATTCCATTGATTAGAGCAGAGTGTTAATTAACAAAGACAAGGTCATGTTTCTGAGGATAAACTACTTAGTCTTACTTTGTTCTATGTTACAGACTGTAATACAAACATCTTAGAAATATCAGTAATGCTCAAAATAAGAACAGGATGAGAAGGTTAAAATAAATGTAATATTATTATAACTTAAAAAATGAAAAAAAAATATTTACAGTCAACTTAGTAGTAACAGCTTCACATAGCAAAGACACAAATTTTATTATTTCAACTGAACTGATATTTGTTGATATTGGTTGGGGAGTTCCATCTTCATACTACATATACCTGAAATTCTTTGAAGTATAATGTTACTTCTACATGAAATCTGTGGGGGCTAAAAAAATAACACTTTTCCTCCCACCTCCTAAGTTCTTCTAGCTGAGCTAATAATCAAATAAACAGTGCAGACTAAGAGGAGAAAATCAAATTTCAGTATATGCACATGGGAAATAAACATAAGCATACAAATTCCAAAAATAGTGAGGCAAAATTAGGTACACATGACATTTTGGACAAACGAGAAAAGAGGGAATGGGTTTTAGATTTTAAAGGTAAAAATGGGTGCTCTGCAGGTAATCGAGGTAAAAAATCAAGCCAGGTACATTTTTGCTAGATAACCTAGACAACAATGGAGCATGGGATGATCTAGTCAATAAGCTTCTGCTTAAAGTCTTCCTGTCTAATGCTAAGGTAATTGTGCTAAGGTCTCCTTCCTGAAGCAGGTTTTTTTGCATCTGAACCTCTTAAACAGGAAAGTGGGGAGTCTTTTATTTTTTAATAACCAACATAAAATCAATATCCTAAAAGGAAGCATTAGGGTGGCAAACTTTGGTCTTCACACCCTGCCCACAATGGGCAATATTTTGCTTTACAAATCTAATTTTTATTTTTATTTCTTAAAATTCTGGATTTAGAATAACATACAGTCAAATTAGATTAATAAATTGTTTACCAAAACATTCTGTATCGTCAGCTTGTCCTCAAATGGACAAGCTGACGATACAGAATGTTTTGGTAAACAATTAAGATAGGTATTACAATCATAAGTTATAACTACTGGGAATTCATCTTACTTTTTAATACTTCAGAATTTTTTCCTAAATATTATATAGCAATAAAGTCAAAGTAAATCTTATTAAAGGAGCTTAATTTCCAGAGCTTTAATCTAAGGCTTTTTCCGTTTGGAAAGACAAGTTACACAAACATTTGCTATAAGAAAACTCAACTTGCATTGTTACATATTTTAAATGACAAGGTCTTCTTTATCTTCTGCCTGTATTCAATATATGTTATTTAACACATCTGTACATTTAGTATAGATAAAAACATATGTGGTGTGTAAACATTTATGTGTTTTAAGCCCATTTTTTTGTCCACTGACAAATTTATTAAAAATAAATTATTTTTGCTTTTTCTTCTACTCTGGCTACTTACTAATTCTGACTAAAATAACTAAGAAATCTGCCCTCGTTATGGTCTGAGTAGCAGCAATTTATAGATGATTAATATGATGAACTACAAAAATTAAAAACAATAGCAATAATAAAAGCTAACATTTATGTTTTGTTTACTATATGGTGCCAGACACTGCTTTAAACACTTCTCATTTACTAACTCATTTAATCCTTACGACAATCACAATAGATACATACTATTATTATCCTTATATTACAGTTTAGAAAAATGAGGCACAGAAACTAAGGAACACATTCAACATCACAAAGCCAACAACTGCTGAGGCTGGGATTTGAAACCAGGCATCCTGTCTCTAGAGTGCGTAGCCTTAACTGCTATGTATATTGCTTCTCACAAATCATAAAATGTCTATGGTCTCCATACATCTAGCTAATACTTAAAAAAATAATTAGAATTTTTTATTTAATACATTAATGTGATCTAAATCTAAAACACAAAGGCTTATTTGAGAAAAAAGTAAAATAATAACAGTTCAATACTTCATCTTTCTTTATGATCAATTTTACTCTCAGAAACAACTGCTTTCAAATATTTTAGTAATCTGTCCATTTAATGAACTTAAAATGTTTTGTTTGATTAACCAATGCCAGACATTATTTTCTGATGTTTTGTTATAGCAGAGGAAATTTTATTTCTAGTACTTGACAGCTCCTTTTTCCTTCTCCCCATCCTTTTAATTTATTTATATACTTTATTTTTTTCTTAAATGGATAGTCAATATTTTCATTGTTAATGGTGTTTGTTTGAGAGCCATAGAAGTATACTATGACTGTGTTTTCTTTCCTGTGCAACAATTTTCTCCATTTAATAGTCATCTTATTTTTTTTTAATTGCTTGGTTTTCTATGTACCTTTCCATAATTATTTTCACATAATCTTTCAGATCTGTAATTATACATCTTTAGACATTATTTTCTTAATGATCAAAAATGTTAAACAATCCAGTACTTTCTTTTTCTTTCTCTGAAAAACTACTTCTGGAGTTTTTTGTTTGTTTGTTTGTTTGTTTGTTTGTTTGTTTTTTCCCCCACCTGTCTCATTCCCAGCATTGTTCTATAGGCTTGCTGCATAATGTTGATTCTGGGAATTCCTTTAATTCCTTTCCATCCATGAATCTACTATTTCCTATATCCCACATCTTCTTTCTATTTTGTTTAAATCTTTCATTTTGAAGGAGAAACTTTCAGAGAAAGGGTGCATAGAAGGTAATTCTTGATGACCTACCCTTACCTTATACTTGATTGTTAGTTTGGTTTGATATAGAATTCTGTACAGAAAATGATTTATCCTCAGAATGTTGACGGCATTGTTTCATTATTTTCTATATTGCGGTGTTGCTTTTAGAATGTTTAATGACATTCTAATTACTTACACTTTATATATGTGACTTTTTCTCCCCGATAATTTTGAGTCTTCCCTTTGTCCTTAGGCATAAAACATTTTTTTGATCATGTGCCATGGTAACATTTTTGGTTTTGGTTTTGTATTATTTTGTTTTTAAATTAATGTCCTAGAACTAGACTATTTTCTTTCTTTTCTTTTCTTTTCTTTTTTTTTTTTTCATTTTTAAAATGTATAATTATATCTACTGTCTTTGTTCTCTTTCTGAAAATATGATGAGTCATTAATGAAATCTCATAATTTTATCCTCTCCAATTTCTCTAGAGAATAATCTTCTGCTTGGATGAAGAAAAAGTTATCACACTTCTGTCTGGGAGAGAAATTATAGGGGATCAAATGACTACATGTAACAATGTTTAACTAATTCTCCTTGATTCAACTATTACCTTCTCATCTCTCCCTCCACACTGCCTCTCCCTTACTTTCAATAGTACTTGGTATTTTTAAATTCTGAAGCTTTCAGAGGTTCTGTGGGGAGCACTGATCCATTTAAATTGTCATTTTCTTCTGAAGGCATTTTATATTGTAGCTTTCTCCACCCTGCAAAGACTGTTACCACTTTTTTTCATTTACTTTCTGTTTTCAATAACATATATAGCATCTCTTGTCTGCTGATGCTCCCTTTCTATTCACTTTGTCTTTGTCAATTTATACTTTCAATGTAATTATAGTAGGGTTTCAGATGTGAGAGTAGATAAACACATGAAATTAATCAGTTGTGTTTAGCCAAATATCCAACGATAATTTCTCACAAATGCAACCTAGCCCTCTTCCAAGATTTTTTCTACCAAAGGTGAAATCATGCAATTCTAACTAGTTGTGAACATTTTACTGAAGTAATCCTGTCAAAAAGGTGGTGTGCACTTACAAAAAGTTTAATAAATATAAGGACACAAGATATACTTTTCAATATCTTTCTTATCTGCACAGCCGGGTAAAAATCTTCTATCATTTTCTTTGTCACTGGGCATTAAACACACTTCCACCAACAGGAGAAAGGCTAATCCAAATGATTCCATAAGTTTATCCCAGAACTATAACTTCATTAATTGGCCTAAGGTAATAAATGGCTAATAGTCTCTTGAATGTTTTTCCTCTTTATTTTGTTTATGGTTCCTGATGATGTCTCTTCTCCATCCATCATCTTTAAAATTCTCATAATATATATTATTACATTTTAAAATTTACAAAAAAATACATTTTCTTGAGATGGAAAGCTATCTTTCCACTAAAAAAAAAAAAAACAATATTACTAAAATATAATAAAAGGCATGTTGTATTCTACAATTTTAGTTTCAAATTGAGCCTTTAGACTGAGATATGAAAAGAAATGACAAAAAAAGTACTAGTTTATTTAATTTCCTGCACTGGCTAAGCAGCTTTATTCATTCAAGGGCAGAAGAAAAGAGAAGAAAAAGAGGACTTTTGTTCTCCCTAAATATAAATTACTGACACAATTGCAGATACTTATGCCAACATAAAGCTGAATTTAACAGGCCCTCTGAAGTTTTAAATCTTCTGAACAGTGAATCTAATGGCTGGTATGCACCTTATTTCAGGGAAGTTGTCAGTATTAAAATGAGAAATATGCAGGTAGGGAAATAGTCACCTTAGTGAACTATTTGCATAATAAAAATTAATGGTCAGTTTCTTGTTTATGTCCAATTTACTGGCTATCAATAAAAAATATTGGACAAGAAATCCTTTATCCACATTTATTAAAATTATCCTTAGAACCTATTACAGAGTGTTTGTAAGGTAACAAACACTGAAAAGTCTTTCTGGCATACAATAATACTTAGTTTGACATTTAAAGGAACTCTTTGCCACTCTTATATTATAATAGTTGTCTTCTATATTATACAAACTTTTCCTGGTCATGTGACTGAGCCATAATAATCCTGAAATCACTTTCTTAAGAACTTGTATTCCATAATAAAACATTTTAATCAGTCATAAATCAAATGCTTAATGTAATGGATAGTATAATTAGTATTCTAGAAATAATTGAAATACCTACTTTTTTCTAATACAAACAAATTGTCATTTTATGCCTAGATAATTCAAAAGAAAAATGTGGTAAAAATAGAAAGAATATTCTATTTGAGAGTTGTATATTAATACACAGTTTTTTTGATATTTCGATCTCATGTATTCAGACTTTAGTTCAGGTTGAAAGATTGGGATGGTACTTTAAGCAAGAGTTCAATCATCCTAAAACTAGTTAAAATTAACCATATTCACCACTTTCTTTCTAATCATACTAATTATAGATATAGAATTCATTGATGTATACTTATATACATATTACAATTAGAAGAAACAAAGCCTAATATAAACGAGACTATAAGAAATTTGTAGGCAAAATCTTGCTTTACATTTTATACTATGATACTCCCTAGCATATAATTAGACATGGCTCAACAAATAAATATCTTTAATCATTACAGCACTAGCAATACACTCTTCAACTATAACACTGAGGAATTGCATACATTGACCTAGAGCTCTGAAATTACTATTGATGCATATAAATTATCACCAATCTGAAAATATTTCCTCAAACCTCTCCGTGGGATAGGTTCTCTATAAAACCATATTAAGATTAACATATTGGATTTGAGAAAATGAAACATTTTAGAATCATAATCTATCAGACCAATAAGTCACCATAGGGAATATCCAGTTCAAGTACTATAATATTCAGTTGATGGAATTTGTAACCAGAGAATAGTCTTCCTATGTTCAGCAAATTAGTTGCCTTTATATTACCATTCTATATATTATCCTTCCTCTCTTATTTTTTTTTCAAATTAAACATATATATGTTCATATATTAACAAATAGATTTTTTTTCTTATTTTATTAATGGTAAATAATTAGATTTCTAAAAAGATAAGTTCCTTGTCTTTATAGTTATAATCTCACATTTATTGAGCACGTAGATGGTGCTCACCCTATGAAGGAGCACCAGTATGAGCAATAGAATATTGACAGATTATTATCTTAGGGAGGTGCTACAATCCCCACCCAAAGCCTGTCTATTTATAAACCAAAGTGAAAATTAACTTTACTTTGAGAATATGCATAGCCAAAGCATTAGATCCTTTATCCTAAATTGGTTGTCTGTTTTTCTTACAAAAATTAGGTTACATGAATTAGATATTTTACTAAACATACAACATAAAAAAATGGGGAAACCTCAATTATTCCTGTTCAGAGTCTTTAGATATAGGCATATATTAAAAGAACTGGAAAGATTAGTTATAAAAGATACTGTTTTTATTTCTATCTTTGCAAAAGCCATTCAAAATCTCTGAATTAAGCTGCTTTTCAACCCCAGTTCATTGTGTAAAAAACTAATCTTAAACTTCTAAATATATTACTTAACATTTTATAGCTGTCAGGGCTGAACATCAATTTTTTAAATGTTACTGGAAATTGGATAAGAAACCACATCTCAAAGGAGAATTACCAGAGTATGGAAGAAGGCTATTAAGTTATTTCCCATTACCACCTGGAATCCCCATTCACTGTTTGCATCTATCATTTGCTCTGCTTAGACTATACTCATAAAAATAATTTCTTGAGTAAGGGACTGAAAAATGCTATCTTATAATTTATATATGATCACTAGTCTATGATTGAGGCTTTAATTATTTTAAATACTATTTAATTTTGATGTAACATGATAGTTATTAGTGAAGATTATGTTCAATAACTTTTAAAGGCTAAAGATTATTTGAATAGTTTTTATAATCATTTCCATGTACATATTTTGGCCTTTGATGTGCAAGACAATAACCAAAAAAGTTATTGGCTCCTGAAATCATAAACAAGAACAGGTTACTACTTGTTCTGTTGTTTCACTTTTAGACAGGATCTTTTTTAACTCGCTTTGATGTTGTTTCTTTCTGCTTTCTTTTTCCCTCTCTCTCTCTCTCACACGCGCGTGCACACACACACACACACACACACACACACACACAATCCATAATCATTGAAGAGTAAGCAAAAATACAGAGAAACTTCCCACTATGCCCCATCTTTTATAATCCTACTACCAAAAATTATTTATTTATTTTTTTTGGTATATACTTCAAGATATTTTTATCTGTGTGTTTGCATGTATATATGCATGTATTTTTAAAGCTTTCTCTATAGATAGATGATGATAGATGATAGATAGATAGATAAATAGATAGATAGATAGATAAATAGATGATAAATAATAGATAGATCTGCTTTCTTCACTTAGAAATACATTTGTGAACCTTTTTCTAGGTAAATAAACAGAAAGACATGCTATCATTAATTCTTCCAGAGTATCCAATTGCATGAAAGCACTATAATTTATTTAGCTACACCCCAACTGTTGGTCATTTTGACTCTTTTAAATATATAATTTTCTAATTTATATACTGTTTCAATTGCTATTCTAGTGCATATGTTTTGTGGATTTGTTTGCTTTTTTAATTTTATTTTTTGTTAAACTATTAGAAATAGTATTTCATAGTCAAAATATATCATGTTTTGGGGGTACTGATAAATTATACTTCAGAAAGGTGTATCAGTTTACACTTTATCAGCAATATATGATATTGTCTATTTTCCCATGCTCAACCAAAATGGTAGACAATAATATTCTTTAATTTGATGGGGAAAAATTAAAACTTTATTATTTTTATATATGATCCTTTGATTTTGAATAAAGTTAGTTTTTACATAATAATCAACCATTTTGAATTCTTTTTAAATTGACCATTTATGTCCTTACTAATTTTCTGTGGATTAGTCATTTTATTATAGATCTGTTAAACCAGTGGTCCCCAACCATTTTGCAGCAGGGACCAGTGCTCCTATGAAAATTTATTGCCTGATGATCTGAGGTGGAGCTGAGGTGGTGGTGCTAACGCTGGGGAGCAGCCGCAAATATAGATGAAGGTTTGCTCACTCATCAGCTGCTCATCTCTTGCTATACGGCCCAGTTCTTAACAGGCCACGGTCAGGTTGGTAGCTGTGCGAGGTCCAGGGGTTGGGGACCCCTGTGTTAAGCCATGTTTCCTAATTTGAATAGTAAAGAAATTTAGTTTTGAAACAAATATAATTTTTTTTAGTTCTGTCACCAAAAAAGAGCATCTAAGTCCCCAATTTCCCTAGTGACACTGGGAGCCTTGGTCTTTTCTGCTGACACAGTAAAGAATTACAGATCAGCGAAGATTAGGAAAAGTAAGATTTATTGAAGTATGTTTCAAGAGAGAAATGGGCTACACCAGAGAGGGCTGTAGCCTCATAGAGATGGGGAGGTCTGTCTTATATTTGGGCCCTGATGGACGGTTACAAGGGTGGTGTTAGCTGATTGATGTGTGAAGTCATTTTTATTGACGTTTGGCTGTTATAGAACCTATTGTTTGTTAACTGGGCATGTTCCATCCCAGAATTCTGTCTGTTATAATTAGATTTATGAATTTCTAGGCATACGCATGACATTATAATGATGGCATAATGAGGCTGAGGTGAAAAGAAGGTCAGATACTCCTTACTGCACAAGCATTTGTTGCTGGCCTAAACCGGTTGCTATGCTATGATCATTTATTTCCTTGTACTACAGGATGTAGGGATATTGCTATTTAAAAAATTAGTTTTTTTCTCTGGAAGGGCTGAGGGGTAGCCTCTTGAGTTGGGCTATTAGTGTTGTCATTTCTATGGTTACGGAGTCGGGCCTTTGCTCCTGTCGCTCATAGCTACCTAATTGCCTAACGGTTCATCTGGGAATATCATTTTTTTGAGAAGCAAGATAAAATTTTAAGACAAACTTAATTAACAGAAATTCAATTCAATCAAGATTGAATGACTACTTAACAGAGAATAAACCTGTTAAAAAATAGATGCTCTTTTTTGAGAACTAATTATTTCCTAAAATATAAAATAAAGTTTCCAATATATTTATATGTAATCGTCATGGAGTAACAAATTGAGATCACACTACAAATAAGAGTACAGAAAATATAAATTAATTCCCTTTTCGTCTATGGCTGATGTTACTTTTGTCCTGAGCAGTAACTCACTGGTTAGCATAAGACAAAAGAGAATCCAATCTGGTTTTATCTTATATGAAATTGCTCACTTTCTCAAATAATCTTTCTACCCTCATAGATCTCACTAAAATAGCAGAATAGTATATTGGTTTTGAGCAAAAGTTTGAATCCAGACTGCTTCAGTTTATATGCCATTTAGTGTAATTAGTCTCTTAGTTTCATTATCTGTATAATGGGAACAATGATTATACCTGTCTCCTATTTTTTGTAGTAGAGTAATGACATCATGCATGCAAAATGTTCATAACGGTGCTTGGCACATGATAAGAACTCACCAGATGCTTGTTACTACTTTTCTAATAGTTCATGAGAGTAAGTGTGATGGTTAATTTTATTTGTCAACTTGGCTATGCCATGGAACCCAGATATTTGGTTAAACATTATTCTGGATTTTTCTGTGAAGGAGCTTTTTATATGTGATTAATATTTAAATTGGTAGACTTTGAGTAAAGCAGATTACTCTAAATTATGTAGATGGGCCTCATCCAATCGGCTAAAGGCACTAAGAGAAAAAAGACTGAGGTCTCCTTAGTAAGAATGAATCCTGTCTGCACACTGCCTTTGTCCTTGGACTGCAACATCTAGTCTTTTCTAGGTAACAAGTCTGTGTGCTCACTTTGAAGATTCTGTACTTGCTAGCTTACACAATCACATTAGCCAAACCTCTCTGTCTCTCTGTCTCTCTGTCTCTGTCTCTGTCTCTGTCTCTCTCTCTCTCTCTCTCTATATATATATATATATATATATATATATATATATATATATATATATATATATATATATATATATATACACACACACACACATAATTGATTTTATTTTTCTGAGAACCCCGACTTATAAAGTAAAAGTGTATCTTAAGGGAACTCTGAGTAGAGAAGAGAACTTGAGGTCCTTAGTCTATGTATTCTCTGTTATTTCTGATCTCCTGAGTGATGTCACTTGTCCATCTAGGTACTCTGCTTAGCAGAAACTTATGACTGAATTCTATAGCTGATATAATATCTAAACTGGTCTCTTTTGCCTTAGTCATGGTTCAGTGGTGCTCCCCAGTTGTGTTGGCAGTATCTTGGTTCTTGTGAACAATATAGATCTCTCTGAAGTCTGAAATTTATTTACATTTATCCCTGGCTTGGACTTTCAGCTGTATCGCCCACTAATCAGAGCCACGTTGATTCTACTTTAGTGACTATATTTTACAAATTCTCAAGCCAAACATTTAACTACTACTAGGTTCTGTATATGCCACGTCAGAGACAAAGGAAACCTAAATGTCAAGCCATTTTTTTGATCGCACTTTGTTACCAGGTTTTCTTTGATGTAACTATCCCCAGATTGGTAGGCACTCCACACTGACTTCAGATTCATTCTATCAATTAGTTATTTTTTAATAACAAACAAATGGCTTAAAATAAAACAATACTGTTTAGTATTGCCATGCTTATTCAAGTTAACTATGGGTTAGCTAATCTGCTTCAAGTTGAGGCAGCTTAGGCAGGTCTGCTTCTTTTTACAGGGCTGTGGCTCACAGGGCCATTATATTTATCTGCGTCTCATCCTCCTTGGCCGAGTAGGTTATGTGGGGAAAAATATTCTCATGGTTATAGCAGAAGCATAAAAAGCTAAATAGAAACATATGAAGTCTCTTAAGGCCCAGATTTAGAGTGGCCCATTGTCATTTTTGCCTACATAGCTGATCTTAAAGTCAGGAGACAAGGAATCATATTCTGCTCACAATAAGGCTATGGTAAGTGTGAACAGAGGAAGGTGTAAAGAATTGAGTCCAATCATTTAATCTACCACAATTATTCTCACTGATTATTATAAATTCCCTCTCTGAGACAAAATGGGGAGGTGATAAATTCAGATACCAATCTGCCTATTATTTACTTTTTTTTCCCCAACAATGTTCAGGAACAGAACTAAGTATCTTCATTTTGTAGTTTTCCTATGTCTCTTTTACATAAAACCTAAACATCTGGCCTGTCAATTTTGATTCTTCATACTACAAAGAGAGGATTAAAGTAATCAGGCAATATTTTCTCAAGAAAATAGCCTGCTTCAAAAATTTAATTATTTGTTGCAAAATCCTTTCTATTATTATTTCTTAATTATATTAAAATAACCACCTTCTATACCCCACCATCCTTAACTCATAACAGTTATCATTATATTATCCATTTCTATAATTTTGTCATTTTAAGAATATTATATAGAAGACCAGTCAGGATGGCTGAGTAGGTAAATGCTGTGTTTGCCTCCTCCCATAACCACATTAAAATTACAAATAAATTATAGAAAAATTAAACTGAAGAACCATCCTAGGACTAGCTGAATAAAAGTCTTATAAATAAATATAGTTATAAATATAAAGAAGAAGTCATGTGGAGACAGGTAGGAAGGGCAGAGACACAAAATGGGCTGGTTCCACACCCTTGTGAGGTGGTTGAGAATTGAGAGGTTCCATCGTTAGAGATCCCCCTGGAGGAGCAAGAGATGCCAGCCCCACACTGGGCCTCCCACCCTGGAGGACAACTGCTAGAAAGAGAAGCCTCTGCGATATCTAGCTGTGAAAAATAGCATTCCACCCATTTGGGTTAGACAAAAGGCTGCTGGAAACCCAGGCATCCTCTTAAAGATCCTAGACACAGATTCTCTTACTCCTAGGCTCTCATCCTAGGCTTTGGCAAAGGAACTCAAGAGATTCCAGAGAAATAAAGAGATAAACTAAGTTGTGTGACTTTAGGTCGAGGGCTGGAGGAACTGCCACCAATGTCCCTGTGTTGAGCCCTCCTCCTATGCAGCCAGTTGGCGAGTTTCATTTATCCTGTGTTGAGTCTTCCCCAAACATGGCCAAATCCGACTACATTGGCCTGGTAAAATTCATTTGACCCACCCTAGTGTCTCCCTAAGACCCTGCCCCACCCAACTCATACACAACATGAGGCTCTTTCAATGGAAAGCAGCCAGCGTTGACCCGCATTGCAGTCCTTCTTGAACAACTCTTGGAGGGCTGCAGGTTTCAGGAGGCTGGCAAATTACTTCAGTGTGCTCTGTTCATTTTGCTGATTGGCCTCAGGCTCAGCACTACTTTTTCTAAATCTTATTTTATCTTATTTTTTATTAAATTTCTTGGGGTGACATCATTAATAAAATTATATAGGTTTTAAGTGTATAATTCGATAATACATCATATGAATATTGCATTGTGTCTTCACCACCTAAAGTCAAATCTCCTTCCTTCACTTAATACTTGATCTCCTTTATCCCTATCTACCTCCTCCCATCCCACCTTCCCTCTGATAATCATTGATCTACTGTCCATGTCCGTGAGTTTCTGTTTGTCTTGTTTGTTCCTTTCAGTTTTATATCCCACATATGAGTGATGTCATATGGTTTTCAATTATTTCTGTCTCACTTATTTTGCTTAGATTGATAATCTCAAGATCCACAAATGGAAATATTTCATCTTTTCAAAATGATGAGTAATATCCCATTGTATATATGTATCACATCTTCTTTATCCAAATCTATCAAATGACAGTCTGGTTATTTCCATTATTCCGTGAATAATGCTACTATAAACATTGGGTTGCATATATCTTTGCAGTTAAATGTTTTCAAGATTTTTAGTAAGGACCCAAAAGAGGGATTGCTGGGTTATATAGTAATTATTTTTTTATTAAATTTATTGGGGTGACATTAATTAACAAAATCCAATAAGTTTCAAATTTACAATTCAACAGTATATCATATATATTGCATTGTGTGTTCACCACCCATAGTTAGATTTCCTTCCATCACCAAATATTTGCACCTTTTGGTCCCATCTATCAGCCCCTCACCCCTTCCACCTGGTAACCAAAAATCCACTTTCCATGTCCATGAGTCTCTGTTTGTTATGTTTGTTGCTTTTAGATTTATATCTCACATACGAGTGATAGCGTGATTTTCAACTTTTTCTCAGACTTATTTCACTTAGCATGATAATCTCAAGATCTAACCATGTTTTCACAAATGACATTATTTCACCTTTTCTTATAGCTGAGTAATAATCCATTGTATGTACGTACATTTTCTTTATCCAATCATGTATCATAGGACACTAAGGTTGTTTCCATGTCCTGGTCACCATGAATACTGACGATATAAACATCGTGGTGCCCATATCTTTGCAGATAAATGTTTTCAGGTTTTTTGAGTAAATATCCAGAAGAAGAATTGCTGAGTCATATGGTAATTTGACTGTTAGTTTTTTGAGGCAACTCCATAATGTTTTCCATAGTGGTTGTACCAATTTGCAGTCCCACCAGCAGTGTATGAGAGTTCCTTTTCCTTACAATCTCTCTAACACTTGTTATTACTTGTCCTGTTGATGACAGCCATTCTAATAAGTATGAGGTGTTATCTCATTTTAGTTTTGATTTGCACATCCCTAGTAGCTAGTGAAGTTGAGCATCTTTTCATGTGTCTGTTGGCCATTTGTATGTCTTCTTGGGAGAAGTATCTGTACAGGTCCTC
>NW_011888965.1:28463-40767 GCF_000151845.1 Pteropus vampyrus
GCAAATGGCAGTATTTCATCTTTTCTTACGGCTGAGTAATATTCCATTGAATATATGTACCACCGCTTCTTTAGCCATCAATTATCGTAGGACACTTTGGATGTTTTTTATGTCCTCACCACTGTGAATAATGCTGCTATGAACATCGGTCTGCAAATCTCTTTTCAGATATGGGTTTTCAAGTCTTTGGGGTAAATACCCAGTAGAGGGATTGCTATTTTACGTGGTAGATCAATTCTTAGTTCTTTGAAGAACCTCTATACTGCTTTCCATAGTGACTGTACCAACTTGCAGTCCCATCAGCAGTATATAAGGGTTCCTTTTTCTCTGCATCCTCTGCAAAATTTATTACTTGTCCTGTTGATAACATCTATTCTAACAGCTGTGAGATGATATCTTATCATGGTTTTTATTTGCATTTCCCTAATAGCTAGTAATGTTGAATATCTTTTCATATATTTGTCGGCTATTTGTATATCCTCTATAGAAAAGTGGCTATTCAGGTCTCTGCCCATTATTTCACTGGATCATTTTTTTTTTATTGTTATTGCGTTGAACAAGTTCTTTGTTTTTTTTTAGCTATTAGACCCTTATTGGAGGTGTTGCTTGCAAATATGTTTTCCTATTTAGATGGTTGTCTTTTTACCTTGTTGGTTTCTTTTGCTGTGTTTTTAGTTTTATTTAGTCCCATTCCTTTATTTTACTTTTACTTTCCTTGTCTTTGAGGGGAAATTCATAAAATCCTCTTTAAGTTTAAGATCCATGAGATTAGTTCCTATGTTTTCTTCTATGCAATTTAATGTATCAGGTTTTATATTCAGGTACTTCATCTATTTTGAGTTGATTTGGCTATGCGGTGATAGACATCAGTCTACTTTCATTCTTTTGTAAGTGGCTTTCAAGTTTTCCCATCACCATTATTGAAGAGAATTTCATTTCTCCACTGGATGTTTTTGGCTATTTTGTCGAAAATTATTTGCTCATATAAACATGGGTTTATTTCTGGACTCTTGATTCTGTTCCACTTGTCAGTGTATCTGTTTTTCTGCCAAAACCATACTGTTTAAACTATTGTTGTTTTGTAGTATAATTACAAGTCAGACAGAGTGATGCCTCCAGCCTTGTTTTATTCTAAGGATGGCTTTGGTGATTCAGGTCTTTTGTGCTTCCATACAAATCTGATTATTTTTTTGATCTATTTCTTCAAAAAATTCTGATGGGATTTTGATGGAGATTGCATTAAATCTGTATAATGCTATAGGTAATAAGGTCATTTTAACTATGTTGATTCTTCCAATCCAAGAACACAAAACATCTTTCCATTTCTTTGTTTCTTCTCAATTTCTTTTAATAGGGTCTTATAGTTTTCATCATGTAAGTCCTTCACAAGTTTCATTAGACTGATTCCTAGGTATTTTATTCTTTTTGTTGAAATTGTAAAAGGAATTATTTTTTCCATTTCTTTTTCTGACTCTTTATTATTAGAGCATAGGAGCACTATGGATTTTTGAATATTGATTTCGTATTCAGAAATTTTACTGTATTTGCTTATTATTTCTAGTAATGTTCTTGTGGGTTCTTTAGGGTTTTTTATATAGAGAATCATGTCATCTGAAAATGCTGACAGTTTTCTTCATTTCCTACTTGGATGCCTTTTATATCTTTCTCTTGCCTGATTGCACACGCTAGGACTTCTAATGTTATACTGAATAACAGTGGTGATAGCAGACAGCCGTGCCTTGTTTCTGATCTTAGAGGGAAAGTTTTTAATTTTTCACCATTAAGTATAATGTTGGATGAGGGCTTGTCATATATGGCCTTTATTATGTTAAGATACTTTCCTTCTATACTGGAGTTTTGATCATAAATGGATGCTGTATCTTGTCAAAGGCTTTTTCTGCATCTATTGATATGATCATGTGATTATTATTTTTTAATTGGTTTATGTGGTGTATCACATTAATTGATTTGTATATATTCAACCATCCCTGTGACCCTGGGATGAGCCAACTTGATCGTGATATGTAATCTTTTTGATATGTTGCTATATTCAGTTTGCTAGTATCTTATATAGGATTTTGGCATCTGTGTTCATTTGAGATATTGGTCTGTAAATTTCTTGTTTGTTTTATCCTTTTGGTATCAGAGTAATATTGGCCTCAGAAAATGAGTTAGTAAGTATTACCTCCTTTAAGATTTTTTGGAAGAGCTTGAGGAGAATAGGTATTATATTTTCTTTGACTGTTTGGTACAATTCACTGGTGAAAACATCTGTTCCTAGACTTTTTACTTTTTGGTAGGTTTTTGATGGTGGTTCAATTTCCATACTGTTGATTGGTGTATTTAGATTTTCCAGTTCTTCTTGATTCAGTCTAGGAAGGTTATATCTTTCTAAGTACCGATCCACTTATTCTAGGTTATTAAATTTGGTGTTATATACTTTTTCATAGTATTCTCATATGATTCTTTCTATTTCTTTGGTGTCTGTAGTCATTTTTCCTCTTTCATCCCTGATGTTGCTTACTTGTGTCCTTTCTCTTTTTTCTTTAGTAAATCTAGCCAGTGGTTTATCAATTTTATTAACTTTCTCAAAGAACCAACTCTTTGTTGCATTCATTTTTTCTTTTTTTTTTTTTTCAATTTCATTTATCTCTGCTCTAATTTTGATTATTTCTTTCCTTCTGCTGACTTTAGGCTTCATTTCTTCTTCCTTTTCTAGTTTTTTAAGATTAAGCATTAAATTGTTTTTTGGACTCATTCCTGTTTTTGGAGATAGGCTTGTAATGATATGAACTTTCGTCTTATTACCGCTTTTGCCCTGTCCCAAAAGTTTTGATATATTGCACTATAATCATCATTCATTTCAATGTTTCTCTTGATTTCTATTTTAATTTCTTCTCTCACCCAGTCATTCTTTAGTAGCATGTGTTTTTAGTCTTCATGTATTTGTGATTCTTTCCCCTTCTTTTTACAGTTAATCTCCAGCTTCAAAGCATTATGATTAGAGAATATGGTAGGTATGATTTCAACCTTCTTATATTCGTTGAAGCTGTTTCTGTGTCGTAGTATGCGTTCAATACTTGAGAATACTCCTTGTGCACTAGAGAAGAATGTATAAGCAGCTGTTTTGGAATGAGAGGCTCTGTAAATGTCTATGCCTAGTTGGTCTAATGTGTCATTTAAGGATGTTATTTCCTTTTTGGTTTTCTGTTTGGAATATCTATCCATATTGACAGTGGGTATTTAGGTCTCCTAGTATGACAGTGTTTTGGTCTGTTTCTCCCTGTAGTTATGCTACTAATCACTTTATATATTTTGGGGCTCCGTGATTGGGAGCATAGATATTAATGTGTTATGTCTTCTTGATGTATGATTCTCTTTATCTTTACTAAGTGTCCCTCGGTATCTTTCTTTACCTTTTTTATTTCGATGTCTATTTATTCCGATATTAGTACCTCCACTCCCACTTTTCTCTAAATGCCAGTTGTTTGAAATATCACTTTCTACCTTTTCTCTTTGAGTCTATATTTGTCTTTGGAACTGAGATGTGTGTCCTGGAGTCAGCATATGGTTGAGTTTTGTTTTTTCATTCAATCTGCAAGTCTGTATCTTTTTATTGGTGAGTTCAGTCCATTTACATTTAGGGTGATTATTGAAATATGAAGTCTCCTTATGGCCATTTTATCTTTTGGTTTCTGGTAGCTTGGTGTTTCCATAGTTTCCTTGTCTTTATGTTTCTGTTTTGTTTTTGTCGTTGTAGTTTTTGCTCGTTTTTTTATGGATGTTCCCTCTGGTCCTTCTTGTTTTATGTTATATACTTCAGTTCTGAATCTTTGGCGTATGCTTACCATTACGAATATATAGAATATAGTTATATGTGTGTGTGTGTGTGTGTGTGTGTATAGTTTGTTTTCTTTTCTTATGTTCTATCTCCATTCTATTTACCAATTTGGATCTTCAAATCCTAAACTTTTCTATTACTGTTGTCTCAATTTGTCCCTATCTATGCTAAACATTCATTACTATCTTGCAATAGTAAAACTCTTCTCATTATTTAGGCTTATAATACCCTGATTTTAATAAAGGTTGCATTCCTCTGCTTCTATCTGCCTGCTAGTCGCTTTACTCCTAGTTATGTTTTTTTTTTTTCATTTCGTTTTAGCTGAGCTGACCCCTTTCAGTATTTCCTATAATGCAGGCCTCGTGTTGGAGAATTCCCTCAATTTTTGTATTTCTGGAAAGGTCTTTATTTCTCCTTCATATCTAAAGGAGAGCTTTACTGGATACATTATTCTTAGCTGGTAGTTCCTTTCACTTAATAGTTTAAATATTTAAATCTACACCTTTCTGGCTCATAAGGTTTGTGCTGAGAATTTCAACGATAATCTAATGGGTTTTCTTTTATAGATTACTATCTTCTTTTCCCTGGCTGCCCTAAGAATTCTTTCATTGTCATCAATTTTTGATAATTTTAATATGTGTCTTGTTGAAGGCCTTTTTGGGTTGAGATAATTGGGTGTTCTGTTGACTTTTTGAATTTCAAGCTCCAGCTCATTCCTGGATTTGGGAAATTCTCTTCAATAATTTGCCTTCTGCAAATGCTTTCTACTATCTGCTCCTTTTCCTCACATTCAAGAATGTCCATTATTCTTGTTTCCTCTCCTGATGGTATCAGCTAGTTTTTGTATTTGTCTTTCATTATTTTTCATTCTTCGGCTTCTCTCTTCTTCCTTCTGATTTCTTTCTAGATTTCTGTCTGTGATATCATTGATCCTTTTCTCTATTTGGTCAACTCTATTTCCCAAGCTTTCTATTTCATTTTTCATCTCTTGCAGTGTGTTCTTTATCTCCAAAAATTCTATTGAGTTCTTTCTAACAGTTTCAGTCTCCTTGTTAAAAAACTCATTCTGCCGATCTAGGTGTTTTTTAAATTCCTGAAACTTTTGATATGAATTGTTTTGGAACTCACTGAGTTTTTTTCAGAAGTACCATTCTGCATTCTCTGTCATTTAAGTCAGATATTTCTATGTCTGTTAGTTTATTTCCTGGCGATTTGTCTCTTTCTTTCTGAGCTGCTTTGTCACCTCAGTTGTTCATGGTGTTTAATGGACTATTTCTCCCCCTGAGCATTAATGGAAGTGTATTCTGCCATTTTTCCAGGAAGAAGATTTATTATATAATGGTCTCTCTTTATCCTATTGCAAAGAAGGCGTTTTTTCTTTTTGTTACAATAGGTGGCTTCTAAGTCTCTTTGATCCTTGCTTTATATAAAGTCTTAATTATGTGTTGTTGTTGTTGTTGTTGTTGTTGTTGTTGTTGTTTTTTCCTTATAAACATTCCATCATGCTTGGTACCCTCAGTCACAGTCCCTGTCAGTATTATCAACAATTTTGGTAATGTTTGTTGCTCAGATTTCCCCTGGGCTCTGAAGCGTCTGTTTTTGATAGAAACAACTGGAGGTGCCCTCTGGTTTGGAAAATGGGGGCTGGTGCAGCTCAGTCTCATGTTTTGCAATCGCAGCTAGTAATAATCAGCTCTTACTTCTCTTCTGCCCCCATTTCTCTGCTTTCTGCCCTGATCCCTAGGCACTGCAGCTACATGGACTTCACAGCTCTCTCAAGCAGGGCTGCTCAGGGATCTTGCTGTGCTTTCTCTCTTCTCCTTCCTCTTACAGGAAGTTCAGGCTGTGAGAGGCAGCTTCTTTGTTTCTCCCAGTCTATTGCCTGATTCCTGGGGTTCTGATCTGTAGTAGTTCTCATTCGCAGATCGCTTGCTCAGACGTGCTTGTGTGCAAGTTGGATGTTTTTTTGTTTTTTTGTTGGATGTTTTGCACTTTAGATGTTCAGCTTATTGTTTTTTTCAAGTGGAGAGAACTGAGGACATTTCTCACTCCACCATGTTTCCGATATCACTCTGCGAGTGGGATTTATTCATGGGATGCAAGGTTGGTTTAATATCTGCAAATCAATTAATGTTATACACCACATAAATGAAAGATAAAAGTATGATCATATCAATAAATACAGAAAAAACTTTTGACAAATCCAGCATCCATTTATGACAAACACTCTCAGCCAAGTGGGAATAGAGGAAACATATCTTAAAATAATGAAGGCCATATATGAGAAACCCAAAGCTAATGTCATACACAGCAATTCTAGGAAGGTTGAAATACTGTTAAGGACCAATGATCCCCCAAAGTGAGATGGTAGAGCCTGACTCAGCACAAGTTAAGTATAAATGATTCCATACCATCCTCTAGTTTATCCAAACGTGGGAATCAAGCGAAGAGAAGAGAAGCAGCTAATTACCTGGCAAACAGCTGATTATTAGTTATTATTAGATGAATTCTTAGAAAAAAATAGTTTAAAATTATTAGAAAAATATATAGAAAAAATCTTCAAGATTAAGGTCTAGGGAAAATATAATTTTCGATGAGCACGACTTAGGTCTTATTCTTTGTGTTCTTTCCATCATTAACCCTAATATCCCTTCAGACCTGGGTGCTTCAGGCAGACTAGACTTATAACTCTGTGTTTAGAAAACCAAAACAGAAAAATACATGATTGTTTTTTGAAATATCACCTTGTTTACTCATTTTAATGTGAATTTTACCAAAATGTTCATGGTATTACCCTAAATGGCCAGCAAAATTACTCATAAATCTGGTTCCTGTGTAGTGAATTTTTCTAGAGCATTTACTAATATTTTCCAAGATCAGTCTTTTTTCAACTCTATGACACTGTATCTTACGGGTAAAAAAAAAAAAAAAAAACATATCAATTTAGGCAGTATCTTATCTCTCTGATTTTCCTGTATCCATGCTTACATTGGAATTTGGTGGGCACAGAATGTAGCTTTCCAATAAATTACCATGTTTAATCAAATACTCAAGGAAGTCAATACATTTTATTGTGTTAACAAGACAAAACAAAAACTTTAAATAAGTGTGACTTTGCTCAGAGTGAAAATGAAAAGTGACGTTATAGGTCACACAATTCATAACGACCAGTTTGCCACTTAATATAGAAGCGTATATTTAAGTCAAAACAAGGCATTTTTTTTTCCTGAGGAATCAACATGCATGATACTTAAATCCTATTTCAATTAGTAATTAAATGTTACACACCAATTAAATGCTTCCTGAAATTTATCAGCAGACTCATCCTTGCTAAAATGTAATTACTCCAGGAAAAAGTATGTTTTAAGCTTCTTAATAAATGTTTTAAGGCAGATGAAGGTAAGGAAATGAAACACTAAATGAAAATGGTAAAGGTTGGTGGAGGTTGGAGAAGCCTAAAATAAGGAAAAGATAAATGCAAGGAGGATGGAAATACCATACTTGCTTTACCTCATATATTTACAACAGTTTGACAATGAATAACTGGTAAAGGCTACGTTGTTGTGTATCCAGAGCTTGCTGACCCCTTTTAATATCAACATATGGTGAGAACAGTTCTCCAAATTATACTGTCTACAAGTTCAAGTTATAGATTATAGCTTCTGTCAGAACCAAGTTCAAAGTCAGTGAAGCATATTCAACTGACACACAGTGTAGAGGCAGTTTGAGCTACTCACACCATAGAGCAATGAACAAAAGTGACCCATCACTGTTCATATTAGCTGAGACTTGAAATTAATTTAAGTAATTAATTTTTTGTTGTACTTATTTAATGAAAAAATAAATAAATTACTGAGAAGCCAACTTTATAAAGTTATATATTTAAAAAAATAAATGAGGATTATTTGGTGATACTTTAAAATATTTTTTTCCAGCTTTCATTTCTCATTATCTGCCCTTTTAAGATAGGTTATATATCAACATTCTTTCTAAATGTTAATGTTTTGCCTTTTCATATGTGGTTAAAAAAGATTAAATATATTCTTAACTTACATATTTTATGACATTCTGAAGACAAATACTCCCATATGAACATATCACTTGCTTTATATTGGAAGTCAAGTGGAAAATGGTATTTAATATACTGCACAGATTTCTATTTTATACATCTTTATGGCATGACTGAAATAGTTTTTCTAACTCAGGCTTAGCTACTGGTACTGACTACTGGAATACAGTTTCTCATGGTTGTTTCTCTATTTTGCCAAACAGAAAGAAATGTCTGCGCACAAATTCATTCATTAAATGTATTTTAAAATGTTCATTTCATCTCCCCAGTCACCTCCTGTAAAATAAACATGAAAGAAAATTAAATTGAATGTCTGACTTTTCCCAAGCAGTTTTTAAGGAATTGATTTCTGAAAACATAATGTAGAAAGCCTCGTGCTCAATAGTTTTTAATCTAATCATCTACAAAATAATTATGTCTTCTTCAAGTTAGATGTATTATCAGAAGGATATAACCTAGGATTATAGTCAAGGAAATGACATATTAAACTGTGAAATAAAACAATTTTATGAGTTTTTTTAAATATATTTTTACTATCAAAACATGTTAAAATTTGTACTACAAAATGTTAATTGAAAATAATCATGTGACAATTGAGGCAGATACTTAAAGAGACTAAATTATTTCAGTTGCTTGAAGTCAAGGTTTGGGTAGTGCACTGTTTTCCCGAGGGAGTAAACAGAACTTAATACATGTAGTTAGCAACTTATGAATGCTTTGTTTTTTTGAAATTTCATGTGCAAGTCACTTTTATGGCATTCTGGACAGAAAACATATTCATAAAACTCACCTATAAATGACACAATAGTTCCTAGGGTCGCCATTTAATAAAAGGGCACATTTAATAAATAATGTAGTTTACGTGTTATATATATAAAGTGAAGAAGCAAACGATTTTTAAATAACAACTCTGTATAGTTGTCATCATCATATAAAAATGATAATTATGTGATTAAATTTTTAAAAGTATTCAAAGTAGTTTTCTTTTATTTATTTGTTAAATTTATAGTTCACATACAATAATATATTAGTTTCAGGTATATAGTATAGTGATTTGTCATTTATAGACCTTATGAAATAGTCATCATGATAAACTTACTATCTGTCACCATACAAAGTTATTACAATATTATCTACTATGTGCTTTATGCTGTACATTACATTTTTTTAAAATTTATTTATTTTAATTAGTTTCAAGGATACAGTACATTGATTAGACATTTATATAGTTTACAAAAAAATCCCCTTAATTGCTCCTTCTCTGCTCTGGTTTTCCACCTAGCCAGTATGTTAATGCTAACTGCATTCCCTATGCCGTGCTCTCCATCTTCATGACTATTTATCAACTACTAATTTGTACTTCTTTAAACTTTCACCCCATTCTCCCAGCTCCCCAACCCCCCTCCCTTCTGTCTGTCATCAAATTGTCCATTATATTTGTGAGTCTGTTTTCGATTAGTTTGTTCTTCTTCCTTAGATTCCATATGTAAGTGAAATCATATGGTATTTATCTTTCTCTGTCTGACTTATTTCACTCAGCATAATAACCTCTAGGTCCATTCATGTCATTGTAAATGGTAGAATTTCATTTTTTAATGGCTAAGTAATATTCCATTGTATATATGAAGCATAACTTCTTTATCCAATCATTTGTTGATGGGCATTTGGATTGCTTCCATATCTTGGCTATTGTAAATTGTGCTGCCATGAATATTGGAGTGTCAGTTGATATCTCATTGTAGTTTTAATTTACATTTCTCTGATGATTAGTAACCTTGGACATCTTTTCATATGTCTATTAACAATCTGTATTTCTTCTTTGGAGAAGTATCTGTGCATGTCTTCGGCCCATTTTTTAATTGGATTGTTTGTTTTTATGTTGTTGAGCTGTATGATTTCTTTATATATTTTAGATATTAACCTCTTATCAAATGTATCATTAGTGAATAACTTCTCCCAATCAGTCAGTTGTCTTTTTGTTTTATTGATGGTTTCCTTGCTGTACAAAAACTTTTTAGTTTGATATAGTCTCATTTGTTTATTTTATTTTTTTTTATTTCCCTTGCTCAAGGATATACCTGAAAAGAAATTACTGTTAGTAATACTAGAGAGTTTACTGCCTATGTTTTCTTCTAGAAATTTTATGGTTTTGAGTCTTACATTTAAGTCTTTAATCCATTTTAAACCTATTCTTGTATACAGTGTAAAAAACGTGGTCCAGTTTCTTTTTTGGATGTATCTGTCCAATATTCCCATCACCATTTATCAGACTGTATTTACCCATTGTATATTCTTCTCTCTTTTGTCATATATTAAGTGAGGATGGAGTCATGGATTTATTTCTGGGCTCTCTATTCTGTTCCATTGATCAATGTGCCTGTTTTTATGCCAGTACCATGCTGTCTTGATTAGTATAGCCTTGTAGTATAGTTTGATATCAGGTAGTGTGATACCTCCAATTTTGTTCTTCTTTCTCAAGAATGCCCTGGCTATTCGGGGTTTTTTATGGCTCCATATAAATTTTAAGATAGTTTGTTCTAGCTCTCTGAAAAATGCCATTGGTATTTTGATAGGGATTGCAATGAATCTATAGATTGCTTTGGATAGTATGGCCATTTTAATGATGTTGATTCTTCCTACACATGAACACGATATATGCTTCCATTTATGTGTATCTTCTTCAATTTCTTTTTTCAATGACTTACAATTTTCTGAGAATAGGTCTTTTACTTCCCTGGTTAATTTGATTCCCGGATATTTTATAGTTATTGATGCAATAGTAAATGGGATTGTTTCCCTAATTTCTCTTTCTGAAAGTTCATCTTTGGTGTATAAAAATGTCACTGACTTCTGAATATTAACTTTGTATCCTGCTACTTTACTGAATTCATTCATCAGTTTTAACAGTTTTTCTGTGAAATCTTTAGAGTTCTCTCTATATAGTATCATGTCATTGACAAATAACAAGAGCTTTACTTCTTTTCCATTTGAGGTGCCTTTTATTTCTCTTTCTTCTCTGATTGTTGTGACTAAGACTTCCAATACCACGTTGAAGAGAAATGGTGAAAGTGGGCATCCTTGTCTTGTTCCCGATCTTAAGGAAAATGCTTTTAGCCCTTCCCCATTGAGTATGATGTTAGCTGTAGGTTTGTCATATATGACCTTTATTATGTTGAGGTATGTTCCCTCTATTCCCACTTTGCTCAGAGTTTTTATCATAAATAGATGCTGGATTTTGTTGAATGTTTTTTTCTGCATCTATTAATGTGATCATATGGTTTTTATATTTCAATTACTTTAGGTGTTTATTACATTAATTGATTTGTGGATATCGTACTAAACTTGCATCCCAGGAATAAATCCAACTTGATCATGGTGTGTGATATTTTTAACGTATTGCTGAATTCAGTTTGCTATTCAGTTTTTTAATGGCTAAGTAATATTCCATTGTATATATGAAGCATAACTTCTTTATCCAATCATCTGTTTATGGGCATTTAGGTTGCTTCCATATCTTGGCAACCTAATTCATCTTTGGTGTATAAAAATGTCACTGAATATTAATTTTGAGGATTTTCTTGAGGATTTTTCTTGAGGATTTCTTGCATCAATGTTCATAAGAGATATCTGCCTATAGTTTTTGTTGTTGTTGTTGTTGTTGTTTGTTTGTTTTTTTTAGTAATGTATTTGGTTTTGGAATCAAGGTAATGGTGGCCTCATAAAAGGAGTTAGGGAGCCTTCCTCCTTCTTGAATTTTCTGGAATAACTTGAGAAGAACAGGTGATAATTCTTTGAATGTTTGGTAAAATTTGTGTGAAGCCATCTGGTCTAGGACTTTTGTATTTTGGGAGATTTTTGATTACTGATTTTATTTCATTGGTGGTAATTGATCAGTTCAGGTTTTCTGTTTCTTCTTGACTCAGTTGTAGGAGATTGTATGTTTCAAGGAATGTGTCCAATTCTTCCAGATTTTCCAGTTTGTTGGCATATAATTGCTCATAGTGTTTTCTTATGTTCCTTTGTATTTCTGTGGAGTCTGTAGTTATTTCTCCTCTTTCATTTGTGATTTTATTTATTTGAGTCCTCTCTCCTTTTTCCTTGATAACTCTGGCTAAGGGTCTTCTTTATCCTTTCAAAGAACCTGCTCTTGGTTTCATTAACCTTTTGTATTGTTTTTTTAGACTCTATTTCATTTATTACTGCTCTAATCTTTATTATTTCCTTCCTTCTATTCACTTTGGGCTTTGTTTGCTGTTCTTTTTCTAGTACTTCAAAGTGTAAGATTAGATTGTTTATTTGAGCTTTTTCTTGTTTCTTGAGATAGGCTTGAATTGCTATGAATTCTCCTCTTAGGACTGTTTTTGCTTGTCCAATAGATTTTGAGTCATTGTGTT
>NW_011888965.1:41937-42261 GCF_000151845.1 Pteropus vampyrus
CTGCTCTAATCTTTATTATTTCCTTCCTTCTATTCACTTTGGGCTTTGTTTGCTGTTCTTTTTCTAGTACTTCAAAGTGTAAGATTAGATTGTTTATTTGAGCTTTTTCTTGTTTCTTGAGATAGGCTTGAATTGCTATGAATTCTCCTCTTAGGACTGTTTTTGCTTGTCCAATAGATTTTGAGTCATTGTGTTTTCATTTGCATTTGTCTCTAGGTATCTTTTGATTTCTTTGTGATCTCATTAAAAACCCATTCACTGTTTAGTAGCATGTTATTTAGCCTCCATGTGTTTGTATATTTTCCAGGGTTTTTTTTTTTTTTT
>NW_011888965.1:43271-46692 GCF_000151845.1 Pteropus vampyrus
TTTTTTTTTTTTTTTAGCTGATTTCTAGTTTCCATACATTCTTATTATTTAATTATTTTATAACTGGAAATTTTAACCTCTTAATCCCTTTCACCCCATTTTGCTGATCCCCTACCCCACTCCCTTTTAGCAACTATCAGTTTGTACTCTGTGTCTATGAGTCTATTTCTGTTTTTTGTTTATTTATTCTGTTTATGAGATTCCACATACAAATGAAAACATATTGTATTTATCTTTCCCTGTCTGACTTATTTCACTTAACAAAATACACTCGAGGTGCACCCATATTGTCTGTCACCAATGGCAAGATTTTATTCTTTTTTATGACTGGGTTATATTTCATTATATATATATTATAAAATCACATTTTTATCCATTCATCTATTAGCACTTTCTTAGGTTGCTTTCATATCTTAGCTATTGCAATAATGCTTCGATGAACACAGGAGTACATATATCTTTTCAATTTACTGTTTTTGTTTCCTTCATATAAATTCTCAGAAGTAGAATTGCTGGATCTTATGGTAGATTTATTCTTAATATTTTGAGGAACCTCCATACTGTTTTCCATAGTGACTGTACCAATTTACAAACTCACAAACAATGCATAAATGTTCCGTTTTCTCCATATTCTCGCCAATACTTATTTCTTGTAGATTTGATAAATAGCCATTCTGACAAGTGTGAGATGATAGCTTGTTGTGTTTTTTCTTTAATTTTATTTTATTATTAGTTTCAAGTACACAGTACGTTGGTAGACATTTACATAGTTTATAAAACAATCTCCCTAATTGTTCTTTCTCTCTTCTGGCTCTCCACCTAGCCATTATATTAATGCTAATTGTGTTTCCCATACCATGCTCCCCATCACTGTGGCCATCTATCAACTGCTAACTTATATTTCTTTAACCTTTCACCCCATTCTCCCAGCACCTCAAGTCCCCTTTCCCCTCTGGCCATCACGATTGTCCTCTATATTTGTGAGTCTGATTTGATTAGTTTGTTCTTTTTGTTCCTTAGATATAAGTGAAATAAGATGGCATTTATCTTTCTCTGTCTGACTTATTTCACTCATCATAGTAACCTCTAGGTCCATCCATGTCATTGTAAACGGTAAGATTTCATTTTTTAATGGCCTAGTAATAATATATTGTATATATGAACCATAACTTCTTTATCCAATAATCTTTTGATGGGCATTTAGGTTGCTTCCATATCTTGGCTATTGTAAATTGTGCTGCCATGAATATAGGGGTGCATACATTTTCATGAATTATTGTTTTGGTATTCTTTGGATAAATACCCAGAAGTGCAAATGCTGGGTCAAAAGGTATATGAATTTTTAACTTTTTGAGAAACCTCCATACTGTTTTCCATAGTGGCTGTACCGATTTATAATCCCACCAACAGTGCATGAGAATTCCTTTTTCTCCACATCCTCGCCAACACTTGTTCTTTGATTTCTTGATTATAGCCACTCTGACAGGTGTGAGGTGATGATATCTCATTGTGGTTATAATTTGCATTTCTCTGATGATTAGTGACCTTGAGAATCTTTTCATATGTCTATTGGCCATCTGTATTTCCTCTTTGGAGAAACATCTGTTCTCGTCTTCTGCCCATTTTTTTTTAGTTGGATTGTTTGTTTTTTTGTTGTTGTTGAGTCATATAAGTTATTTATATATTTTGGATATTAACTTCTTATCAAATGTATCATAAGCAAATATCTTCTCCCTTTCAGTTGGTTGTCTTTTTGGTTTGTTGATGGTTTCCTTTGTTGTACAAAAACTTCTTAGTTTGATGTAGTCCCATTTGTTTATTTTTTTTCTTTAGCTTCCCTTGTCCAAGGAGATATATGTGAAAAGAAATCACTGTTAGCATTATCAGAAAGTTTACTACTTATGTTTTCCTCCAGAATTTTTATGGTTTTGGATCTTACATTTAAGTCTTTAATCCATTTTGAGTCTATTTTTGTATATGGTGTAAGAAGGTAGTCCAGTTTCTTTCTTTTTTTCTTTTTTATTTCTTTTCACATGTATCTGTCCAATTTTCCAAGCACCATTTATTGAAGAGACTGTCTCTACCCCATTGTATATTTTTGCCTCCTTTGTCATATATTACATGCGCATATAGGCGGGGATTTATTTCTGGGCTCTCTATTCAATTCTATTGCTCAATGGATCTGGTTTTATATTAGTATCATGTTGTTTTGATTATTGTAGTCTTGTATAGTTTGATATCATGTAGTGTGATACCTCCAACTTTGTTCATCTTTCTCAAGATTTCCATGGTTATTTAGGGTCTTTTATGGTTCCATATAAATTTTAAGATTATTTGTTCTAACTCTCTGAAAAATGCCATTGGTATTTTGATAGGGATTGCATTGAATCTATAGATTGCTTTGAGTAGTATGGCCATTTTAATGATGTTGATTCTTCCTATATATGAACACGGTATATGCTTCCATTTATTTGCATCTTCTTCAGTTTCTTTTTTCAATGACATAATTTTCTGAAAACAAATCTACCTTCTTGGTTAATTTGATTCCCAGGTATTTTACGGTTTTTGATGCAATCGTAAATGGGACTGTTTTCTTAATATCTCTTTTTGAAAATTCATCTTTTGTGTATAAAAATACCACTGACTTCTGAATATTTATTTTGTATCCTGCTACTTTACTGAATTCATTCATCAGTTCTAACAGTTTTTTGGTGGGATCTTTAGTGTTCTTTCTATATAGTATCATGTCATTGGCAAATAACAAGAGTTTTACTTCTTGCCTTCCAATTTGGATACCTTGTATTTCTCTTTCTTTTCTTATTGCTGTGGCTAAGTCTTCCAATACCATGTTAAAGAGGAGTGGTGAAAGTGGGCATGCTTGTCTTGTTCCTGATCTTAAGGAAAATGCTTTTAGCCTTTCCCCATTGAGTACGATGTTAGCTGTAGGTTTGTCATATATGGCTTTTATTATATTGAGGTATTTTGCCTCTATTCCCATTTTGCTGAGAGTTTTATAATAAATAGATGCTGGATTTTGTCGAATGCTTTTTCTGCATTTATTGATATGATCATATGATTTTTATATTTTGATTACTTTAGGTGTTGCATCACATTAATTGATTTGCAGATATTGTACCAAACTTGCATCCCAGGAATAAATCCAACTTGACAATTCAAGAGATTTTGGAGAAAGTTTTCTAAGGTCATATTTTCACTGCCATGCATTTTTTAACATTCTATGCATAAGGAGGATTGAGCTCAGAAAAAATATTCGCTTTTTAAATTTGAGTCTTCAAATGGAGTTCAGCTTTTCAGTCTATTTTCTATCATTTTGCCCTTACTGTCATTTTCTTAGGGCTGCTTTATACAACCATATTTCTTTTTCTTCTGTACTTTGTATAACTCCGAAATTGTAGATATG
>NW_011888965.1:47972-50208 GCF_000151845.1 Pteropus vampyrus
GGATATCTCTTTCTTTCATGGTTGTCCCTCCATAAATTGTTTCTTCCCATATCCAGAAAGAACTCAAATTCAAAATAAGAGATATCACATCCAGTCAGGCTAGGTATGTATAAGATGAAAACATTTCTAGGTGTTAACAATATTCAAGAAGAATGCAACAAATATTTTTACTGTGGTTGTAGCATTAAACACTCTATCCATCAAAATTAGTTTGTTTCTCCAAATTCTCTTAGAATTTTATAGGATGCTAACAAGAATGTTCTTTGCCTCATTAGAAAAAATGTTCTTTGCCTCATTAGAAAAACAGATCAAACAAATTTTAAATATCGATCCATATGCTTTAAGTCAGATTTTAAGTAAATATAAACTTTCTAGAAACACATGCAACAATATGTATCAAAATCATTTAAAATTTTGTATTTCTAGATCCAATAATTTATAAGAAATTATCATAAAGAATAAATGACTCCAAGAGAGAACGAGAAATTTAAAAAAAAAACAACTATTAGACGAAAAAATAACAAAAACTTTCCTAATCTGATGAAGAAAACAGACATACAAGCACAGAAAGTACAGAAAGTTCTAAACAAGGTGAACCAAAAGAGGTCCACACCAAGACACATCATCATTAAAATGCCAAAGATTAAAGACCAAGAGAAAATCTTAAAAGCAGCAAGAGAAAAACATCTAGTTACCTACAAGGGAGCTCCCATAAGACTGTCTGCTGATTTCTCAAAACAAAATTTGCAGGCCAGAAGGAATTGGCATTAAATATTCAAAGTGACAAAAAGCAAACTCCTATACCAAGATTACTCTACTCAGCAAAGCTATCATTGAGAATCGAAGGAAAGATAAAGAGCTTCCCAAGAAGAAGATAAAGGAGTTCATTGCCAACAAACCAGTATCACAGGAAATGTTAGTAGGACTTCCTTAAGAGGAAGAAGAAAAAAAAAATGAATAATAAAATGGTAATACCTACCTACCAATAATTACTTTAAATATAAATAGATTAAATGCTCTAATCAAAAGGCATACCATGGCTGAATGGAGAAGAAAGCAGGACCCATACATATGTGGCCTACAAGAGACTCATTTCAGATCAAAAGACACACACAGTTGAAAGTAAAGGGATGGAAAAATATATTTATGAAAATGGAAACAAACAAAGAAAAAAGGCTGGGGCAGCCATACTTACACCAAAATAGACTTTAAAACAAAGGCTATGACAAGAGACAAAGAAGAACCCAGCAATCTCACTTCTGGGTATTTATCTGACGAAACCCAAAATACTACTTTGAAGGGATATGTGATTCCATATGTTTATTGCAGCATTACTTACCATAGCCAAGTTAGGGAGGAATCCTGGGTGGCCATCAATAGATGAATGAATAAAGAAGAGGTGGTACATATATACAATGGAATATTACTCAGCCATAAAAAAATGGAACCTTGCCACCTGCAATAACATGGATGGACCTCAAAGATATTGCACTTATTTGAGAAAGTCAGACAGAGAAAGACAAATATCATATAAAATTCACTTATATGTGGAATCTAAAAACAAAATAAACAAACATAATAGAAACAAACTGTAGATACAGAGAAAAAACTGATGGTTGCCAGATGAGAGGCAGGTCGGGGGGTGAAAAAGGGTAAGGGAGTAAGAAGTGAAAATTGGAAGTTATAAAATAGTCATGGGGATGTAAAACATAGCATTAGCGATATAGTCAATAATATTGTAATAACTATGTATGATGTTAGATGGGTGCTAGATTTGTCAGGATGATCACTTTGTAAATTATTTAAATGTCTAATCGCTATGTTGTACATCTAAAACATACAATATTGTATATCAACCGTAATTGAAAAATAAATATTATTTTTTCAAAATATCCTATAAAAAAACAATAAATGAGTCCAGCAAATATTTACCAGGATACTCATATTGCATTATTTGTAATAGTGAAAATATTAGGAAAAAATATTTAAATGTCCAACAATGCAATATTGATATTTTCTGTTTTCCACAATGAGAATTTACTCCTTATGTTCTCTATTCTATAAGCCATCCTGTTTCTTTATTCATGTACATTAAGTTTATGGCATAAAAAGTATTACATGAATAATGCAATAAGAAAAACTTGAGTGCCACTGAAAGTCATTAAAAAAAGTATCAAAGTTCATCATCAGTAGTAAATTTTACAAATATCTTTTTTTTGTATTTTTAAGTTGACAG
>NW_011888965.1:50383-60456 GCF_000151845.1 Pteropus vampyrus
CTTCCTTCCTTTTTTTTTGTAAAACCATTAACGACTTAATAAAAGAGGTTTTCTTTTTTTATAATGAGTTTTTTAAAATTTTTCAATTATAGTTGACATACAATATTATATAAGCTTCAGGTGTACAACATAATGATGAGACATCTATAAAACTCTCCACGTGATCGCCCTGATAAATCTAGCACCCATCTGACAACATAAAAAATTATTACAATATTATTGATTATTGCTTATGCTATACATTACATCCCCATGACTATTTTGTAACTACCAATTTATACTTCTTAATATCTTCCCCCATTTTCACCCACCCCGCTAAACCCCTCCCATCTGGTAACCCTCAAAATGTTCTCTGTATCTATGAGTTTATTTCTATTTTATTAGTTAATTTTGTTCTTTACATTCCACATATAAGTGAAATCATATGACATTTGTCTTTTTCTTCTGACTGCATTAGGCACATTTCATTTATCTGTTTGTTTTATGGCTGAGTAATATTTCATTGTATATATGTACTTTCTCTATATATGTACCATCTCTTCTTTATCCATTTATCCATTGGTGGACACCCAGGATGCTGTCATATCTTGATTATTTTAAATAATGCTGCATTGAACATATAAATGTACATGTCCCTTCAAAGTAGTATTTTGGATTTCTTCAGATAAATACCCAAAAGTGAAATTACTGGGTCTTTCTTTGTCTCTTGTTATAGCCTTTGTTTTAAACTCTATTTTGTCTGGTATAAGTATTGCAACTCCAGATTATTTTTTCAATTCTATTTTCGTTAAATATTTTTTCCATCCCTTTAGTTTCAGTCTGGGTGTGTCTTTTGACTTGAACTTAGTCTCTTGTAGGTAGCATATGTAAGAGTCTTATAATCTTATCCATTCAGCCACCCTATCTTTTGACTGGAATCTTTATTTTTTTTTTTATTTGAAGTACTTGATAGATATGTAGTTATTGCCATTTCATTATTAATATTTTTGATATATATTTTTTTCTTCTTAAAAAGTCCCACTGATATTTTCTATAATACTGGCTTAGTGGTGATGAACTCCTTTAACTTTTTCTTGGAAGCTCTTTATTTGCCCTTTGGTGCTAAATGATAGCTTTGCTGGGTAGAATAATCTTGGTTGTAGGTCCTTGCTTTTCATCACTTTGAATATTTTGTGCCAATTTCTTCTGGCCTGCAAAGTTTCTGTTGAGAAATTGGCTGACAGTCTTATGGGTACTCCCTTGTAGATAACTAATTATTTTTCCTTTACTGCTTTTAAGATTCTCTCTTTGTCTTTAAACTTTGGCATATAATTATGATATGTCTTGATGTGGACCTCTTTAGATTCATTTTGTTTGGGACTCTCTGAGCTTCCTGAGATTGTGTATCTATTTCCTTCATGGGTTAAGGAAGTTTTCCACCATTATTTCTTCAAATAGGTTTTAAATTTCTTGCTCCCTCTCTTCTACTTCTGTTACCACTATGATACAAATGTTGTTATGCTCGATGTTGTCCCAGAGGTCCCTGAAACTATCCTCATTTTAAAAATTATTTTGTTATTGTTGTTGCTATTCTAATTGGGTGTCCTCTGCTACCCCATCCTTTATATTGGTGATTCGATCCTCCACTTCATCCACTCCGTTGATTCCCTCTAATATACTCTTCATCTCAGATATTGTATTCTCCATTTATGATCTTTTTTTAATGTTTTCGATCTCCATTTTTATGTTTTTTATTTTATTTTATTTTTTATTTTGTTGTTAAAAGTCTTATTGAGTTTATTTATGTTTCCCCTAAGTTTGAACTGGTAGATTGCTTGTCTTTATTTGTTTAATTCTTTTTCTGGAGCTTTGTTCTGTTTTTTTTTTTTTTTTCATTTGGGACTTGTTTCTTTGTCTCCATATTTTGGCTGCCTTTCTGTGTCTGTTTCTATGTATTAGTAGGGCTGCTAAGTCTCCTGATTTTAATAGAGTGGCTTTATATAGCAGGTATTCTGTGGAGTTCAGTGGCACGATCTTCCCTGGTCACCTAAACCAGACGCTCAAGATGTGTCCCTTGTGTAAGTTGTGTGTACTCTCCTGTTTTAATTGAGTTTTGGTTCCTATTTATACTTTAGTGAGAAGGAATAACTGTTGGGCTGATTGGTTTTGAGAACTGGCTGGTTAGGGGCTGACCTTATAGAGAGCATTCACTTTAGCAGGGCTCTGTTGCCTGCTCAGTCTGTTCTTTGGGTGTGCCCTCCTCAAATGTAGCCCTCGGTGGGGCTGTGTCTCTGGCATACACCCAAGCAGATTTTGGGTTTACTGTCCCAAAGGCTTCATGGGACAGGCCCAGCTGCAGGCCAAGTTCAGCCTCAGCCTGTGCACTTCTGGAGCCACCTGATAAGGGTCACCAAACAATCCACAGATGGCTGCCTCCCATGCTGAGCTTATAGGTGCCTCAAGAGGCCAAGCCAGAAACCGGGGCTGACTGCTGCTAGTGCTGGGCATGGAAGTGCTCAATCAAGTGGTATACCCCAAGGCTAGATCCTGCTTCTTTGGGTTTGTGAGACTTTGAGGTCTTTTAGGAAAGTCTGCAGTATGAGCCAAGACAGGTCATTTATATGGACTAAACCACTGGAGGCAGCTTGGGTTGGCCAGCAAGTTGGAAGAGATATGGTCTCAGAGATTCACCTGGGTAGAGCAACCTGTTTAACCAGGTTGATGGAGACTCAGACATAGTGGCTGCCTGCATCTGCATGCTGGAAGTGGGGAGGGCTCAACAAAGGAATAATGAATACTGCCAGTACTTCCGTCTAGGAGAAAGTCACCTCTCCAGACCTTGCCCTGAAGCCAAACAACTCAGTTTTTTCTTGTGTGTCGCTGGCACTCCTCAAGCAGCTGCTCCAGTGCTGCAGCTCAGAGCAAGTCCATCACTGAGTAAGTCTACGTGCAAGACCTTTAAGAGGACTGTCTGTGACTCCCACAGTGCTCCATCTCACTCAGCTACAATCTCAGCTGTTTTTCACAGCCAGAGGTCATGGGTACTTTTCTTCCCAGCAGTGGAACCCCGGACTAGGGAGCCCAGTGTGGAGATGGAACCTCTCATTCCTCCGGGGAGGGGAGCTCTGCAGCCAAGCAAGATAACCCTCCTAATTCTTGACTGCCAGACATGGTTGTGGGACCGGCCCATTTCACATCTCTGCCCCTTCTGTCAGTCTCAATATGACCTCTTATGTATGTCCCCAGTTGTAGAACTTCTGTTCAGCCAGACCTCAGGCTACTCCCAGCGATGGTTGCTCTGTAGTATTGTTGTAATTTTGAAGTGGTCATGAGAGGAGGCCAGCACAGCATCTACCTTCTAAACTAGGTTGACTGGACCCTCCTAAAATAGTTCCTTTAATATCAACTTAAAAAGCACTGACCTCATCCCATCTCTTCATTTACTTATTGAGAAACCATAGCCCAATGTTGAGATATGAATCAACCAAATTTGCACATCCTAATTATTTACCAAGTTGAGGTTAGAGCTCAGATCACCAGATACCAGTCAAGTTTTGTCAAGTTTTACTCTGTAGACATGTATTTTATATAACTAAGCTGTATGAGTTATTCATATATCCTTTTACTTTTTTGATGGGGAAAAGGTGAAGTTAACAGGAAATTTAGATAAGATGTTTTATTTAGAGAACAAAAAATTAATAAACACATTGTATAAGTAATACACATAAAATAATGTTTAGAATTTGATGATTGAAACAAACAAAACAACAGATTTGCAGATACAGAGAACAAACTTATGGTTGCCAGATGGGAGTGGGTAGGGAGACTGGGGGAAAAAGGTGGAGGGATTAAGTACAGATTGGTAGTTACAATATAGTCATGCGGCTATAAAGTACAGCATAGGGAATATAGTTAAGCATATTGTAATAACTATATATAGTGCCCAGTGGGTATTGGAATAATCAGGGAGGTCACTTTATAAAGGTGTAGCCACTGTGCTATACACCTGAAACTAATATAATCATGAATGTCAGCTGTAATTGAAAAATAAATAATAAGAGTAAAATGGAATGTACCTGAAAATCCACAAAAAATAATTATATATTTTTAAAGTTTGTATTTATAACAATAGAAAAAAATTACATTTATATAGTAATTTATAGTTAAGAAAGACTATTCATGATTTTTGTGTCAATTAAATGTTCTAATATATGATAAACTTAAAACTTATCTCTCCTTATTAGAGTCAGTATGACCTGATGTGTGCATAAACTTTCAGAGGGTACTGTCTTTCTGATGAGTTTTCATTGATTTTCAGTCAATGGTTCTTTCCAAAGACGTGATTTTGGGGGTCTTCTTGAGATTTTTATTAGATTGGGCTTTCAAGTTCTAAATAATTTGGGACCCCTGACTTCAGGCTATTTCCCTATTTAGCAAACTAGTGATTCTCAGGCTACACTTTTTTGAACTCCCTCATCTTCTTCAAGACTTTGCCCTAATGGCACCTTTTCAGTGAGGCCTACAATATCTACTCTAATAAAAACTGCAGCCAACCACTTCTACCTCATCCCAGATTTCTTAATCCCCATTCCACAGCTTTATATAGTATTCATAGCATTTATGACCTGCTAACACACTGTATGATTTAGTAATTTGTCATTTTTCTAACTTATTATTTATTTTCCTCTGCTAGAATTTAAGTTTCATGAAGAAAGAGCTTTTTAATTCTTGTTCTGCTTACTAATGTATGTTTATTCAGTGCTTATTATATGCCAGGTCCTTCTCTAGGCACTAGCATATAGTAAGCATTCAAAGAACATTAATTGAAAGAAATAATAAACTTCCTCCTGCTCAAGGACTTTTAGTGACTCCTTCCTGAATAATCATAAAAACTAAAGTCCTCTTCATTTTCTAAATCCCTTAAAATCTGTCGACACACTACTTATATAATAACCTTCTTCCTTAATTTGCATCCTTTAATTTAATCAGTCCAATCTCTCTTCAGAGTCTCAAACTGTTACAAAATAAAGGCCAGATTTGTGATAGCCCTCCATAATCTGTCCTCATTATGTCTTTTTGGTCTCGGCCCCTGCCATTCATCTTTCTTTGCATCCTATGACACATAGAAAACACATGAATGTCATTTCTCCTTCCAAGACTCGCTTAAATCTTACTCCCTCATTGAAGCCTTTTCAATATTCCTACCTCCACTCTCATTCTCATTCATTCGGATTTGAGCTCTACATATACCTCAATATAGACATATTTGTTTCCCAAATAAAGTATTATTTTTTGACATCTGGGAAATTGCCCTATGTATTTTGTACCATAGAACATAGCACAGTGCATGACACATAGCAAGTGCTTAAAAATTTTTTGCTGAAAGAATGACTGCCATGCCAAATTGTACCTTGGCATGTTTACCCATGTCATTCTTCACATTTGGACATTCATTAACTTTCCCTTCCAGTTCACTCCTAACCATCCATTATGGCTAAGTTCAATTTTTCCTTCATCTGCCTAAATCACTTTAGTTTTTATTTTTTTATTTATTTTTTTAATCTAATAATGCTTATTCCTCAGAAATAATCTTTACTATACAGATTCATGTTAGACTATATATAGTCATTCATTGTTAGCTCTTGCTTATTTGTACCCAACATTTCTAAGGCTAAGTACCATGTCTTATAATGTTAGACAACTCCCACACCCAAGTTTAAACACTTAGCAGCTAGTCAATATACAAACTGACTAATAATAATTTCTGATCCTCTGATTTCTTTTTGTGTAGGAGTACAGGACTATTTTGAGCTTTCAGTTCTCGCAGACTCTCTAACAGATAATAGGTCCTCAGTTTTAAAAATCTGTAAGAATTAAGTTTATCTTCTGATTATGACAGAATTCTAATTATGTCCCCAAATGTCCCTTTCTCAATTATTTTATCCTAAATGTTTCTCTTGTAGTATGAGACAATCTCTTGGTTCTCTAGCTTCTTAACCAGAAAATAAGGAAATACAACTCTTCTTTAAAAGTGATTTTCAAAGATATATTATTTTGTTAAAGGAGTCCCTTGCTCAATATGTTTGGAAAGTACTGTATTACCTAGCCCTTCTCCTGGAAAGTCACAGCATATATTAGCATTTTAAAGGCTCTATAAAGTTTTACAGATATGATTATTGTTTTTTGTGTCATTTAATTTAATCCTCACAGTATTCCTATAAAGAAGGTACTCTTTTATTTTCATTTTATAATAGGAAAAAAAAACTAAGGCACAAAGAGATTAATTAATTTGCTTAAGGTCACACAGCTCATAAGTGGTGAATCCAGGATAAAAATAGTAACCACATGAATTGAATTCTTGAGTTCTTAACAACCACATCTCTTCTGTCAATAAAGTATTCCATAGAAATAGCTTTCATTACAAGAGCATGTTTTAATAATGATAATAAAACATTTCTTTAGTGTTTTCCATGTGCCATGCTCACACTGTGCTAAAAATGTTTACATGCACCATGGCATTTAATTCTCAAAATAATTCTATGAGATAGATGGTGAATATAATAATACATTTGAAGAAATAAAGACTTAAAGAGATGATGCAACTTGCCCGAGTGTTCACAATTTTAATTGGTTGAGCTGAGATTCAAACTCTGAAAGGGAGATACACTTAATATTAAAGTATCTCTTAACATAAATTTATCTGCATTGAAAAAAGCAGTGTTCCGTTACCCAAATAAAATCATTGCTCATCTCTGAATGGCAATGCCACATGATTACTCCAAGGCAATTTAGAATCTAAATACTCTTTTGTGTCCTAAAAGCAATAAATGAAATATACCTCTGGAAGCTTGGTAAAACAGATTTTTTTTTTAACTCATTAAGTAAATATTACTTTTTCAAAAGTTTATTTGCTTAACTGTTTCTACACCTTGGATGATTTTTACTTTAAGATATTTTAAGGTTGATCGATTAGGGAAAAGTGTTCATAAATGCTTTTATAAACTTTTTTAGAAAGAATGATATTTTGAAGTAAAAGTAAAAGTATGTTTATATTTTTTAAAGAAAAGGTGTAAAAATAAAAATGTAGAAAATCTCAACATAATGTAGATTATATCTGTATACATTTTTAAAGCTACTATAAGTGTTTTTATTTTAGACACATTAGAAATTACATGTTATGAGCGCATGAAATGTACTGTAGGTGTAGAAATCTGGTTCCTAGTTTCATATATCTACCTCAGTGCTGAATGTCTCACCAATGGAGTTTTTCTCAGGTTCTTGCCCTAAGATGAAGATGCCTATCCTAAGATGTTTGTGATATAGTGAGGTGAAGACTGGTTTTGGATTCAGAAACTTTAGGTCTGCATTTCATATTGTAGATATGCATGTAGGATAATATCTAGCATACGGTAGGTGGTTCTTATTTGAAATGCAGTGAATGTCACGTACTGGCTCTTAGACCTTGTGAAATTTACTTTCTTCTATTTCTTAATTTCTTCATCTGAAAAAAGTAGAATAAGCTATTATTATTACCCAGATCAGTTTAGAGAAATAAATACAGTGATGGATGGGGAAACATTTTAAAAGCTATTTTTGTAGAATGACTTCTAGACTAACAACAGTTACTTGCAGACTGCCTGGTTCAGTTTTCTTTAGCTCACCTACATGTTCTAACCAATGAAGTAAAATATACATCAGCTAGTTATAAACCCTATGGGGGAGGAGGAGTTTCCAGTTAAGATAGAAGAGTAGGTAAACGCTGTACTTGCCTCCTCTCCCAACCACATCAAAATTGCAACTAACCTATAGAACAGCCCTCATTGAGAACTGCCTGAAGTCTAGCTGAAAAGAAGTCCTATAACAAAGGATATACAGAAGAAGCCAGATCAAGACTGGTAGGAGAGGTAGAGACATAAAATGGGCTGGTCCTAAACCCACATGAAATGGTTAAAAATCGGCAGGGATAGCTCAACTACAGAGGTCTACCTGAGGAGCGAGGTGTTCCAGGCCCTCACAAGGCTCCCCAGCCCAGAGTTCCAGTATTAGGAAAAAAGACTCCACAATTTCTGGCTGGGAAAACCAACATAAATTGTGGCTGAGAGAGTTGAGGGGCTGCTGAAGTCCCAGGAATTCCTTCAAAGGACCCATGTGTAAACTTACTTGCTGGCAGAGACACTTTTTTCTGAGATCCGGTGTACTGGGGCAGCGGCTTGAAAGACTCCAGGGACATATGGGAAGGAACTGAATTGTCTGGCTTCAGTATAAGGGCTGGAAGAACAGCTTTATCACAGACAAAAGGCTGGCAGAAGCCACTGGTCCTTTGTTGAGCCATCCCCCTACACAATATGCACGTGCAGGTGATTCTATATCTGAGTAGCCATCAACCTAGCTAACATCATTCACCCTGTCCTGATGATTTCCTGAGACCCTAACCTCACTAAAATTATGGGCTCACCCAAGCCACTTTCAATGGCTTTTAAATACAAATGGCCTATCTTGGCTTATGCTTCTGACTCTCTTAAAATACCTCAAAGGTTCACAAACACCAAACAATGGTGTCAGCATGCCCCATACTTCTTGCAAAGCAGCCCCAAACCCAGTGCTAGCATCAGCTGGCTTTTTTCACAACTTAAACACTCCAAGGCATCTCCAAGCTCAATACAAGTGGCACCCATCTGCAGATCACTTTGGAGCTCATACCAAGAGGCCCCGGGAAGGGCTAATGCAGCAACTGACCACAGATCGAAACAGAGCTCCTCTGAAGAGGCTCCAGAACCAACACAACTGGTGGCCAGCTTCAAGCCATAACAGAGCACCACCCAACCCCATCTGTACAAAAAATACACACAAACGGCAGACTGGAAAGGCACAAGAACCTTCTTGAAGTAAATTCTGACTCATAGGGTCAACCCTTGCACTATCTCCTCCACTGTAGTGATGGGCAGTCTCCACAACCAAAAACCTGCAGGTCAATTTGACATGCAAAAAGCAAACAAAACTCAGCTATGAAAAAAGGGCACACACAACCCATGTAAAGGACACACACATGGAGCACTCAGCTCAGGTGACCAGGGAGACTGGGCCACTGGGCCCCACAGAACTCTTACTAAATAAGGCCAAGAAACATAGCAGCCCTATATAATACACAGAAACGAACACAGGAAGGTAGCCAAAATGGAGAGACAAAGAAACATATCCCAAATGAAAGAACAGAACAAAGCTTTAGAAAAAGCACTAAACAAAATGGAGACAAGCCAAATGCTGAGTTCAAAACATTGATTATAAAGGTGCTAATGAGCTTAGGAGAAGAGTAGATGAACTCAGTGAGAACTTTACAAAAAAAACAAAAATCATAAAAATGGAGATAGACAACATTAAAAAGAACTTATTAGAAATAAAGAATACAATAACTGAAATGAAGAATATATTAGAAGGGATCAACAGTAAATTAGATGAAACAGAGAATTAAATCAGTGATTTGGAGGAGAGGGTAGCAGAAAACAATCAGAACAGTAAAAAGAGAAAAAAAATAAAAATATACAAGGATACTTTAAGAAGCCTCTGAGACAACATTCATATCATAGGGATACCAGAAAAAGAAGAGAGCAAGGAATTGAAAACCTATTTGTAAAATTGATGACAGAAACCTTCCGTAATATGGTGAAGGAAATAGACATACAAGTCCAGGAAGCCAGAGTCCAAAACAAAATGAACTCGAAGAGGTCCACACCAAGACATATTATAATTAAAATGCCAAAGTTTAAAGACAAAGAGAGAATCGTAAAAAAAAAAAAAAAAAAAAAAGCAATAGAAAAGCAATTAGTTGCCTACAAGGGAGCTTTCCTAAGACTGTCAGCTATTTCTCAACAGAAAATTTGCAGGCCAGATGGGAATGGTGAAATATATTCAAAGCGGTGAAAAGCAAAGACCTACAGCCCAAATTACTCTACCCAGCAAAGCTATCATTTAGAATCACAGGACAGATAAAGAGCTTCTCATTCAAAAAAAAAAGCCAAAGGAGTTCATTATCACCAAGACAGTATTACAGGAAGTTTTAGAGGGATTTCAAGAAGAAGAAGAAGAAGAAGAAGAAG
>NW_011888965.1:60525-62176 GCF_000151845.1 Pteropus vampyrus
GATGAAAAAAGAACTTTCATAAAAATAGAAACAAACTAAAAAATAAAGCTGGGGTAGCAATACTTATACAACACAAAATAGATTTTAAAACAAAGGTTATAATGAGAGACAAAGAAGAACCCAGTTATCCCACTTTGGGGTATTTATCTGAAGAAACTCAAAACCCTACTTTGAAGGGATATATGATTTCATATGTTCATTGCAGCATTATTTACAGTAGCCAAGATATGGAGGCTACCAAGGTGTCCATCAATGGATAAATGGATTAAGAAAAAATGATACATATATACAATGGAATATTACTCAGCCATAAAAAATAGTGAAATCTTACCATCTGCAACAACTTGGATAGACCTAGAGGATGTTGCGCTGAGTGGAGTAAGTCAGACAGAGAAAGACAAATGCCACATGATTTCACTTATATGTGGAATCTAAAGAATAAAATCAACAAACAATTCGAAATAGAAACAATTTCGTAGATACAGAGAATATTTTGATGGTTGCTAGATGGGAGGGGATTTGGTTGAATGGGTAAACATGGGTCAGAGATTAAGAAGTACAAATAAGTAGTTACAAAATAATCATGGGGATGTAAAGTATAGCATAAGGAAATTAGCCAATAGTATCTCAGTAACTATGTATGGTGTCAGATAGATACTAGATTTAGTGAGATGATCACTTTGTAAAATATATAAATATCTAATCTCTATGTTTTATATCTGAAACTAATATAATATTATACAACTATAATTGAAAAACAAATAATTTTTTAAAAATTGAGTTCCCAATCATTGTTTTAAACCAATAAAAATTAGTTTTAAAAAGAGATTTTTTTAGAGTTTTTGTTAATATGGCAAGGTAGATCAATGTTGTACATGCCTCCTCTCACAACCACATTGAAATTGCAATTAAATTATGAAAGAGTCAACCTGGGGAACAATCTAAAAACAAGCTGAACAGAACCTCTATGATGGGAAATGAAAGGAAGAGACCACATTGAGTCTGGTAAAATAGGCAAAGATGAAACGGGCTGGTCCCACACTCATGTGTGGTAGTTGAGTATTGGAAGAGCGATATAGGCTGTGGAGTCCCCACCTCCAAAGGAGCAAATGGCCCCAGTCCCACAGTCTCTGCAGTTTAGGGTCTCAGTGCCAGGAAGTGATGTCTCCACAAAATCTGGCTATAAAAAGTAATGGGAATTCCAGCTGTCCTGGTGAGATGGAAGGCAGCCAGAAATCTAGATATCTTCCAAAGGGCCCACACATAGATTCACTAGCTTGCAGGCACTCATTATGAGCTTCAGCAGAGAGACAGCAGCTCGAGAGGTACCAGAAACAAACAGAGACAAAGACCGAGTTGTGTGGTTTCAGAATGAATGCTGGAAAGACAGATGCTATTGATCCTTTGTTGAGTCTTTCTCCTGTGGACACCATCTTGCTTGTGATGAGTCCCTCCCCAACATGACCAAAACTGAATTTTCAATGGGCTCCTGAGATCTGCTTGCTCCTCCCCAGTGACTCCCTGAGGCCCTGCCCCACTCAACTCACAAATTTTCATGTGTCACCATTGGGTGGTTACTGGACAACCAGTCCTACCTCATGTTCTCAGCAGGAGGTTCCTTCTGCATCAGTCAGCATGCCTTGGCTCACAC
>NW_011888965.1:62226-66247 GCF_000151845.1 Pteropus vampyrus
AAGAGACCACATTGAGTCTGGTAAAATAGGCAAAGATGAAACGGGCTGGTCCCACACTCATGTGTGGTAGTTGAGTATTGGAAGAGCGATATAGGCTGTGGAGTCCCCACCTCCAAAGGAGCAAATGGCCCCAGTCCCACAGTCTCTGCAGTTTAGGGTCTCAGTGCCAGGAAGTGATGTCTCCACAAAATCTGGCTATAAAAAGTAATGGGAATTCCAGCTGTCCTGGTGAGATGGAAGGCAGCCAGAAATCTAGATATCTTCCAAAGGGCCCACACATAGATTCACTAGCTTGCAGGCACTCATTATGAGCTTCAGCAGAGAGACAGCAGCTCGAGAGGTACCAGAAACAAACAGAGACAAAGACCGAGTTGTGTGGTTTCAGAATGAATGCTGGAAAGACAGATGCTATTGATCCTTTGTTGAGTCTTTCTCCTGTGGACACCATCTTGCTTGTGATGAGTCCCTCCCCAACATGACCAAAACTGAATTTTCAATGGGCTCCTGAGATCTGCTTGCTCCTCCCCAGTGACTCCCTGAGGCCCTGCCCCACTCAACTCACAAATTTTCATGTGTCACCATTGGGTGGTTACTGGACAACCAGTCCTACCTCATGTTCTCAGCAGGAGGTTCCTTCTGCATCAGTCAGCATGCCTTGGCTCACACCTCAGGAAACAATTTCGGTGGCAGGCAACCAGCTCTGGCCCTAGCTGCAGTATTTTTTTTTAACAAACCTCAGGTGTCTGTGGGGCTGACAGGAGCAGTGGCTGGCCTTGGTGTGAGCTGAGATTTTTGCAAGTGATCACAGACTCAGCACTGACAACAAATGTGAATTTACGCCAACCTGGGAACACCACTTGCCTCACCCTGGTGAATGACTGAGGTCATGCCTCATACAACTCTGGTAGTACTGAGGCTTATTCAGCTGCTGAGTCTTGCAAGGTAGCCAGCACACAACCTCAGGCCTGGGGGTGCCTTGGGCTTTTTGCTGTACAGCCTCAAGACCAGTACTAGTGGTAGTTGACCTCGGTTTGTCAGTTGCCTCTCCTACTTCAGGCAGTGACCAAACATGGATAGTTTTGTACCTCCTACCAGGTGGCCCCAAGCAGGACACAGACAGCAGTAGACCTTGGAATGCTTGAGAGCCCCTTGTAAGGGGCTCTTGAATGATCACATTTGGAGGCTGGCCTTAGAGCTCAAAAGAGCACCACCTAATTAGATCCACAAGTGGCACACCAAAGATTAGTTTAACAAACACATGAACTGCTGGAGTAAATCTTACTCCATGATGTCAGCTCCCACACAGCAGCTCATACATTTTGGGTGTGGCTAATTCTCACAACCAGTCAGCCTAAGAGTCAATCCCATTTACTGATATGCCAACAACAATTAAGGCTCAACTACAACAAGAGGGTACACACAACTCACAAAAGAGACAGTCCTGGAGCACCCAGTACAGGTGATCAAGGAGACTATACCACTGTGCGTCAAAGGCATATACTACATAAGGCCAACAGGCTAAGACTGGGAGACCTAGAAGATCTACCCAATACATGGAAACAAACACAGAGAGGCAGCCTAAATGGGAAAACAAAGAAATGTGTCCCAAATGTAAAACAGGAGAAAACTTTAGAAAAAGAACTAAATGAAATAGAAGCAAGCAACCTTCCAGATACAGAGTTCAAAATACTGGTTATAAGGACGCTCAGTAAACTTAGGGGAAGAGTAAATGAACTCAGTGAAAACTTTAAAAAGATAGAAAACATAAAATAGAAGTGGAAAACATAAAAGGGAACCAGTCAGAAATGAAGAATACAATATCTGAGATGAAGAATAACTTAGGCAAAGAATAGATAAGCTTAGTGAAAACTTAAACAAAGAGATAGTAAGCATAAAGAATTATAAAACCATAAGAAAGAACTAGTCATAAATTAAAAAAAATACAATAACTGAAATATAGAATATACTAGAAAAAATCAACAGTAGATTGGATGAAACAGGGAATCAAATCATAGATTTGAGGACAGGGTAGTAGATAATACCTACTACACTGAATACACTTTAAGGGACCTCTGGTACAACATCAAGCATAACAACATTCACATCATAGAAGCACGAGAAGAAGAAGAATGAAAGCATGGGATTGAAAACATAATTGAGGAAAAAATTATTGAAAACTTCCCAAACCTGGTGAAGGAAGCAGACATACAAGGCCAAGAAGTACAAAGAGTCCCAAACAAGTTGAACCCAACCAGATTTACACCAAGACACATTATAATTAAAATAGCAAAAGTTAAAGGAAAAGAGAGAATTCTAAAAAAAACAAAAACAAAACAAAACAAACAAACAACAACCAAGACTACTCCACACAGGAAAGGCTATCAATTAAAATTGAAGATGAGATAAAGAACTTCCTGACAAGAAAAAGCTAAAGAAATTCACCACAACCAAACCAGAATTACAAGAAATGTTGAAGGGATTTCTTTAAAAAGAAGAAGGAAAATATATATATCAGAAATATGAATAATAAAATGACAATTACTATGTATCTTTCGATAATCACTTTAAATGTAAATGGTTTAAATACTCCAATCCAGAGACATAGGCTAGCTAAATAAAAAAAGAAAACAAGATCCATACATGTGCTGTCTACAAGAGACCCACTTCAGATTAAAAGACACACACAAACTGAAAGTTAAAGGATGGAAAAAGATATTTCATGCAAATGGAAATGAAAAAAAAAAAGCTGGAATAGCAATACTTATATCAGACAAAATAGACTTTAAAACAAATACTACAATACGAGACAGAAGGACATTACATAAAGAGAAGAAGATTAATTCAACGAGAGGACATAACCTTATAAACATTTATGCACCCAACTAGGAGCACTGAATTATATAAAGCAAATACTGACAGATATAAAGGGAGCCATCCACAGTAATACGGTCATAATAGGAGACTTTAACACCCCGTTGACACCAATGGACAGACCTTCAAAGCAGAAAATTAACAAGTAAACAATGACTTTAAATGTACACTAGATCAGATGGATTTAATCAATATATTTAGAGCATTTCACCCTAAAGCAGCATAACATACATTCTTCTCAATTGCAGAATGAAAGTTTTCCAAGACAGTCCACATGTTAGGCCATAAAATGAATCTCAGTAAAATTAAGACGATTAAAATTTTATCAAGCAACTGCTCTACCACAGTGGTATGAAATTAGAAATCAATTATAAGAAAAAAATCTGAAAAATACAAACACATGGTGGCTAAATAACATGCCAGTAAACAATGAATGGGGTAAAATGAGATAATAAAATAAATCAAAGTTACCTTGAGGCAAATGAAAATGAAAACACAACAACTCAAAAAGTATGGGACACATCAAAATTAGTCCTAAGAGAAAAAAAATATAGCAATACAGGCCTACCTCAAGAAAGAAACAAACAAAAAAACTCAAATGAACAATCTAACCTTATACCTAAAAAAAAAAAAAGAAAAAGAAAAATAACAGCAAACAAAACCCAAAGTGAGTAAAAAGAAGAAAATAACAAAAATCAGAGCAGAATAAACAAAATCGAGTTTTTAAAAACAGTACAAAAGATAAACAGAATTGATAAATCTTTAACCACACTCATCAAGAAAAATGAGAAGAGCCAAAACAATAAAATCAGAAGAGAAAGAACAGTGGTTACAACTAACTATAAGCAATTCTATGCCAAGAATTTTGGCAATCTGGAAGAGATGGAAAAATTCCTAGAAATATACAATCTCTCAAATCTGAGTGAAGAATAAACAGAAAATCTGAATTGACAGATTTCTACTAATGAAATAAAACCACTAATCAAAAAACTCCCAAAAAACAAAAGTCTTGGACTAGGTGGCTTTACAGGTGAATTTTGCAAAACAGTCAAAAAATAAATAACACCTGTTATCAAACTATTCTGAAAATTTCAAGAAAAGGGAAGGCTCCCACACTAATTTAATAAGGCCACAATTACTAAAGACATTA
>NW_011888965.1:67892-69432 GCF_000151845.1 Pteropus vampyrus
GTTAATATCCAAAATTTATAAAGAACTCATTTAACTCAACAACAACAATAAAAACACAAATGATCCAGTTAAAAAATGTGCAAAGAATATGAATAGGCATTTCTCCAACGAGAACATACAGATGACCAATAGATTCATAAAAAGATATTCAAGGTCACTATCATCAGAGTAATACAAATTAAAACTACAATGAGATATCACTTCTCACCTGTCAGACTGGTTTTCATCAATAAATCAAAAAACGACAAGTGTTGGTGAGGATGTGAAGAAAAGAGAACCTTCATACACTTTTGGTGGGATTACAAATTGCTATAACCACTATGGAAAACAGTTTGGAGGTTCTAAAAAAAATTAAAAATAGAACTAACTTTTTAATTTAAAATGAACCAGCAATTTCACTTCTGGGTATTTATCCAAAGAAAACTGAAACCCTGATTTGAAAAAATGTCTGCACTCCTATGTTCACTGCAGTGCTATTTACAATAGCAAGATATGGAAGTAACCTAAGTGCCCATAAATAAATGATTAAATAAAGAAGAGGTGTACATACATACAATGAAATATTACTCAGCCATAAAAAAATAAAATCTTACTATTTGCAATGACACGAATGCACTTAGAGGGTATTACTCTAAGTGAAATAAGTCAGAAAAAGACAAATACCATATTATTTCACCTATATGTGGAATCTAAGGAATAAAATAAACAAACAAAATAAAAACAAAGTCATTGATACAGAGAACAAACTGGTGATTGCCAGATGGAAAGAGGGGTTTGGGGTTTGGGTGAAACTGGTGAAGGAATTAAGAAGTAAAAATCGGTAATTATAAAATAGTCACAGGAATGTAATCAATAATATTGTAATAACTATTTATAGTGCCAGGTAGATACTAAACTAGTCAAGGGAATCACTTTGTAAATTATACAAATATCGAACCACTATGCTATAACCTGAATCTAATATAAAATAATATTGAATATCAACTCTAATTGAAAACTAGGAATTAAAAGAAAAAGATGTACAATGTATTGATTTGACACATTTACATATTGCAAAATGATTATCACCATAGCATTAGCTAACATTTCCATCCCATCGAATAATTATCATTTCTTTTTCATGGTGAGAACATTTAAGATCTACTCTCTTAGCAACATTTCAATATATAATACAGTATTACTATCTATAATCACCATGCAGTACACTAGATTTCCAGAACTTGTTAATCTTACAACTAGAAGTTATATAATTTGACCAATTTCTCTCCATTCTCCGCCCCTTAGCCCCTGATAATCCCCACTCAACTCTGTTTCTCTGATTTTTTTAAGTTTCAATATAAGTGATAATATATGGTATATTTCTTTGTCTGAGTTATTTCACTTAACATAATGACATTAAGATCCATCTATGTTGTTGCAAATGGCAGGATTTCCTTTTATCATATAAATAAGTAGATGATAGTTGATAGATAGATATGTAGATATAGATTATATACATGTAGATAGATATAGAGATGATAGACATAGACATAGAGATAGA
>NW_011888965.1:69482-75194 GCF_000151845.1 Pteropus vampyrus
TATATATATATATTTAGAGAGAGAGAGAGAGAGATGATAGAGATAGAGATAGAGATCACATTTTCTTTATCCATTTATCCTTTAACAGACACTTAGCTTGTGGTCATATCTTGGCTATTGTAAATAATGCTTCAATGAACATAGGAGTGCAGATATCTCTGCAAGATGCTGTTTTCATTTCCTTTTGACGTCTTCCCAGAGATGAGATTGGTGAATTATGTGGTACTTTTATTTCTAAGTTTTGAGAAACTTCCATACTCTTTTCCATAGTGGTTACACCAATTTATATCTCCTTCAGCAGTGCACAATATTTCTCTTTTTTCACATTCTCGCCAACAATTGTTATCTCATGTATTTTTTTTTATCATAGCCATTCTAATAGGAGTGAGCGATATCACATTTGTGTTTTTAATTAAAATCTAGAGTATTAATATACAGTATTATATTAATTTCAGATATACAACATAGTTATTCGACATATATATCTCATGAAATGATCACCACAATAAGTCTAGTAACCATCTGACTCTATACAAAGTTGTTACCATATTATTGATACTATTCCTTATGTTTTAATTTGAATTTCCCCAACAATTAGTGATGAGGATATCATGTGCCTGCTGGCTACTTTTATGTTTTCTTTGGAAAAAAAAATGTCTATTTAGTTCCTCTGCCCATTTTTGAATTAGATTGCTTTTATTGTTGAGTTATATGAGTTATTTATATTTATTTGGGCATTAACCCCTTGTCAGATATATGATTTGCAAATATTTCCTTCCATTATGTTGGTTGCCTTTTCATTTTGTTGGTGGTTTTCTTTGCAGAAGTCTTTTAATTTGATGTCGTCCCACTTGTTTATTTTTGCTTTTGTTGGCTTTAAATTTGATGTCAAATCCAAAAAATAAATAAATAAATAATGCCAAGACTGATATCAAGGAGTTTCCCCACTATGTAAATGCAATCATTTTTGAGAATAAAAGAGAAAGTTATCAGAATTACAGAGGGCAGGCATAAACCAGAACTGTACTGGGAGAACCAAATGTCTATGTGACTTACAAGTCATGATATGGAGTTTGGATTTTATTCTAAATATTATGTGAAACAGTGGAAGAGTTTTAAGCAGAGAGGTGAAATGATCTGACCTCTGCAGATTTGTCAACATTTTATTTTATTTTTTATTTTATTTTATTTTTTTATTGAGTGAGTTTATTACAAAAGATTTTGTAGTAAACAAAATGATGGGTTATTTGTCAACATTTTAGATTCAATGAGTACAGATCATATGCAAATCCATAAATTATATTGAACTCTTTTGTTTGAAGTTTGTTTTAAATAATTATATATATTTTTTATTTGAAGACATATGAAAATAAAGCAAGTATCTTAAACCTAGTTCCATACCTCACAGAAACTTAGATAAATGCATATAGTTAGACCTCATGGACAGAATAGAATATAGGCCTTAAAGATTCAGGAAATTTGAGATTGATCATTGTTTAAAGCATATCTAGTTGCTAGGTTATCTTGTTGATTTTCCCTCCTATCTTCAGAAGCCATGTTTTATTGTATTTTCTACTCTTGCTTCTACCAATCAACCTCTGTCCTTCATGTCTGCAAATCTTCTTGAGTTCTACTTATTCATAGTTTTTACTTCCTCATGATGTATATGACTTCATAATTTCCACTTACTGCTCTTCTGTCTTTCCCCATTTTCTCCTTCTACTAGATAACCAATTCTGCATCATATTTAAACTCCTCTATAAAGATTATTTGATGTATTTAATTACTATACCACAACAGGGCAAAGATTTTAGGAGATCAAATCATATTCTGTATACCAGGCAATATATGTTTTGTTTTTCCTAGGCCAGATAATCATCCCTGTCTAAAATCTGTGGCTTTGTGGATTTTTAAACACTGAAACAATTTAATATAATATTATTAGCAGTAGTTTAGAAATTAGGAAAAGGTTTTCTCATATCCACAAGCCACTCTCACTCTAAGACAGTGTAATTCAATTGGTGTATCTCATTAATAACAGTTATGGCTCATTGAATGAAAATAAATTTCTCCCAATGTTATTTATTTGTTCATTCATTAATTTATTCATACATTCTCCCAACACATTTTGGTAAATATCTGCAGATATTGTTGTATTCATTGGAGTTTTAAAAGAAGTAAATTTTTATATCAATAAACAACCCTTAAACCTGTGTCTTACAGCAAATGTTTATTTCACATTTATTTAGCTATGGGTCAGCTGTAGCTCTGTTACTTATGCCTTCATTCAGGACCCATAAAAAAGCAAAAACCCTATCTATTCCAGACATGCTCTGAAACATGCCATCCTTGTAGCAAAGGAGAAAGAGTAAGGATCTGGCAAATGGCACTTAAAGTTTCTGCACAGAAGTCAAATCGACTCATTCCATTAGGCAAAGCAAATCATATGGCCAAACTCAACATCAATGCAGTGAGAAATAGGGCTATTAAAAAGCACTTTAAGTCAAAAGTCAATATGTAGGAATGTGTAAAACCTTTAACTGGAAAGAAGAATGAATAGATTGAATAGATGAGAAAACATACACTATCACATTCCACCCTCTTGATTACAAATGTTCAAAATAAACTCACTCTTTCCCAAGAAGGCATTAAAAAAAAAAAAACACTGAATTATCGTATCCAAATGGAGATATAAGACTTTGTAATGAACTCTACATCGAGTTTTTCCCCAAATCCAAGAAACTAAATTAAAGACAATTTTTCTAGTCCCCTATCTAATATACAATGATGTAACAGTGACACATCTGGAAGTGGGAAGGCATAAACTATACTCACTGATCAATAAGAATTCTGAAATCCTGCTGGAAAAAATATAGCTAAGAATTGTTCCTTGATTATACTACAACTACACTTTCTTGGAGAAGATTTGCAGTCAATTGTTCACTATTGCTCTTAGCTCTGCCTTATGGAAAGTTGCTTCCTTTTCTTTGATCTTCAGCCAAATGTGAAGAGAACATGGAAAATACGTTTTCGTATTTTACTCGTCAGTTTCATGTGCCAATAGGGAGACCCACAATTGCTTTCAAAATATACCCCTTTTTAGACTTACAGGTAATTTGAATTTGTTAGGTTTCGTGAAACCACTATTTTAGTCTGTTTTCCCTAAGCTGTCTCATCTAATTTAAAATATTTGCAGAGAATCAACTAAATCCATTTAGAGATTTTTAACAAAACATATGACCATATCTGTTCTCTATTTGATCCTTGATAGAGGCTAAATTTTAATTGTCTTACTTGGCTTTTTCTTGTTCAAAGCATTTTTTAATTTTTTCATTTTCTATTTTGATATTAGGAATAGTTGTACTTTCTCTCATTTTTCTTTCACCCCTACTTATAAAGTACAGTTTTGTTTTGTTTTGTTTTTGATTATCTCTTTCTTATAGTACCTTGTCAAATTATAGTGCCAGACAATCAAATTATGCTTGTAACATTCCGGTTTTTACTTCTTCATCTAAAACAAGTTCATTAGACAATTATCTTTTTTTTCAAATTATCACAGGTGAAACTTTTATAATAAATATTTGTCTTTACACATATGAGCTATTTTATTTTTCATCCTCTGATGATAGTTTCCTTTCCACTATGACCTGGTCCCAAAGCCAATGGCATAGATACTAGGTGTTTTGTTATGTCAGCACCCTAGATATCTCTGTAGCTCTGTTTTCTATGTCTTTTTTTCCAACTCTCAATCTACTGGAGCAGCCCTTATCTGGAAAATGCTTTGATAACATGTTATTATGTAGATAAGAAAAAAAGATAAGCAGAGATGGCAAAAAAACATGCAGAAACTTTTAAAACAATTAGTTATATATTAATTATGTCCACTAACATTTTATTGGTCAAACATCAATGAGGTGAGGAAATATACTCATTCCTCAGGAGGCTTTTCAATACCCATGACAATAGATATATATCCTATAGATCTTCTTACAGGAAGAGACAGTAAATAGTTCAAAATAATAGTCTACCACAACTTAAGAATGCTTATGAAAACTGGAAATTTTTAATACAAAAAAAGAGAACAGTGAGTCAACATTCACTTTATAATTACTTGCATCTTCTTAAAGGTATTTACTAACTTTTTATTTTCAACACAAAGGAATATCAATAGATGTGATCATAACTTTCTGAATTTTAGAAGATTTCGAATGAATTCAATAGGCTATTGAGACAAATTGTCAACTGTTGTCAACATATAATACTGAAATTCTGGATAGAGAATACAGATTTTTTTGTTTTGCTGTCTTAAAGTAATTTTAAACAGTAACAATAGGATTGTAGAAGATTAGATAGTGATCTGGAGGAGGAGGAGTGTAAAGGCAAGAGATAAATGAAAGTAAATATGTTGTAGGGAGTAAAACTGACAATCTGATCATGAAGAAGGGAACCATATCATATACCTTACTCTATACTAATATCATATACCTTACTCTATACTAGTTACTGTGCTTGGCATTTTGCATAATTCTCCTAATCAATGATCACAATAATATATTATTACTTTCAGTTTGTCAATCAGAAATTCATAATTGAAAAGTATAATTTGTCCAATTTTGGAGCTAAGTTTCAAACCCAGATTTGTCTCTCTCATATCTCCTGCTGTATATCTCAAGGATATTTTCATTATGGTAATGCTTGTGCTTTTATGGATATGGGAAGAATTTATTATGAAATTTCTGGTAATCCTGAGTCACACTTTCCTTAGTAATTTTCTGGATCTAGGATATGGCAATCACTTCAGTTCTATAAAAAAGCTCTGAACTAGAGATATCTTTCAAATAAGTAACAGGGATTTACTGTGAAGTCCAACAAGAGAGTTTCAGCATTCAGTTAAATTTAGCTAATATGTATGAAGTAACTACTATGTTCTAGTCACTGATGAAATGAATGGATACAAGCTCTGACCTCAAATTTTTTAGAGACTTTGGAACAGAAAGAGAAATAATTTTCCAGGATATGTTGGTAAACTTCCTAATACATAAATATAACAAATAAAAGTATTAGCATACTGACTCATAATGGAAGCTAACGGAGTTAATCTCCAATACTCAACCATCATTTCTATCTCAAAGAAATAAATACCATTACAGGCATATTCAGAACTCAGGGAGTGAATAAAAAAATGACGTCTAAAAAAGACATGAAAAAAATAGTCTCATTTCATTTATATTGCAATTAAAAAAGAAAATTAGTAACATGCATTACACTATTTTTGAACAAGTTAAGTTTAAAGGAACTATATGTTTGTCTTAAATTCAAAATGATATTATACAAGGAAACCCTTGTACTAGCTATCGGACATGGTTGACATGTTTTTGTTTTAATGTATAGCTTTTTCTATAAAATATTTTAAGTTAAAATTTTTAAATTAGAAATTTCTGTGTAAGATGAAAAACTGCTAGCAATTAAAAACAAAAAAAGCAGAAATCAGATGAGTTTAGAAACATAGCAGAGTGAGAGACATCCCCAGATCTCTCCCCTTGAAAGAACAATAAACTGAACATCTAAAATTCAACAAAAAAACATCCAAGCTGCACACCAGCATGTCAGAGCATGAGATCTGCGCATAAGAACTACAATACATTAGAGCCCTAGGTTTGGGTGGTGGACTGGGAGAAATAGAGAAGCTGCCTCTTGCAGCCTCCAGAGCCT
>NW_011888965.1:77331-83032 GCF_000151845.1 Pteropus vampyrus
TGCTGCCTCCAGGAGTCATATCTCAGTTCCAAATGCAAATATAAACTCAGAGTAAAAGGGTGGAAAATGATATTTTGAGCAAATGGCATTTAGAGAAAAGCAGGAGAAGCAGTACTAATATCAGACAAAATGGACTTCAAAATAAAAAAAAAAGAAAGAAATATACTGAGAGACACTTCATAACAATAAAGGGAATCATGCACCAAGAAAACATAACACATATTAATATCTATGCTCCCTATCAGAGAGCCCCGAAATATGTAAAGCAATTACTAAAAGAACAAAAAGAGAAACAGACCAAAACACTATCATAGTAGGGAATCTAAGTACCCCACTATCGGATATGGACACATCATTCAAACAGAAAATCAATAGGAAATAACATCCTTAAATGACACATTAGACCAAATGGACATAATTGACATTTGCAGAGCCTTCCATCCCAAAAGAGCTACTTATACACTCTTCCCCAGTGTACATGGAACATTCTCAAGAATCGACCACATACTGGGACACAGAGATAGCCTCAATAAATATAAGAGGGTTGAAATATACTAACCCTATCCTCTGATCATAATACTTCGAAACTAGAGATCAACTGTAAAAAAGAAAGCAGGAAGAAACACAAATGCATGGAAATTAAACAACATGCTACTGAAGAATAACTGGGTCAAAGAAGAAATAAAAAGAGAGATCAAGAAATACATAGAAATGAATGATAATGATAGTAAAACCTATTAAAACTTTTGAAACTTGGCAAAAGCAGTCACATGAGATAAGTTCATATCATTACAGGCCTACCTCCAAAAACAAGAACAAACCCAAATAAACAACCTAACATTTCATCTTAAAAAACTAGAAAAGGAAGAAAAAATGAAGTCTTAAGTCAGCTGAAGGAAAGAAATAATCAAAATTAGAGCAGACATAAATGAAATTGAAAATAAACAAACAAACAAAAAAAGATAGAGAAAATTAAATACAATAAAGAGTTGTTTCTTTGAGAAAGTTAATAAAATTGACAAATCTCTGGCTAGACTCACTAAAGAAAAAAGAGAAAGGACATAAATGAACAAAATCAGGGATGAAAGAAGTGAAATTATGACTGACATCACAGAAATACCAAGGATCATACAAGAATATTATGAAAAAGTATGTACCACCAAATTTAATAACCTAGAAAAAATGGACCAGTACTTAGAAAAATGTAACATTCCTTGACTGAATGTAGAAAAACTGGGAAATCTAAATAGACCGATCCACAGTATGGAAATTGAAACAATCATCAAAAATCTACCAAAAGTAAAAGTCCAGGACCACATGGCTTCACCGGTGAATTCTATCAAACATTCAAAGAAGATTTAATACCTATTCTCCTCAAACTCTTCCAAAAAATCAAAGAGGAGGTGATATTTCCCAACTCTTTTTATGAGGCCAATATTACTCTGATACCAAAACCTGGTAAAGATAACACAAAAAAAGAAAACTACAGATCAATATCTCTCATGAGCACAGATGCAAAAATCCTATATGAGAAACTAGTGAATTAAATACAGCAATATATTAAAAAGATTATATACCACAATCAAGTAGGCTTCATCTCAGGGGCACAAGGATGGTTCAATATACAAAAATTGATTAATGTGATACACTACATAAACAAATTAAAAAATAACAATCATATGATCATATCAATAGATGCAGAAAAAGCCTTCCACAAGATATAGCGTCCATTTATGATCAAAACACTTAACAAAATTGGTATAGAAGGTAAATCAATTAACATAAAAAAACATATAAGACAAACTCTCAGCCAACTTTATACTTAATGGTGAAAAACTAAAAACCTTCCCTCTAAGATCAGGAACAAGGTAAGGCTGTCCACTATTACCACTGTTATTCAATATATCATTGGAGGTGCTAGCGAGTATAATCAGGCAAGAGAAATATATAAAAGTCATCCAAATAGAAAACAAAGAAGTCAAACTGTTACTATTTGCAGATGACATGATTCTCTCTATAGAAAACCCTAAAGACTCCAGAACACCACTAGAAACAATAAGCAAATACAGTAAAGTTTCTGAAGACAAAATCAATGTTCAAAAATCCATAGCGTTTCTATATTCTAATAAATAAGTGTCAGAAAAAGAGGTGGCAAAAATAATTCCTTTTGCAATTGCAACAAAAAGAATAAAATACGTAGGAATAAATCTAATGAAACATGTGAAGGACCTATATAATGAAAATTATAAGACTCTATTAAAAGAAATCGAAAAGATGAAAAGAAATGGAAAGATATTCCATGTTCTTGGATTGGAAGAATCAACATAGTTAAAATGACCATGTTACCTAAAGCATTATACAGATTTTATGCAATCCCCATCAAAATGCTATCAGCATTTTTTAAAGAAATAGAACAAAAAATCATCAGATTTGTATGGAAGCACAAAAAAATCTGAATGGCCAAAGCCATCCTGAGAAAAAAGATAGAGGCTGGGGACATCGCACTGCTCGACTTCAAATTATACTACAAAGCAACAGTAATCAAAACGGTGTGGTATTGGCAGCAAAAGAGACACACAGACCCGTGGAACAGAAATGAGAGTCCAGAAGTAAACTCATATTTATATGGGCAAATAATTTTTGACAAAGAAGCCAAAAACATACATGGAGAAAGGAAAGCCTCTTCAATAAATGGTGCTGGGAAAACTGGAAAGCCACCTGCAAAAGAATGAAACTAATCTGTTGTCTATCGCCATACACCAAAAGTAACTCAAAATAGATTAAGGATGTGAATATATGACCTGAAACAATAAAATGCATAGAAGAAAACATAGGAACTAAACTTAAGGACCTTGGACTTAAAGAAGATTTTATTAATTTGACCTCAAAAGCAAGGGAATAAAAGCAAAAATAAATGAATGAGATTACATCAAACTAAAAAGCTTCTGCTCCACAAAAAAAAAAAAAAAAAAAAAATTGTCAACAAGGTAAAGAGACAAGCATCTGAATGGGAAAATATATTTGCAAGTAAAACCTCTGATAAGGGCCTATTATCCAAAATATACAAAGAAATCATACAATTCAATAACAACAACAACAAAAAACAATCCAATCCAAAAATGAGCAGAGGACCTGAACAGACACATGGCCAGCAAATATTTGAAAAGATGCTCAACATCGGTAGCTATTAGGGAAATGCAAATCAAAACCACAATGAGATACCATATTGCACCTGGCTATAATCAACAGGACAAGTAATAACAAATGTTGGAGAGGATGTAGAGGAAAAGGAACCCTCATACACTGCTGGTGGGACTGCACATTGTTACAGCCATTATGGAAAACAGTATTGAGGTTCCTCAAATAACTAAGAATTGATCTACCATATGATCTAGGATTCCCTATACTCAATATTTATCCCTAAGATTCAAAAACTCATATCCAAAAAGATATTTGCACACTGTTATTCATAGCAGAATTATTCACAGTTGCCAGGACATGGCATCAACTGAAATGTCCTACGATAGATGATTGGGTAAAGAAGCAGCGGTACATATATACAATGGAATATTACTCAGCCATAAGAAGACATGAAAACCTTCCATTTGCGACAACATGGATGGACCTCGAGATAATCATTCTAAGCGAAATAAGCTAGAATGAAAAAGTTGAAAATCACAGGCTATCACTTATATGTGAGATATAAACCTAAAAGCAACAAAGGAACAGGACAAACAGAGACTCATGTACATGCAGAATGGTTACCAGAGGGTAGGCGGTGGTGGAGGAAGGGAGAGGTAGACGGGGTAAAGGGAGTCAAATATAGGGGCAGAAAGGGAGTATGAAGTGGATAAAGGGATCAATTATATGGTAGCTGAAGGAAACTGGACTTTGAGTGGTAAACACACAATAGAATATACAGATGTCAAATTATAATGTACACTTGAAAATTATATAATTGTATTAACCAATGTTACTCCAATAAACTTAATTTTCAAAAAGTTTAAAAAAAGCAGAAATCATAAATTTAATGTGCGCTGGTGACAACAAGAATCATTTAAAAATTAAAAGAAATTTCTGCGCTGTTTCTGAACAATAAGTTCAAAACTTTAAGTACTAAAACATCAGGTATTATACAAACTGAGGAAGCTGTGATCTGATACTGAGCCTGCTTGAAAAGAGAAAATAAAACAGGTCATAGGGAGGAGAAAATGTCTCAAACCCAAAGAGAGCGGGGATAAATGTGGTGAACTGATCAGAATGATAATGTGAGCAGAAATTGAGTATAGCATGGTCCTTTTCTAATATATTATAATTAATAAATTATATTTTGGCACAAGCCTAAATTCCTAGAGATGTAAGAATGATAACACTCATTTTATTGATCTAAGTTTAGCATTCAGAGTGAATTAATCAATAGTTTCAGATGTTCCATTTCTCTATGAGTCATACAGAATATGACTCTAAGACAATGGTAACTTAGATGCTATAAAGAAACTAGTTTTTTTCTTTACAGTCACACCTAAACTGCTTGTGGTAAGTGATAGAGATACTGCAAGTAACTTCCCTGATTAAAACTATGTGATACATTTTATTACAACGATAATACATAGGTTGCAACTTTGAGTTTTAGTCAATCATTAAGACCAGAAAGAGAATCTCAGAATGACTCATCCTAGACACTGCTAAAAATTAATAATCTGATCAGCTATACATTGACTATCACATGTGTAATAAACAATATTTACAAATATCACATTATAAAATAACTATCTCCTTCTTGGCTTTCATGTTAACATACTCTCCTGATATTTCTCTTTTTATTTATTTATGGTCATTCATTTAGACTTCATTGTAGGCTCAAGCATTGCTATTTAGTCACTAAAGGTTGGCATTCATTAAGTAAATTTACATGTATTTCTTCTCACTCTATAATTTTTCCCAAGGAAATCTCATCCATGCTATTGGCATCAAAGCAATTTATGACTCCGAATATCATATATCGAGTCCAGACCTCTCTTCTGAACTTAGAACCTTAGGAAAAGTGCCTGAATGTACCTAAATATACCATTTCTAGTTAAAATTCCATTTTTAATGTTTATCCTTAAAATGTCTAATCATTCACCTCACCTAGATGAACGTATTAAAATAACCCAAAAATGAAGCTGAAAAAAGGATATACTAGTCTAGAATCAATCATCCATTGGAAAATATGATGAGGCAAGTCAAACTATGTGAATTTTAAAATTTCCCAACATAATGATGGAGTAGAATATTTTTTCTTGTGGTTATATCATTTTTTGCATCACATATTTTAGTCTATACAATTAGATAAATGCAAGTTTAATTTTGGTGTGTGTTTTGTGTGCAAATTATACCTTTTATGTAGTATCTCTAACAATTCATTTTGGCCCTAAAGTCTGCATTGTCTGATGTTAAAATAAATGCATAAACTTCCATTTTATTTGTATTTGCCTGAGATAGATGATAGATGACGATGATAGATGATAGATGATAGATGATAGATGATAGATAGATAGATAGATAGATCCCTTTCTTTTAATATGTGTCTCTTGGAAATATCATACAGCTAAATCTTGTTTTCTACTTTATTGTTATCCAAACTAACAAATTGTCTTTTCATTGGAATATTAAGTTTATTTACACTTAATTAAATTGTTGATATATATATCTTTTATTT
>NW_011888965.1:83082-86863 GCF_000151845.1 Pteropus vampyrus
AAAAAAAGCAGAAATCATAAATTTAATGTGCGCTGGTGACAACAAGAATCATTTAAAAATTAAAAGAAATTTCTGCGCTGTTTCTGAACAATAAGTTCAAAACTTTAAGTACTAAAACATCAGGTATTATACAAACTGAGGAAGCTGTGATCTGATACTGAGCCTGCTTGAAAAGAGAAAATAAAACAGGCCATAGGGAGGAGAAAATGTCTCAAACCCAAAGAGAGCGGGGATAAATGTGGTGAACTGATCAGAATGATAATGTGAGCAGAAATTGAGTATAGCATGGTCCTTTTCTAATATATTATAATTAATAAATTATATTTTGGCACAAGCCTAAATTCCTAGAGATGTAAGAATGATAACACTCATTTTATTGATCTAAGTTTAGCATTCAGAGTGAATTAATCAATAGTTTCAGATGTTCCATTTCTCTATGAGTCATACAGAATATGACTCTAAGACAATGGTAACTTAGATGCTATAAAGAAACTAGTTTTTTTCTTTACAGTCACACCTAAACTGCTTGTGGTAAGTGATAGAGATACTGCAAGTAACTTCCCTGATTAAAACTATGTGATACATTTTATTACAACGATAATACATAGGTTGCAACTTTGAGTTTTAGTCAATCATTAAGACCAGAAAGAGAATCTCAGAATGACTCATCCTAGACACTGCTAAAAATTAATAATCTGATCAGCTATACATTGACTATCACATGTGTAATAAACAATATTTACAAATATCACATTATAAAATAACTATCTCCTTCTTGGCTTTCATGTTAACATACTCTCCTGATATTTCTCTTTTTATTTATTTATGGTCATTCATTTAGACTTCATTGTAGGCTCAAGCATTGCTATTTAGTCACTAAAGGTTGGCATTCATTAAGTAAATTTACATGTATTTCTTCTCACTCTATAATTTTTCCCAAGGAAATCTCATCCATGCTATTGGCATCAAAGCAATTTATGACTCCGAATATCATATATCGAGTCCAGACCTCTCTTCTGAACTTAGAACCTTAGGAAAAGTGCCTGAATGTACCTAAATATACCATTTCTAGTTAAAATTCCATTTTTAATGTTTATCCTTAAAATGTCTAATCATTCACCTCACCTAGATGAACGTATTAAAATAACCCAAAAATGAAGCTGAAAAAAGGATATACTAGTCTAGAATCAATCATCCATTGGAAAATATGATGAGGCAAGTCAAACTATGTGAATTTTAAAATTTCCCAACATAATGATGGAGTAGAATATTTTTTCTTGTGGTTATATCATTTTTTGCATCACATATTTTAGTCTATACAATTAGATAAATGCAAGTTTAATTTTGGTGTGTGTTTTGTGTGCAAATTATACCTTTTATGTAGTATCTCTAACAATTCATTTTGGCCCTAAAGTCTGCATTGTCTGATGTTAAAATAAATGCATAAACTTCCATTTTATTTGTATTTGCCTGAGATAGATGATAGATGACGATGATAGATGATAGATGATAGATGATAGATGATAGATAGATAGATAGATAGATCCCTTTCTTTTAATATGTGTCTCTTGGAAATATCATACAGCTAAATCTTGTTTTCTACTTTATTGTTATCCAAACTAACAAATTGTCTTTTCATTGGAATATTAAGTTTATTTACACTTAATTAAATTGTTGATATATATATCTTTTATTTTCATCATCTGATTTTATGTTTTCTACTGTGTCCTGAACTGTTTTTGTTTCTATTTCTCTCTTTTCTTGTCTTCATTTGGATTATTTTTTATTTCCATTTTTTTCTAATATTTTTAAAAATTTATTCACTCTGCTTATTATTCTTTAACACATTACTCTAAAAATTCTAATATGGCTTCCTAAATTAGTTTTCTTTACTTTTTGTACTTTTATTTTTACTTTTTTGCTGTAAGAACACTTAATGTGAGATCTATTATCTTAACAGATTTTTAAGTGTAAAATAGAGAATAGTTATCTATAGGCATATTGTTGTGCAGCAAATCTTTAGATTTCATTTATCTTGCATAACTAAAACATTATATCCATTGATTAGCAACTCTCCATTTTCTGCACCTTCAGCCTCTAGCAACCACCACTTTATATTCTGCTTCTTAGAGTATGACTATTTTAGATACCTCATTTAAGTTAACCATGCAGGAGTTATCTTTCCATGACTGGCTTATTTCACTAAGTATAATGTCCTCAAGATTCATTCATATTGTCACGTGTTGCAGAATTTCCTTCTTTTTTTAAGGCTCAATAATAGTCTATTTATGGATATACTATGTTTTGTTTATCCATTACTCCTTCGACAGACATTTAGGTAGTTTCCATATCTTAGCTATTGTAAATAGTGCTGCAATGAACATGGGATTGTTACTCTCTCCTCACTTTAATTCTTTTGATAAATATCTATAAATGGGATTTCTGAATCATATAGTAGTCATTTTGTTTTGTTTTCTTTTGTTTCATTTTGTTTCATTTCATTTCATTTGGTTTTGTTTTGTGAGACTGCCATACAATTTTACACAGTGACTGTACCATTTTATATTCCCACCAATAGTGTACAAGGGTTCCAATTTTTCAACATTCTGATCAATATCTGTTTTATATGTATAAAATACCTGTCCTAATAGGTGTGCAGCAATATCTCATTGTGGTTTTTATTTGTATTTTCTTGATAATTAGTAATGTTTAGCACCTTTTGATATTCTTGTTGTCTATTAATATGTCTTCTTTGGATAAATATATACTACAAATATATACTTTATATACTTTGGGGCTATTATTATTATTTGTTTTTGAATTGTAAGAGCTCCTTATATTTTTTGAAAATTAACTCTTTATTTGATATACGGTTTACAAACATTTTTCCTCATTCAATAGGTTACCTTTTCACTGTGTTGACTGCTTTGCCATGCAGAAAATTTTTAGTTTTATGTAGTCCCATTTGTGTATTTTTACTTTTATTATCTGTGCTTTTAACATCTTACCAATGAAATCATTGTCGAGATCAATGTCATGATTTTTTTTCTATGTTTTTTTTTTTTCTAGGAGTTTTGTAGTTTCAAGTCTCCCATTTAAGTCTTTAATCCTTTTTGAGTTGAAGTGTTTTTCGTTTCTCAAGATCACATTGGCTGTTTTGGGTCTTTTGCGGTCCCATACGAATTTTAGGATTTTTTCCTATTTCTGTAAAAGTGACATAGAGATTTTGATAGAGATTGTATTGAATCCATAGATTGTTTTAGATAGTATAGACATTTTAATATATTAAAGTTTCCAATCCATGAACACTGGATGTCTTTCCATATGTTTATGTCCCTTTAATTTCTTTCATCGTTGTTTTGTAGTTTTCAGTATACACATCTTTCACCTGCTTGTTTATGTTTATTCTCAAGTATTTTCTTCATTTTCTTTCTAATGTAAATGGGATTGCTTTACTAATTTTTTCAGATAGTTCATTGTTACTATATAGAAATGCAACATATTTTTGTATGCTGATTTTTTTATCCTGCAACTTTATTGAATGTGTTTGTGTTTATTAGTTCTTTTGTGTGTGTGTGTGTGTGTGTGTGTGTGTGTGTGTGTGGATTTTTAGTTTTCTATGTATGATAATGTCATATGCAAAAAGAGATTACTTCTTTCTTTCCAATTTGGATACCTTTTATTTCTTTTTAATGCCTAATTGCTCTGGCTAGGACTTCCAGTATTATGTTGAATAGAAGTGGTGAAGGTGGACTTCCATCCTTGTTCCTGATTTTAGAAG
>NW_011888965.1:89048-100010 GCF_000151845.1 Pteropus vampyrus
GACTGCCATACAATTTTACACAGTGACTGTACCATTTTATATTCCCACCAATAGTGTACAAGGGTTCCAATTTTTCAACATTCTGATCAATATCTGTTTTATATGTATAAAATACCTGTCCTAATAGGTGTGCAGCAATATCTCATTGTGGTTTTTATTTGTATTTTCTTGATAATTAGTAATGTTTAGCACCTTTTGATATTCTTGTTGTCTATTAATATGTCTTCTTTGGATAAATATATACTACAAATATATACTTTATATACTTTGGGGCTATTATTATTATTTGTTTTTGAATTGTAAGAGCTCCTTATATTTTTTGAAAATTAACTCTTTATTTGATATACGGTTTACAAACATTTTTCCTCATTCAATAGGTTACCTTTTCACTGTGTTGACTGCTTTGCCATGCAGAAAATTTTTAGTTTTATGTAGTCCCATTTGTGTATTTTTACTTTTATTATCTGTGCTTTTAACATCTTACCAATGAAATCATTGTCGAGATCAATGTCATGATTTTTTTTCTATGTTTTTTTTTTTTCTAGGAGTTTTGTAGTTTCAAGTCTCCCATTTAAGTCTTTAATCCTTTTTGAGTTGAAGTGTTTTTCGTTTCTCAAGATCACATTGGCTGTTTTGGGTCTTTTGCGGTCCCATACGAATTTTAGGATTTTTTCCTATTTCTGTAAAAGTGACATAGAGATTTTGATAGAGATTGTATTGAATCCATAGATTGTTTTAGATAGTATAGACATTTTAATATATTAAAGTTTCCAATCCATGAACACTGGATGTCTTTCCATATGTTTATGTCCCTTTAATTTCTTTCATCGTTGTTTTGTAGTTTTCAGTATACACATCTTTCACCTGCTTGTTTATGTTTATTCTCAAGTATTTTCTTCATTTTCTTTCTAATGTAAATGGGATTGCTTTACTAATTTTTTCAGATAGTTCATTGTTACTATATAGAAATGCAACATATTTTTGTATGCTGATTTTTTTATCCTGCAACTTTATTGAATGTGTTTGTGTTTATTAGTTCTTTTGTGTGTGTGTGTGTGTGTGTGTGTGTGTGTGTGTGTGGATTTTTAGTTTTCTATGTATGATAATGTCATATGCAAAAAGAGATTACTTCTTTCTTTCCAATTTGGATACCTTTTATTTCTTTTTAATGCCTAATTGCTCTGGCTAGGACTTCCAGTATTATGTTGAATAGAAGTGGTGAAGGTGGACTTCCATCCTTGTTCCTGATTTTAGAAGAAAAAATTTCAATTTTTTAAAATTGAGTATGATTTTAGGTATGGACATTTTCATATATGATCTTTATTATGTTGAAATAATTTCCTTATATTTTATCTTGTTGAGTTTTAATCATCAAATAGTATTGAATTATGTTGAACACTTTTCTGCATCTGTTGAGATAATCGTGTGACTTTTATCCTTCTTTCTGTTAATGTGGTATATGTTTCAAATTGATTGATTTTCCTATATTAAACCATCCTTTCATGCCAGGAGTATATCCTACACGATTATGATTTATGAGCCTTTTAATTTGCTATTATTATCATTATCATTATTATTGTATATATTTTCATCACAGATATTGGTCTATAGATTTCTTTTGTGTGTGTGTGGTGTCTTTGTTTGGTTTTAGTATCAGGATAATGTTGACCTCATAAAAGAGGTTTGGAAGTGTTCTCTCTTAAAGTTTTAAAAGAGTTCAAGAAAGAGCATCATTATTCTTTCTTTAAATATTTGGTAGAATTTGTCAATGAAACCATCAATTTCTGAGCTTTTCTTTGTTTGCAGGTTTTTGATTAGTGATTCAATCTCCTTACTAGTTAAAGATTAGTTCTGACTTTCTATTTCTTCATGTCCAGTCTTAGCAGGTAAAATGTTTCCGAAATTGTATCCTACTCTCCTGGGTGATACAGATTGTTTGTGTATCATTGTTCATAGTAGTCTTTTATGATCCTTTTTATTTCTGTAGCATCAGTTGTAATGTTTCCTTTTTCATTTCTAATTTTGAATTTTTCATCTTTTTTCCTTAATTAATCTAGATAAAGGTTGTTGATTTTATCCATATATTTAAAAAATCAACTCAGTTTTGTCAAAATTTTGTCTTTCTATTCTCTATTTAAAGTATCTCTGCTTTAGTCTCATATCGTTTCTTATACTAACTTTAGATTTAGTTTGTTTTCCTTTTCTAGTTCTATAATTTCTATAGTTGATTTTTTCAGAGTGCCAGAGTTTTATAATTTTAATATATGTCAAATATTTAAGATATATACAATTCTCACAGAAAATTATATCCATATTCCAAGTAACAAATAATTGGAAATTGAAATTTAAAAATATCATTTACAATAATGTCAAAAACTGTGACATACTTAGGGATAAATCTGACCAAAGATGTGAAAGACCTGTACACTATAAACTACTAAATATTGCTGACAGAAATAAAGAAAATGTCAATAAATGGAGAGATATGCTTTGTACATGGGCTGGAAGTCTCAATACTGTTAAGATGTCAGTTCTTCCCAAATTGATCTATAGATTCAACACAATCCCAATCAAAATATCAGCAAGCTATTTTAGGTAGAAATTGCCAAGCTGATTCTAACATTCATACGGGAATGCCAAGGATGTAGAATGACTAAAACAACATTAAAATAATATGAAGAAAGTTGGAAGTCTACACTATTTGATTTTAAACTTAATTGTTAAGCTATAGTAATCAAAACAATGTAGTATTGGCATGAGGATACACAATTACATCAGAGGAACAGAATACAGTATTCTGAAATAGACCCACACATATATAGACAATTATTATTATTATTTTTTATATCAGTAAAAAGGCAATGCAATGGAGAAAAGGTAGCCTTTTCAACAAATGGTGTTAGAATGATTGGAGATATATATATATTTTTGTATATATATATACACACACACATATACATATACATATATATACATATATATACATATATATACATATATGTGTGTGTGTGTGTGTGTGTGTGTGTATATATATATATAAAATTGAGTAAATACCATGTACCACATAGAAAGACTAACTCCAAATGGATCATATACCTTAATGTTAAACCTAAAACTATAACTTCTAGAAGAAAACATGGAGGAAAATATGTGACCTTGAGTTAGGGAATATTTCCTAGAAAAGACACCAAAACCACAGTTGAAAAAAAAATTTGATAAATTAGATTTCATCACAATATAAAACTTCTGTTATTCAGAATACACTCTTAAGAGGAAATAAAAAGAGAAGCCACAGATTGAGAGAAAATCTTTGGAAAGCATATATTTGATAAAGGACTTGATTCCTGAAATATAAAGAACACTCAAAACTCAACAATAAGAAAACAAATAACCCAATAAAAATAGCAAAAGTTTTGAATAGACACTTCACCAGAGAAGATCTATGTATGGCAAATAATTACATGAAAAGCTGTCTAATATTACTACTTATTAGGAAAATGTAAATTTAAAACTGCGATGAGATACCACTACATACCTATCAGAATGATTAAAATTAAAAAAGATTGACCATACCAAGTGTTGGAGAGATTGTGGAGGAACTGGAACTCTTAAATGCTGCTGGTGGAAATGTAAAATGGTACAATCACTTTGGAAAACAGTTCGATATTTTCTTAAAATGTTAAATATATAGTTGAATTTTTATTTGAAATATTTTCTCTTTTTTAAAATAATTTCTCTTTTTTAATCTAGGTAGTTATTGTTCTAAATTTCCCTCTTAGTACTCTTTTACTGCATCCTATTTTTTCATATGTTGTGTTTTTGTTTATTTTGAATATTTTGTAATTTCTCTTAGGATTTTCACTTTGATCCATTGGCTGTTTAAAATTGTGTTCTTTAATTTCAAATATTTGTAAATATTTCAGTTTTTTCTGCTATTTATTCCTATACTGTGGTCAGAAAAGATCTTCGTTATGATTTGAATCTGAATTGGTTAAGACTTGTTTTATGCTCTAACATGTGATCTGCCCTCAAGAATGGTCTGTATGTGCTTCATCATTCTGTTGTTGTTGGGGCAAATGTTAGGTTTATGGGCCTGTACTGTTGTTCATGTCCTCTGTTTCTTTGTTGACACTTTGTTTGGTAATTTTATCCACTATTGAAAATAGAATACTAAAGTCTCCTACTATTATTGTCTTGTTGTTTATTACTTCTTACAGCTCTGCCCATCTTTGCTTTACATATTTAGGTGCTCTGGACATACACAAATATATATTTTTCATTGTTATTTTTTCTTGATGAATTGCTAGTTTTATCATTGCATATCTTTCTTTGTCACTTCTGACTGTTTTTTTCCCACAAAGTCTATTTTATCTGATATGGGTATAGCTACCCCTGCTCTCATTTGGTTACCATTTTCACAGAATTATTTTTTTTCTCTTCATTTCAGCCTATGTCTGTTCTTAAATCTAAAGTGTCTTGTAGATAGAACATAGTTGGACCTTTTTTTTTTTTTTTGGCGGGGAGAGGGTATTAATTCAGCCATTTTATGTCATATAATTGGGGATTTTAATCCATATATGTTGAAGTAATTATTCATAGCAAAGGATTAACTGTTGGCATTTAAATTTTTTTCTGGTTGTCTCATACATTTTTATCCTTTTGTTTCTCTCTTATTGTTTCATTTGTATTTCATTTTTTTGTATTGATATATTTTGATTTACTTTTCATTTTCTTTTTGTAACTTCTATTGGTATTTTCTTTGTTGTTACCATTGGGCCTACATAAAATATCTTTTAGTTAGCACAGTGTAAATTAAGCTGATAGCAAGTTGAATTACATACATAAACTCTACTCTTACTTTGCCAATACACCTTAAGTTATTGATGTTTTACATCTATTTATATCGTATATCCATTAATAATTTTTGTTATAGTTATGTTTAATATTTTTGTCTTTTGACTTTCATACTAGAACTAAAAGCTATTTACTCACCATCATTACAATATAGAGATCTCTGTTTGTCTAAATATTTACATTTCCCAAAGACTTTTATACTTTTTTATTCTACAGTATTATGTTTAGTGTCCTTTTATACTAAATTGAATAATTTTTTAGCATTTATTTTTAGGCACGTCTAGTGGTAAAGAACTACCTCTGCTTTTGTTTATCTGGAAAATTTTTATCTCTCCTTCATGTTTGAAGGACAGTTTTGCTGGGTATAGTATTCTCGGTTGGCAGCTTTGTTTTGTTTTTTTTTTCTTTCAACATTTTGAATATATCATCCCACTTCTTTCTTCTTAAGGTTTCTGCTGGAAAATCTGCTGATAGCTTTATGGGGGTTCCCTTTTATGTGATAAGTCACTTTTCTCTTGCTGCTTTCACATTTTTCCTTGTCTTTGACCTTTAACAATTTGTATAAAATGTGTCTCAGCATGAATTTTATTTGAATCTTCTAATTTTATATCATTTGAGCTTCCTAGATTTATATTTCTTTCCCTAGATTTGAGAAATTTTCATCCATTAGTTCTTTGAATAAAATTTTTGGTATTTTCTGTCTCTTTTCTTTTTTTAGATTCCTATAATGCATATATTAGTCCATTTATGGTATCTCATAAGTACCTTAAGCTTTCTAAACTCTTCTTTATTTCTTTTTTTACTTTTTGCTTCTCTGATTGAATAATTCTCAATGATACATCTTCCAAATTGCTGATTCTTTCTTCTGCTTGCTCTAGTCTGTTTTTGAATTTCTCCATTGAACTTTTCAGTTCAATTATTATATCATTCATCTTCAAGATTTCTGTTTGTTTATTTTAACACTTTTTCTCTGTTTTTAAAATTCTTGCTTTGTTCATGTACTTTTCTCCTAACCTCATTGAGTGTTTTTATAATGGACATCTCAAATTCTCTGTCATGTAATTTATACATCTTTATTTTATTACAATTGCTTTCTAGAATTGTATTTTATTCATTTTTTCTGGATTGTCTTTTTTTTTTCATTATTTTTCTTGATTCTGTGTTGTTATCTATACATTAAAAAAATAGTCACTTCTCTCAGTCTTTATGGCTAGGCCTGTATAAGAGAAGACTCTCATCAATCAATCTATCTAGAGCTTCTAGGGCCTCTCAAACCTTTATGCTAGTCCAAACCATCATCTTTGTTCTTAGCAGTTCCCAGGTGTATAGAGCATGTCAGGTCCTATCAGTGTTCTCAGACTGGTGAGACAAATGCTAGACCCTCAGGTAGCACCTGGAAAAGTTAGGATTTTGGATATGCAGTACAAATCTTTTTTACCACAGGGAGAAGCTGAGAGTCTTTTATTATATGCTGAGATACTGGAGAAGCTATTGTGAATGCCTGCATACTAGTTAAAACCACCACTTTTTTTTTTCTGTAGCCAACAGGGGTCTTGCATGTGCCAGGGAATACCCACACTCCAAGACATGTGAGATAGAAGTCATTCCATCAGGTGCTATCTAAAAAGTTAGGACATTGGATATGTGGTCCAACTCTTTTCCTACTCTGTAAGAAGCTCGAAGTTGAGTGTTTCCTCTTGATCATGTGATGCTTTCCCAGGTGTGAGGGTCATGATCAGAAGATGTTTTCAATTTTCTTACTGGTTTTGATGTGGCTGGTTTTGTACTCAATTGAGGTACAGGTGCCCCACATCTACTTTTGGGATTTCTCACAAAGGGAATTGATGTAGATGTTGTTCTGAAGTCAGTGAGTCCACAGGTGGAAGGAGAGTCCAGGGCTTTTGTTTCCCCGTCTAGCTGATGTCATTCCATAAATTATTGAATCTTAAAACTCATTTATCTTTCTCTTGAAAAATACAAAGATCACTGAACTCTTTTTTGTGACTCATTTTTTAAATATATACTTTTGTTTTACATTTTATATCTATTTAGATTTTACTTTTACTTTTTTACTTAATGAGAAATTACTGTTATTGCTTTATAAAACCATTGTTTAAATTTACCAATATATTAACCACTTTTTTTTTTATCACCCTTGCATCATAGAATTTATACTTGATAACACTTTCTTTTTACCCAACAAACAAACTTTCAGGTCACCTTTAATAAGAATCTGTATTAATTTTCCTTAAGATGTATTTCCGCCTAATTCTTAAAGTGTATTATTGCTATATAATCAGTTCTAGGCAATGTATTTTATTTTTCCTTAATACATTGAAGATATTATTTCACTCTCATATGGCTCTCCCCTAGAAAAGTGGTTATCTTACAGATTACTTTTTCTTCCTTTTGAAAGTAATCTATTTCTTATCTTTGGTTGTTTTTAAAACTTGTATTCAGTTACTTGCAGTTTTGTTATCTTAAATGTAAATACATATAATTTTTTACTTAACCTCCTTGAGATTTATTATTCTTCCTAAATAGGTGTACTGCTATCTTTTATAAGTTCAGTAATTTTTATGCAATAAAAGTTCTTCTTCATTATTATCCTTCCCTGTCAAATGTTGAAATACATTAATTTTATAGCTTTTAACACTATCCCTCAAGTCTCTTAAAATATTGCTCATAATTTTTCACCTTTTTTAATTCTCCATATTCTGTTCAATGTGTTTTCTTTAGATCAGTCTTCTAAGTTACTCCATATTATCTGTCTCTATTGTGCTTTAATTCATCCACTGTATTTTTTCTGAATAATATTTTTTAATAATAGTTCAAGATTTACAAAAAAGAATGGCAAACAGTATGGACAGTTTTACAAACCCCATAATCATTTTTCCTAGTGTTTTTATATTTATTCTTTTTGAACTATAATAATTTTCATATGGTTCTCTCTGCCTGAGGTATCTGATTAAAATTCATAACTTTAATAGACCTTTTGTTTGTTTCTAGCTTCTGACCCTTACCTGTCACTTTAAGAAAATGTGAAAATCAAAGTTCTTAATTTAGCAAATGTCTTTAAGGTGAAAGATATCTTTAATACTCAGAAAACCTCTCTGGCTTCCTATTTTTACTCTACTGTTTAATCTCTGAGTATGTCTTTATATTTCACTTATTCTATTGTTTAGCCTTTTTCATTCAGAATTTTTAGATGTTTTCAGTGCCAGGATTATTCAGGATATGAAATGAGCCATGCTTCTGTAAACACTTGGAGTTTGATTCTAAAACTGCTTTTAAATAATTATGTGTACAGTATTTAACTATTCCCCAAACAAGGTATTTTTAGTTATGTGTAGAAATTGCTGATAGCTCTATTGGAATAACAGAAACCAGCAATCACAAATCTGTCACTGAAGCTCAGTTGTTCTAAGTGACACCACTTGTATACTCTTAAAGCAGAAATTGTGATGTGGTAATTTTAATGGGCTGTGCATTTTAAATTAGTACCCAATGTAAGCTATCATCAGCAAAAATAAAAAATAAAATTAAAAAAAGGTCTATTATTCAACTATTATTTTAAGAAGACAAAGCAGGACACTGACTATGACATTTATTCTGATCTTATTTTTGGTCTAAGAAACAAAACCTTGAATTTAAATATGACACATTAGAATGATTAAAATTTCATCTTATTTTCCAGATAACACATGAAAGAACTCTCACATAGTCCATTGTGTCCATTATTTATCCACAAGGTGGCATTGCAGGCCTTTAGAATCAACCAATTTCATCCAATAAGACATAAGTGATTATGTTGAGATTTTGATCAGATTTGAAAGGAAGAGTCAGATAGATATAAACAAACTTATACGTGTTTCTTTGAGCACAAATTTTCTTACAAGTGATTAATTACAAGAACTACTAGAGAATGAAACTGAATTGTTAAAACATCATAAAAACAAAAGGAATAGTAGGGCTGATTATCTCAAGTAATTTAGATTATATACATAATTTAATGTTTAGAAGATCCCTTTTCTGATTATATTTAATAATGTATTATTTTATGGGCATTTCATGAATAGGTATTAGTGGTAACTAACTCAGAATACTATGATGTGGCAAGGTGTTCACCAGCCTGGGTTTTGCAAATAAGCAGTGGATAATCCACAAATCTTAAATTTGTAGGTTACAATTATCAAGAACTCTCTCAAGGTTTTGTTGAAAAATAAGACTTTATTTCATCATTCTCTATTAGTCCAGGGGCTTAATATCTCTCCCTTCTCTGAAAAGACAAGGAGAACCTAATAATCATAGACTTTAGAATTGAAAGTATCTTAAAGACTATATAATCCAACAAACACACTTAAAATTTAGAGAACTGAGGATGTGGGAAAAAATGGCGTAGATGATAGAGACTCTGTTCATCCCTTCTGTGACCAAATCAAAGTTATGACAGAAACACGGAGCAAACAGCAAGCAAAATCACCTGAGATCTAGATGAACAGAAGCACTACAACTAGGGAGAGAAATAATTAATCAACTTTCAATGGTAGAAAGTAAGAGGGGATAAAGACACAACGCTGCCTGGTCCTGAGGTGCTGAGTGGGACAGAAGCTACGGCAGTGGCAGCTGGCAGCTGCAAACTCCTATTAAAGGGGCAGTGTCCACGAGCAGACTTTCATGATGATGGACCTGCTCGCTCTGAGCACCAGCACCTGGTCAGCTGCACAGGGGGAACCAGGGACTTACATGGCAACACTGAGTTGTCAAAGGGAGGTTAAGGAGGCAAGGCTCTCTCCCAGAGAGAAGTACTCAAGGTATCCATGGTTCTTCTGTTAAGCCCCGCCTTCTTCCAGTGTGTGACACAGCTCTGCCATAGCTGAGACATCAGCAAGTGGGATAACAGATGTCTCTTCACCCAGAAGATACCCCAAGACTCCGCCTCCCCTACCTTGTGGCCCCACCCAAGCACATGAGTGAGGTGTTCCTTGCTGAACAGTGCCAAGACTCACACTGGTGACACTGGCCACAGTTTCTGGCATGGTTTCTTGATGTAACTATAAGCACAGCATTTGTGGTTACTTGCTGAATCTTAACAGGTGACCCTGAAGGGTAACAGGCTGGGGCTAAACTTGGCCTGCAGCTGAACCTCTGTCAGAACTATGCCATTAGACACCTACTACACAAAGATATGCTAATAATACCGGGAAACTTAGGAGCTTTACTTAGGACATAGAAACAGACACAGAAAGGCAGTCAAACTGAGAAGACAAAGAAGCAGAAACGATGTGAAAGAACAGAGCAGAGATCCAGGAAAAATGAAGTCAAGCAATCTAACAGATGCAGAGTTGAAAACAATACTTATAAAAATGCTCAAAGATCATAGAGGAAGTGTAGATGAATTCAGTGAAATCTTTAACAAAGAGATAAAAAAAAACATGGAAATGGAAATTATAAAAGGGAACCAATCAGAAATGAAGAACACATTATCTGAGATGACAAGTATATTAAATGGAATACACGATGAATAAAGAAGAGGATTGAACAACCTATTTAGATGATGGGGAAGCCAAGAAAACTTGATCAGAATGGCAAGTAAAAAGAAGCCAAGACTGTAATAATAATTTAATAAGCCTATGGAATACTATTAAATGTAAAAATATTCATGTCATAGGGGTACCTGAAGGAAAAGAAGACGTTGAAGAGGTATTTGAAGAAATAATGATGGAAAAATTTCCTAACCTGGTGAAGGAAATAGACATACAATCTCAGGAAGCTCAGTGAGTCCCAAAATACAGGAACCCAAAGAGGTCCACACCAAGACACATTATAATTAAAATGCCAAAGGTTAAATACAAAGAGAATCTTAAAAAGCAGCAAGAGAAAAGCAGTGAGCTAACTACAAGGGAACTTCCATAAGACTGAAAGCTGATTTCTCAAAAGAAACTATGCAGGAAAGAAGGGTTTGACAGAAAATACTCAAAGTGATGAAAACCCAGGATCTACAACTAAGAATACTTTATCCAGGAAAGCTATCAATTAGAGTTGAAGGACTGATAAAGAGCTTCCCGGACAAAAATAAGCTAAAGGAATTTATCACCACCAAGCCAG
>NW_011888965.1:100765-112833 GCF_000151845.1 Pteropus vampyrus
TTGTATGCCAAGTGTAATTGAAAAAAAACTCATTGAACTGTACAATGTAAATACAAACAATCAATTATATATTATATTTCAATAAAGCTGGAAAAATGTTTTAGAAAACTGAAATCAACATAGTTTAAGTAACTTCTTCCACATGACATGCCTTATCTGGATTATAGTCTTTCCCTCAAATGTGGCATTTGTTGAACACAGATTCTTGATGAAAGCACAATGGTGCTGTGAGACTTTTAAGAAAAATAATCAGTAATTGAATCAAAGAAGAAAAAATAAAACTATGTCTAAATAACATTGGAAAATAATTGGTTATAGCCTGCCCAAATCAAACAGCTATTAAGTGGCAGAACAGACACTCAAGTAATAAAGTTGGTGGTCTTAACCAAACTGAAATAGTTTTTATTCCTAATGCCTAAATCAGGGCATGGGTAGTGAATAGTAGGCACACACTAAATATCTGTCAAACTAAAAAACTAAACAGAATAGATATTATCTACAAGAGCTTTTATAGCAATGGTTAGAGTCAGGGTGAAGAACCAAATTTGGTTCCCTGATAGTGCCTTCCCAGAAAATAAAAACTGCCTAGGGAAACCTGGGCTAAAAGGAAGAGATTATCAGACAACAGATATAATATGATAGATAGATGGATTGTTATTATTACTATTACATAAAAAATATACAAGTGGACTATTTAAATGATTAAGTATCTAATTGTGTAAGTATACATAAAAGGGAATATAAGACTTAACCATAAACTCTCTGCACAGAAATAACTACAGATATTTGAGATTGTTTCAGATTTTTCCTATGGATAAATATCTTTTTTTTTCTTTTTCTTTTTTCTTTTTCTTTTTTTTTTTTTTTACAAAATTAGTATAATATTGGGCATTATTTTGTAAACTTTTTTCAATTAACAATATTTAAGTATTTTTCTATGTCAATAAACATACTTCTACATATGTTCAGTGGTTTTAATTCAATTTGTTCTCTGTTGTTGTATATTTAGTTTTGCTTTCTGCTATTTTAAACATCACAATAAATCTCATATTTAAAAAAAAATAGTTTATGAAGCAATGAAGTAAATGAACCTCCCATGGTGGTGGTGCTGAGTGGATTAAGCTAGTTGCTTAGACTTGTATAGGTTTAGTCACTGGTTGGTTGATACAATTTGTATAATTAAACTTTGGCATTACTTCTCACTGAATAAACTCAAGCTATGTAACTACTTTTCACATAGTTTCTACCTACTTTTTTATTCTGCTTGATAATAAACTCTGTAAAAGCAGCATTGTGTATTCCTTACTTACTAAGGATCTTAGCACATGCTAGCACATAGTAGGTTAATTTCACATTATTAAATATGTATGTTGCCTATTACCTTGTAAAATTGACTTATTTTGACTAAAATGTGTACATTACTAAAGAGTGTTAACTCTTTATGCTTTGTGGTTAGTATAACTAGAAATCAAATAATGCACCATATAATTTTCAAATGTATTAATGTTTGATTTTTGCTTAATAGAGGCATGCCTTATAGACCACTAATCTTATTAGACCAAAGATTTTAAAAATAATTCTTACCACCTTCTTTCTCTATTACATCTTAGTTATTCTGTCAAAAAAATTCTCCTAAAAAGTCAACAAAAAAGACAATATTTATTTAACAATTTCAGGTACAGTTTGAAAATGTGCAAAGGTTGTAGACAACACCATCTTCCTCTGAAGACATTTGCAGTCTAACATAGGAAAACAAGCATATCAGTAAAGATAGGCTAGATTATGCGCCAATACCAAACAAGTCCTCAAATCTGTTGTTTCACATCATAAATGTTTATTATTCACTCATATTATATGTCTATTGGGTAACAGTCACATGCTACTCATGGTAATTCCCTTACTGAACAATAGGAACTATAAAGGCATAGGGTCACACTATATGGACTAAGACACTGAGCCTACAACAGAAAAAGCCAGTTAGGGGTCACAAGTAATAAGAGAGGAACTGTTGGTTGTGCAGTAGTTTGTCTGGATATGAATATAATCTCTGCACATCTCAGGAGTTGACATTTGGGACTAAAATATATTTAAAGAAACTGTTTTAATTTATCACTTGTATGGAAAGAAATAAAAAGTTAGATTCTCCTGGGGCCTAAAAGATACTGTTGGGCAGTACATCAGGTATTCCCAGTTTCAAGTTCCCAGAGTAGGTCTTATTATGCAACCACGTTAGCAGAAGTTGGAGGCCTAAAAAAGTAAATGTTTAATGCACCACCCATCTAGGAGTAGCGTAGACCTTTGGAGAAGCTAGCTCAGCATGTTTAAAGCTGGGCTCAGGAGTTGTTTTTCCATTACTTGACTCTGCCAAAATTTAAAATAGAACAAAGCAAGTTCAATAGACTAGTTACTCTTATAGAAAATACTACTCCCTGAAAAGTATAGGTTTTATTTTAGAAATCTTTTCCACCTAAGAGACGAGTAGTTTTCACAGCACTATTCATTGTACTTTCACTGACATAGCATGCAAAGAGCAGTCAATTGGTTTATTCCACTTACACCTCTTGACCCTCATTGAAAAAATACTCTGTGGTAAAGTTGTAAAAGTCACTTTTCACACTGCCTCTCTAGAATTTTAAAGGATACTACTTTGCATTTCACGGAAAGGTCATAAGTGTATAAATAACACTCTGAGAAAGTGCATTCATAGCATCCACTGCAAATTCTATCTTCTTATCTTAACAGTAACTGTGTCTTTGCACAAATGTCAAAGGGACAGAAAAACTGAGTTGGCCTTGACTGCTCTTTGGTAATTAGCCCTTATACAGCAAGCTACACGAAACATCCTTTTGGTAGATGGTCCTCTTGTGAGAGTAGCTGCAAAAGTAAAGGCAAAATGTCTTTCTACCTCAGGCTTTCCTGATGAACCTTAATAATCTGGCATAGCTAGAGTGGATTCTCCATGCCTAATTGTAGCCAGCTGGCTCTTTTGTGATTTGCTTCATTTTCATTTTGTTTGATAGTTCCAAAGCTATGATTTCTTACAGCTGAGTGGCCTGTGGCAGCTGGCTGCTGAGAGTAGTTTTCTCTCACATAGAGACAACACACACACAAAGAAAGAAAGATGGAGAGAGAGAAAAAGCAAAATGAGAGAGAGAGAGAGAGAGAGAGAGAGAGAGAAAGCACACAAAATTGAAAAGGCAACGACTGACTTATAAAAGAAAATGTATTTAAAATTGAAATGACAGAGACTTACTGGCTTGTCTCATTGTCATAGATAAATCATAATGACTACTGGCAATCTGGGCATTTGAGAGGTGGCAGTACAGAAGACATGGCTATAAAGATTTACTTTCCCCACTGGAATTCTATAAAGGTCAGATTCAGAAGAATTTTGGTTCCCTTTCAATCTATAAGGCTTGAACTATCATAACAAAGATACTATGAAAGGATGTATTTTTCACTGGATTGATCTTGACTGGGTTTGAAATTTGACAAGCAAAAAATTATTTAACTCTTAAGAACCGATGTTATGTAACTACAAGTTTGGGTACTGATGAAAGTAGCTTCATGGATTTAGAAAAATTCTAGAATAATACTCAGAAAAAATAGCTACTAAAATTCTCATTGAACAAAATTCCATGAAATAAATGTTTTGGGGGGTGAAGTATGAATTCAGAATCTAAATGAAGTAATTGAATTAAATCATACATGGAAAATTATGAATAAATAAACAAGAAGGCATTAAACAGAAAATAAGTTCTAATATAACTGAAAAGGAGGGCAACTAAGCCTTAATCATTATCACATATTATAATAAAGTCTCCACTTTAATACAAGATCATGGATGAAGAAATTTTCCACTTTATGGACTCATCTACATTACAGCTACAGAAAAATATTTGAAAAGGAGCTCCAGACTTCTCATTTTCATTCAGTGATGGTTGAAATAATGATGCAGGAAATATAGCAGCCATCACAGCTGAAATTTTAGGATTAGCAGGAAAACTGGATGTTCTAGTGCAAAGAAGCATTACCAACCTCTACTTCATTCTCCTAGGTATAGGAAGAGAAAGCTGAAATGCAATGAATACAAACTATTGATCAGAAATCAATGTGTGTACACTGATAATCTTAATAATCTTATCAACAATAATAACAAAAATAAATAAATCACAACCATTTACTGAGTTCTTACTATGTGCAAGTCATTTATCTTATATACATTATTGTACAAAAACCATCAATGAAAATATTTTATTCCTGTTTTCAAAGGTTAAGAAAGTGAATTTGAAAGAGGCTAAGTACCTTTACTTTCCCAAAGTCTCACCTAAGTATCAGAACTAGAATACGAAAAGTCCAATATTCTTTTCAATAAACTATTTTCTCCAAATTTATATTTTATAAGATATTTTTGGAGAGATGTTTCATAGGCATTCCTTAAAAAAAAGTCCAAGAGAAAAATATCTACAGGGGAAAAATTACACTATTTCATGACTCTAGACCAAGTTCATTGTATATTAGAATAGTAATGTTTCTAAGCATCCCACAATAAATAATTGTCACAATGTAATTTCCAACTGATTTGACATAAAGTTCATTTTTCAAGAATATTTATTAATATACTTGAAACTGATCTGAGAGACATTGCTTTAAGAAATTTTACTAATTAAGTGAAATCAAAGATACAAAATGACCACACCATGATTTTATATTTCTATTGCAATACATACTTTTAAAAGTACATTAAGGGTTCTAGTAAAGATCACAGAAGAAGTAAGTGATGTGCTTTTCTCCTCTCACGACCACATCAAAATTACAAATAAACTACAAAACAGCCATTATTGGGAGTCACATGCAGTTTGGGGAACAGATGTCCTACAACTGGGGACATACAGAAGAGGCCAAGTAAGAGACTGGTAAAAGGTGCAGAGACATGGAATAGAGCTAGTCCCATACCCGCGTGTGGTGGTTGACAATCGGGAGGGATATCTGAGCTGTGCAGATCCCCTTGGAGGAGCAAGCGGTCCCAGCTACACACTGAGCTCCCAAGCCCAGTGTTCCAGTGCTGAGAAGAGAAGTCTCTATAGCTTCTGACTGTGAAAATCAGCAGAGATCATGACTGAGTGAAAAAAAAAAAGGATGGCTGGAGTCACAGACATTTCTCTTAAGGGGACCACACATGGACTTACTTGATGATGGACTCACTTGCTCTGAGCTTCAGCACTGGGACAGCAAATGGAAAGGTATCAGAAACACACAAGAAAGAACTGAGTTGATTTGTCTGTCTTCATGGTGAGAGCTGGAGAGGCAGCTTTATTCAAGACAGAAATGGTAGCAGAATCCATTTTTTCTTTGTTGAAACCTCCTGCCTCCTGATGTGCAGACACAGGTGTCCACCACTTCTGAGCTTTCACCAACCTAGTTACCCTGCCCTGCTGATTCCCTGAGACCCAGCTCCATTCAAATTACAGGCCCACTCAAGCCTCTTCCAGTGGCTTCTTCATATAAAAGTCATGTTTGGCTCATGCAGCAAACTTTCATAAAAGCTTTCCTAAAGGTTTTCAAAACCTTTCTTAAAGGTTTTCAAAATTCAAACAAGAAGCATCTGGCCTTGGCATGCCCCATACTTTTTGAACAGCACAAAGCCTAGCACTAGGGGCAACCTTGTCAGTTAATGGCTTGGACTTCTGAGGCACCTTCAAGCCCAGCATAGGTACGGCAATCTGCAAATTGCTTAGTGACTCTTGCCAGGTGGCATTGGGCAGAACACATGCTGCCACTGAATTTGGCCTGTGGCAGGGCCCATCCCAGAAGTCCCTGGAGCTGGCACACCCAGTGTCCAGGTTTGGACAAAGCTGGAGTATGACCCAGGGCTGCATCTGAGGAGGACAAACCCAAAGGAAAAATAGTCAGGTACCCGTGCCCTGCTAAAGCGAATCTGACTCAATAGAATCAACTTTTCACAGGCCAGTCCTTACAAGCAATCAGTCTGAGGGTAAATCTCTCCCACTGATAAGCAAATAGCAAAGACTCAACTACAACAGAAGGGCACACTAAACTCATCAAGGGACAAATCTGGAGCACCTGGCTCAGGTGACCAGGGAAGACTGTGCCAGTGGGCCCAACAAGAAATCTACTACATAAAGCCACTCTACTAGGACCAGGAGATGTATCAGCTCTGCTTAATACATAGAAACAAACACATCAAGGCAATTAAAATGAAGAGACAAAGAACTGTGTCCCATATGAAAAACATAACAAAGATCCAGAAAAAGAACTAAACAAAAGGAAGACAAGCAATCTACCAGATGCAGAGTTCAAAACATGGGTTATAAGGATGTTCAATAAACAGAGAGGAAGAGTAGATAAACTCAATGAGAACTTTAACAAGGAAGTGGAAAACATTAAATCACAGATTTAAAAAACATAAAAAAGAACCAATCAAAAATAAAGAATACAATTACTGAAATGAAGAATATGTTAGAAGCAATCAACAGTAGAATACATGCATCAGAGGATTTAGAAGACAGAGTAGCAGAAAACACACAATCAGAACAGCAACAAGAAAAAGAATAAAAAAAATAAGGATAATTTAAGGGGCCTCTCAGACAACACTTGAGTGTACCAATGTTCGCATCATAAGAGTACCAGAAAGGAGAAGAGAGAGAGCAAGAAATTGAAAATCTATTTCAAGAAAAAAATAACTGAAAAGGTTCCTAACCTAGTGAAGAAAATAAACATACAAGCCCAAGAAGTACAGCGAGTCCCAAATAAGATGAACTCAAAGAAACCCATACCAAGATACATCATAATTAAAACGCCAATAGTTAAATACAGAGAGAGAATCTTAAAAGCAGAAAGAGAAAAGCATCTACTTAACTACAAGGGAGCTCCCATAAGACTGCCATTTGATTTCTCAATAAAAACTTTACAGGCCAAAAGGGATAGGCATGAAATATTTAAAGTGATGGAAAAAAAGGACCTACAACCAAGATTACTTTACCCAGCAAATCGATCATTTAAAATCGAAGGACAGAATAAGAGGAGAAACATGTCAGAGTGAGAGATGTCCCCAGATGTCTCCCCTTGAAATAACAATAAGTTGAACATCTAAAACTCAACAAAAAACACCCAACCTGCACATAAGTACATCTGAGCATGAGATCTCCAAATAAGAGCTAACACAGTACAGAATCCTAGGAGTCGGGCAGTAGACTTGGAGAAACAATGAAGCTGCCTCTCACAGCCAGAGGTCCTTGTAGGAGGAGGGGGAGCGGGGAAGGTGCAGTGGGTTCCCTGAACAACTCTGAGTGAGTGAGCTGTGAGGTGCATGCAGTGGCAGTGCCCAGGGATTAGGGCAGAAAGCAGAGAAGTGAGGATGGCAGAGAAGCAACAGTTGATTACGAGACACATTTGCAAAATGTGAAGATCAGCCACAGCCCACATCCCCAACACAGAGGACACCTCCCCGATATTGTCCAAGACTGAACATTGCAGAGCCATATGGGAATCTGAGCAAACACTACTAAAACTATTGCTAACACTAACAGAGACTGCAACTGAGGGTACTAATAGGGGATGAAATAGATTTCAAAATAAAAAAGGTAAAGAAAGATGCTGAGGGATACTTCATAATTATAAAGGGAATTACACACCAAAAAAAAATAATAATACTTATTAATATATTTGCTCCCAATCAGGAAGCCCCAAAACATATAAAGCAATTACTAACAAAACTAAAGGGAGAAATAGAACAAATACTATCACAGTAGGGGATGGAAAATACCTCAATGTCCAATATGGTCAGACCATCCAAACAGAAAATCAATAAGGAAGTAACATACTTAAATGACCCATTAGACCAGCTGGACATAATTGACATTTAAAGAGCCTTTTATCCCAAAACATCTGCTTATACATTTTTCTCTAGTGTACATGAAACATTATCAAAGTTTGACCACACACTGGGACACAGATATAGCCTCAACAAATGTAAGAGGGTTGAAATCATACCAACCATGTTCTCTGATTATAATGCTTTGAAGCTGGAGATAAACTGTAAAAAGAAAGAGAGAAGAACCACAAATACTTTGAGAATAAACAAGATGCTACTGAAGAACAACTGGGTCAGAGAACAAATAAAAAGAAAGATCGAGAAACACATAGAAATGAATAATAATGATAGTACAATATATCAAAACTTTTGGGACATGGCAAAAGCGGTAATAAGAGGAAAGTTCATATCATTATAGGCCAATGTCAAAAAACAAGAATGAGCCCAAATAAACAACCTAATGCTTCATCTTAAAATACTAGAAAAGGAAGAACAAATAAAGCCTAAAGTCAGCAGAAGGAAAGAAATAATCAAAATTAGAGCAAAAATAAATGAAATTGAAAAGAAAAACAATAGAAAAAATAAATGCAACAAAGAGCTGGTTCTTTGAGAAAGTTAATAAAATTGACAAACCCCTACCTAGACACACTAAAGAAAAAAGAGAAAAGACATAAATAAACAAAATTAGAGATGAGAGAGGGAAAATTATAACTGACACTGCAGAAATACAAAGGATCATACACGAATATTATGAAAAAAGTATGTAACACCAAATTTAATAACCTAGAAGACATGGACCAGTACCTAGAAAAATACAATATTCCTAGACTGAAACTAGAAAAACTGGAAAATTAAAATAGACCAATCAGCAGTATGGAAATTGAAACAATCATTAAAAACTTGCCCAAAATTAAAAGTCTAGGACAAGATACCTTTACTAGTGAATTCTACCAAACATTTAAAAAAATTAATATCTATTCACCTCAAATTCTTCCAAAAATATTGAAGAGGAGGAAGTACTTACAAACTCATTTTGTGAGGCCAATATTATCCCAATAGCAAAACCTGGTAAAAATAACACAAATAAAAGAAACTAGAGACCAATATCTCTCATGAACAAAGATGACGCAAAAATTGTAAGTAAGATACCTGTGAGCTCAATACAGCAACATATTAAAAAGACTACACAGCATAATCAAGTGTACTTCATCCCAGGATCACAGGGATGGATAAACATATGCAAATCGATTAATGTGATACACTAGATAAAGAAATTTAAAAAAATAATAATTATATGATCATATTAATAGATGTAGGAAAAGTCTTTGACAAGATACAGCATCTATTTATGATGAAAACACTTAACAAAATTGGTACAGAAGTTATGTGCCTCAACATAATAAAGGCCATATATGACAAATCCTCAGCCAACATTACACTTAATGGTAAAAAACTAAAAACCTCTCCTATAAGATCAGGAACAAGGCAAGGCTGTCTACTATCCCCATTGTTATTTAATATAACATTGGAGGACCTAGCGAGTGCAATCAGGCAAGAAAAAGATATAAAAAGCATCCAAATAGGAAACAAAGAAGTCAATCAGTCACTATTTGTGGATGACATGATTCTCTATATAGAAAACCCTAAAGACTCAACAAGAACACTACTAGAAACAATAAGCAAATACAGTAAAGTTTCTGGATACAAAATCAATGTTCAAAAATCCATAGCGTTTCTATACTCTAATAACGAATTGTCAAAAAAAGAAGTGGAAAAAATAATTCTTTTTGCAATTGAAATAAAAAGAATAAAATTAATTTAATGAAACAACTGAAGGAACTATATAATGAAATCTATAAGACCAAATTAAAAGAAATTGAAGAAAGTGCAAAGAAATGGAAAGATATTTCGTGTCCTTGGATTGGAAGAATCAACATAATTAAAATGACCATATTACCTAAAGCATTATACAGATTTAATGCAATCCCCATCAAAATGCTATCAGCATTTTTTAAAGAAATAGAACAAAAAATCATCAGATTTGTATGGAAGCACAAAAAAAACCAAATCGCCAAAGCCATCCTGAGAAAAGAAACGAGGCTGTAGGCATCACTCTGCCCCACTTCAAATTATACTATAAAGTGACAATAATCAAAATGGCACGATATTTGCAGAAAAACAGACATACAAACCAGTGGAACAGAACTGAGAGTCCAGAAGTAAATCCATATTTATATATGCAAATAATGTTTGACCAAAAGCCAAAAACATATCATGAAGAAAGGAAAGACTCTTCAAAAATAGTGCTGAAAAAACGGGAAAGCCACCTGCAAAAGAATGAAACTAGTCTGTTGTCTATCACCACACGCCAAAATTAACTCAAAATGGATTAAGGACCTGAATATAAGACCTGATATCATAATGTGCATAGAAGAAAACATAGGAACTAAACTCATGGACCTTGGACTTAAAGAAGATTTCGTGAATTTGACCTCAAAGGCAAGTAAGTAAAAGCTAAAATAAATGAATGGGATGACATCAAACTAAAAAGCTTCTGCTCAGCAAAAGAAATCATCAACAAGATAAAGAGAGAACCATTAGAATGGGAAAATATATTTGCAAGAAACACCTCTGATAAGGGCCTAATATCCAAAATATACAAAGAACTCATATGACTCAAACAACAAAAAGACACCAAACGATTCAATCCAAAAATGGGCAGACAACCTGAATAGACACATCTTGCTAGAGAACGTACAAATGGCCAACAAATATTTGAAAAGATGCTCAACATCGGTAGCTATTAGAAAAATGCAAATCAAAACCACAATGAAATGCCATCTCATATCTGTTAGAATAGCTGTAATCAACAGGACAAGTAATAACAAATGTTGGAGAGGATGCAGAGAAAAAGAAACCCTCATACATTGCTGGTGGGACTGCAATTGGTATAGCCACTATGGAAAACAGTATGGAGGTTCTTCAAAAAACTAAGAATTGATCTACCATAAGATCCTGTAATCTCTTTACTCGGTATTTACTCCAAAGACTTGAAAACATATTTGCACACCAATGTTCACAGCAGCATTATTCACGGAGGCCAGGATATGGAAGCATCTGAAGTGTCCTACCATAGATAATTGAATAAAGAAGCTGTGGTGCATATATACAATGGAATATTACTCAGCCATAAGAAGAGATGAGATACTACCATTTGTGACATGGATGGACCTCGAGATAATCATACTAAGCGAAATAAGCCAGAATGAAAAAGCTGAAAACCTCATGATATCATTTATACATGGGTTATAAATCTAAAAGAAACAAGTAAACCTGACAAAGAAACTGAGACATAACATAACATAAAATTTGTGCATTTTACTCTGTAATTTTGTCTCACTGAAAAATAGCAAAAAGGCAAGTTGAATAGACTGAACACATATTCATCAAATATCAATGGTTCAAGACATAGAATCATTCTCTTGATATTTTACTAAAAAATAATTTTCAGGACAAGTGAAAGAAAATGGTGTTATATATGGGCTGAAAAAATACATGGCATGTGACATAATATATAATACAGTTTGAAAATATAAACATTGTTCATTTAACTTTGAAATGTCTGTACCTGTTTCACAATAAAGGGGAGAAAACATTGATACTTAATGCAATTTATATTCTGTTAGATTGGATTAGCATTGTGTTAGATCCTTTAAAGTTTCTAATTTGTAAGTTCTCCTTCTCCACAAACTATTATCCACATAAAAGGCTATTATCTCTTCTATTCCCCCACAAATACTGTTCAAGATTTCTGGAAGAGTTTACAACTAAATGTTAAGCAGATAATTCCAGAAAGACTGGGTTTAGTCCTTTGGTGAAATTCTTCGCAAATAGAACCTTTAAAAGGAAATGTTATAGATTTGAAAATCTATGGTAGGTATTATCCAGGAAATACTTACCATAATGAATAACAATAGGTGATAATCTTTATTAAAAAAAGACTTAAAGGTTCTAAATATTTTTTATTATAATATAAAATGATGGAGCAAGAGTAAAATTTTCTAAAGCATTAAGTATTTTGACCAAATTTTTCTGAAGAGTTGCCCTGAACAAAATCTTGAATATGAAGGCTGTGATGAACTTTACAAAAAGCTACTACTGAGGAAGAGCAATAATGATAGTCTCATTTGTAAATGATTAAAGTTGGTGAAAATAATTCTACATCTAGGATTTT
>NW_011888965.1:121273-123396 GCF_000151845.1 Pteropus vampyrus
AAAGACAGATTGTTGTTTTTTTCTAGTGGGAACTTAGCTTCATGATTCAATAATTCTAGCATATAAAACTGAATCTTTAAGTACATAAAACTACAGGTAAAGACATTTGTTACTAGAAGATTATACTTTGATACTAAAATATATCGAGATATAACAAATTATGTTTAAGTCCCCTATCACCCTAAAACTATTTATTATCAAACTGATCTTATTTTTTGCTCTAGAAGATTTAGAAACAATTTTACATTCTCATTTTTATCATATATAATTCAGCTAAATATACACAATCATATGCCCTCATTAATCCTTATAAATAGTATTTATTCTTAATAATTTTATTGTATAATTTAATTTAACATATTCATTTTTGTTTTAATCAAATTATTCTAAAGCACATTTAAAATAAATCATATGGGTAATAATATATGAATAAATCTTAAATTTTGAGGAGAAAATAAGCAAAAAGCAGATAGAAGATAGAAAAAAGTAAATATACAATTCACACAAAAAGATGCAAAACTGTTCTTAAATATATGAAAATACATTCAAGTACACTCACATTCAAAGAATTGCAAATTAAAACACTGAAATGCCATTTATTACATGTCAGATTATTGAAAATTTAAAACCATTAAAAAACATCTATTGGTGATGCTCTGGAAAACCAGCATTCTAATATGCTGTTGATGGGAAGAAAAATGAGTACAGCATTTCAAAAGAGGAATTTGGCAATACCTAAGAACATTTTCTATGTGCTTACTCCTTCAGGCAGCAATTCCATTTATAGGAATTTCCTCTGAAAATATACATCAAATGCTATGGAAATACATATGCGCAATGTTATTCTTTGCAACATTGTTTGTAATTCTAAAATAGAAAAAAAAGTACATGGAAGAGAGAGTGGTCGAATATACTTGGGTATATCTTCAAAATGGATTACTATGCACCTGTAAAATAAGAATGAGAAATAGCTTTGTGAACAAATACTGACTGAGGAGTTTCCAGAATATGCTGTTAAGTGAAAAAGGCAATGTCCAGAGATATCTATAATATGCTAAATTTCATAAGGAGGATACATAAGGAAACACACATATATCTGTTAATTTGTGCAGAAAGAAAATCTAGGAAGGACAAAACAGAAACTAAAGGCATGAGTTATCTAACATGAGCTAAGTAAAAATGGAGTGGAAATATTAGAAAATGTGAAAAAGTTCAAAGAGATAAGTTAGAGGTTAATGACGTGTCACTGAGTATAATATTTTTATATGTTTATTTTCAGAAAAATGTTATCATTTCATAAACATCAAAACTTGATAAACAATTAAATCAATAAGAATGTTGGAGAACTCAAGATAGAATACAAACAGTAAAAGAAGAAATTAACTGTTCTATCAGTGATAATTATAACCACAGTGGAGAAAGTAAAGAAGTAAAGAATTAATCTAAATAACATTGGAAAACAGTATCATGATATATAAAATAAAGACGATGACAAAAAGAACTTCATAAATACATAAATATTATGACAAAAAGAACTTCATAATAACATAAATATTATTCTCTAGTTTTTAAGTCTGCATTTTTATTTTTTATTTTATTTTAACATCTTGAAGTACCATAAAATTTATCCATTAAAAGAGTACAATTCAATAAACAGTCTAACTTTTAAACATTTTCATCACCCTCAAAAGAAACACTATATCAATTAACAGCCATCTTTATCCTCCTATCCAGCTCTAGGCAACAACCAATTTACTTTTAATTCTTACTGATTTACTTACTCTGTACATTTCATATAAACTGAATTATGTAATATGTGTCTTCTATCACTTAGCATATTTTTAATGTTCATCAATGCTATAGTAAGAATCAGTATTTCATTATTTTTATAGTTTTTTTATTTATTTTTATAACGATTGTTTCTGTGCACATACACATTGTTTAATCATTTATTAGATAATGGAAATGTGGATTGTTTTCTTTTTGACTAATGAATAATGCTGTTTTCAACATTTGTGTGTGAATTTTTTATTGCATGTGTGTTTTTAGTTCTCCGCAGTATCCACTTAAGAGTAAAATTGTTGAATGGTATGGTAACTCTATGTTTAATGTTTTCAGAAACT
>NW_011888965.1:125966-130813 GCF_000151845.1 Pteropus vampyrus
GGACAGGGGAAGGCCATTGTGCTTTAGAGCAGAGAAGAGTTAATGTTGCAGCTTGAGTTCGAAAGCAGTATGTATGTATGTATGTATGTATGTATTTATTTATTTATTTATTTATGGCGAGGCAACCCTTGGTTGACCTCACAGATTGCAAGGACCTTGTCAGCTTACAATTCCTTATTTCTTTTTAATTTTTTATGCCTACAGCACCTTGTTTTCCTAGGTGGCCTTCCTAGGTGGTCTCCCATCCAAGTACTAACCAGGCCCAACCCTGCTTAGCTTCCAAAATCAGAGAAAGCAGTCTTGAAGTAGTATTTCTTCTTACTTGAGGAATCTCAGTCTTTTTTCCTTTTAAGATCTTCAACTGATTAGATGAAGCCCACCCACATTATACTTTAAATCAAAGTCTATTGATTTAAATGTTTATTTCAAGTAAAAATATCTTCACAGCAAGAGAAGTACCCAAATATTTGGGTACTGGCCTAGTAAAGTTGATACATAAACTATTCCAAACCTGTATTAGTTTGCTAAGAATGCCATAATAGAGTACCACAGACTTGGTGACTTAAATAGCAGAAATTTATTTTCTTATAGTTCTGAAGACTGTACGTCTGAGAGCAAGGATGGTTTCTTCTGAGAGTCCTTAGAGAATGAGCTGTTCCAGGCCTATCTCCCTGGTTTATTAGGGACCATAATTTCCCTGTATCTTCATGTCGTCTTCCCTCTGTGTCTTTTTAGAACACCAGTCATTTTTAACTAAGGTCCACTCAAAAACTATCTCCAAACGTAATCTCATTCTGATGAACTGGTGAGGAGTGGTTAAGGTCTCAGCATATGAGTTTTTGTAGGGACAAAATTCAGCCAATACATCATTGTGTATTTTTTAAAACATTTACCCATTGAAAAACATCTAGGTTGTTTCTAGTTTTTAGCTCTCATGAATAATATCACTGTAAATATTATTCATGTACATGATTTGTGTGAATATTTTTCTTTGTTCCTCTGAGATAAATGCTCAGGGGTGTGTGCCTGAGTTGCATGGTACTTTCTTTAAAAAGAAACTGTCAAGCTGCTTTCCAGAATGTCTGTACCATTCTATATTCCTGCCAGTTATGCATAGTGATCTGGTTCCTTCACATCCTCACCAGTATTTGACATTGTCACTAATTTTTAATGTAGCCATTCTGATAAGTGTGCAGTGGTATCTCATTTGACTTTAATTTGTATTTTCTTAATAGTTAATGATAACAAACAACTTTTTATGTGCTTATTTGCCATCTGTTTATCTTTGGTGAAATGTCTGTATCTTTCGCTCATATTCTAATTGGTTTGTTTATTGCTTAACTATTGAGTTTCAGGAGTTATTTATATATACTTGATGGTTGTCTTGTGTCAGATATGCAATTTACAAGTATTTTCTCCAACTCTCTACTTAGCCATTTTATCCTCTTAACAGGCTTTCACAGCACAAATGTTTTTAATTTTGATGAAGCCAAATTTATCTATTTTTATTTTCATGGATTGTGTTTTTGATGTCAAGTCTAAAAACTCTTCGCTTAATCTTAGGTCTCAAAGATTTTCCTTTATTGTTTTTTGTCAATTTTATTAGATATACTTAATATAAAAATTGCACATACTTATTTTATACATTTTGGTGAGCTGGACATATACATACACTTGTGATAACATCACCACAATCAAGGTAGTAAACATATCTATCACCTCCAAAACTTTTTTTTTGTGCCCTTGCTTTGTGTGTGTGTGATAAGGACACCTAACATGAGATCTACTCTGTCAAGTTTTTTAGTGTATAGCATTGTATTTTTAACAATAGATAATATACAGCAAATCTCTGAACTTATTCATCATATATAACTGTCACTTTTTCCATTTTTCTAACAATTTAATAGTTTTATGTCTTACATTTATGTCCATAATCCATTCTGAGTCATTTTTATAAGGTGTGAGTTTTAGGTTGTGATTTATATTTTTGCCTAATCCAGTTGTTCCAGCATTATTTATTGCTTTATTACACTGGTGAGAACACCAAGTACTATCTTGAATAAGAGTGAGGTGAGTGGATATACTTTTTTTTTCCTGATTTTTAGGAGAAAACATTCCATATAACATTAGCTGTAGAATTTTTATAGATTCTCTAACAAGGTGAGGAAATCTCCTCTACTTATAATATTCAGAGAATGGTTACTATGAATGGATGTTGCATTTTGTTAAATGCTTTTTTGTATCAATTGACATGATCGTGTAATTTTTCTTCCTTAGCTTATTAATATGACAAACTACATTGATAATTTTTTTTTAAAATTATTGAATCACCTTTGCAATCAAGAAATAAAACACACTTGAGTGTAGTGTATAACTATTTTTATATGTTACTGAATTCTGTTAGCTAGTATTTTGTTTAAGATTTTTGCATCTATATTCATGAGAAATATTGGTCCATAGATTCTCTCTCTTATTGTTTTTTTATTTTTATATTAAGGTAGTATTAGCTTTGTAAAATGAATTGAGAAGTGTATCCTACTCTTGTATTGTCTGAAAGAATTGATGTGAATTAAAAAAATATATTTGACAGAAATAACCAATAAAGCTATCTGGGCATAAAGATTTCTTTTTAGGGGAGATTTAAATTACAAAAAAAAATCTTGATATTTATAGGGGTATTCAAATTATCCATTTTGTTATAAGTAAGTTATCATTATTATAGCCCTCCTTCTGATTATTTATTTTTGCTCTCCCCACCCCCCACCGACACCCAGGATTATTTAAGTATAATAGACAATTAGTTGTTATATTTGCATTTTATAATTCAAATTCAGTGACTTTTTCTCAATTGTAGTTGGTATACAATAATATGTTAATTTCAATTGGACAGCATAATAATTAGAGATCTATATAACTTATGGTCACCCCACTTAATCTAGTACCTCTCTATCCCCTTACATATTTTTTACAACAGTATTAACTATTTTCCTTATACTATACTTTTTATCACCATGACTATTTTGTATCTACCCATTTGTATTTCTTAATTCCTTGGCCCTTTTTCATCATCCCCTCCAAACCCCCTCCTGTCTAGTAGCCCTCAAAATATTCTCTGTATCTATGAGTATGTTTCTATTTTTGTTGATGTTTATTTTGTTCTTTAGTTTCCACATGTATGTGAAATCATATGGTATTTGTCTTTCTCTATCTGACTTAATTCATTCAGTGCAATACCCTCTAGGTTCATCAAGGCAATGTCTCTTTCCATACTCTAATTTTTAGTCTATGTGTATCTTTTAATCTGAAGTGAGACTCTTGTAATTAGTATATGAGGGAGTCTTGTTTTCTTATCCATTCAGCCACCATATCTTTTGGTTGGAGCACTTAATTCTTTTCCATTTAAGGTACTTGTTGATAGATATGTATACCATTCTTTATTTCTGTTTTTAATACATGTTGTTTCTTCTTAAAAAAGTCTCTCCAACAATTCCTATAATATCGGCTTGGTGTTGACAAATTCCTTTAGCTTATTTTTGCCTAGGAAGCTCTTTATTTGTCTTTCAACTCGAAATGATAGCTATGATATATAAAGTATTCTTCGTTGTACATCCTGGGTTTTTCATCACTTTGAATGATTTGTGCCAGGCTCTTCTGTCTTGCAACATTTCTTTTGAAAAATCAGCTGTCAGTCTTATGGGTGCTCCCCTGTAGGCAACTAACTGCTTTTCTCTTGTTGCTTTTAAGATTATCTCTTTGTATTTGACCTTTGGCATTTTAATTATGATGTCTTATTGTGGGACTCTTTGGGTTCATTTTTGGGGGGGTCTCTCTGAGCTTCCTGGGATTTTATGTCTATTCCTTAACCAGGTTAGGGAAGTTTTCCATCATTAATTTTTTCAAATGTATTTTCAACTTCTTGTTTTTCCTATTCAGGTTCCCCTATGACATGGATGTTTTTACTCTTAGTTTTGTCCCATGAGCTCCTTAAATTATTATTATAGTCTTGGCTTCTTGCTTCTTGCCATTCTGATTGAGTGTCCTTGGCTTCTGCATCCTCTATATCAGCGGTTCAATCTTCTATCTACTCTGTTAATTCCCTCTAATATACTCTTCATCTCAGATAATGTGTTCTTTACTTCTGACTAGTTCCCGTTATAATTTCCATGTCAGGCTGACCGAATTCAGCCGCCACTAGTGTGAGTCTTGGCATTGCTCAGCAAGTGGCACAGGTCTCACCAATTGATAACACCAGCACTTCTACCTGGAAGAAAGCCTTGCCTCTGGCCCTTGCTCTGACAACTCAATGTCCCCCCGTAAGGCCCTGGTGCTCCCTGAGCAGTCGATCTGACGCTGCTGCTCAGAACGAACAAGTCCGTCACCTTGAAAGTCCAGTCACAGACACGGCCCATTTAATTGGAATGTCTACACTTGCCAGCTGCAGGTGCTGTAGCTTCTGTCCCACTAAGCTTTCGGGGTGGGGCAGCCTTGCATCTTCACCCCCTACTACCTCCAACTGTTACAGGATGATTTGTTACTTCTCTCCCTAATTGTAGGGCTTCTGTTTATCTAGAACCCAGGTAACTCTGCTTGCTGTTTGTTCTATGTTTCCATCACAACGTTGATGTATGCGCAAGAGGGGATGAATGAAGCTTCTATCATCTATGACATTTTTCCCGGTCTCCTCTCTTCTTTTTTTGCTTTTGAAGTGGAAACTTAGACTACTGATTTTGGATTTTTCCTGTTTTCTAAAGTAAGTATTTACTGCTAATGATATTTATCTGAGTGCTGCTTTCACTGTGTCCACAAAAGTCAGATATGTTATAATTTATTTTCATTCATTTCAATGT
>NW_011888965.1:132453-139505 GCF_000151845.1 Pteropus vampyrus
ATTTTTTTAATAAGGGTCTTGACCATCTGTGAGATTTTGCATTTTCACAGCAGTGAATAAGAATCCCTCTTGCCCTACATCTTCCCAGCATTGGATGATGTCAGTCTTTGGGAATTAAAATTTTCCATAGGTGTGTAATGGTAGCTCATTGTTGTTTTAATGTGCATAATTATTATGGCATATGATGTCTAACATGTTTTCATATGCTTATTTTTCATCTGTATATCTTCTCTGGTTAGATGTTAAGGCCTTTGTCTCATTTTTTAATTGGGTTACTTGTTTTCTTATTGTTAAATTTTCAGTTTTCTTTGTACTTTTTAATTTTTTATTTATTTATTTATTTATTTTTTTATGCCTACAGCACCTGGTCTTCCTAAGTGGTCTCCCATCCAAGTACTAGCTTCCGAGATCAGACGGGATCTGGCTTATTCAGGTGGCATGGCTGTAAACTCTTTGTACATTTTAGATAACAGTTCTTTATCAGATACGTCTTTTGTAAATATTTTCCCCCAGTTTCTGGTTGTCTTCTTATAATATTGACCTTGTTTTTCACAGAGTAGCAGTTTTTAATTTTAGGGAAGTCCAACTTATCTATTATATATTTCATGGATTGTGCCTTTGGTATTGTATCTAAAATATCATTACCATACTAAAGGTTATCTAAGGTTTTCTCCTATATATTATTGTCTAGGAATTTTATAGTTTTGCATTTTACATTTAGGTCTGTGATCCATGTTGAGTTAATTTTTGTGCTACATCTGTTTATTTCTGATAATTGGATGTTGAACTCTCCAGCTATGACAGTGAATTCATCTGTTTCTCCTTGAGGTTCTAAGTTTTTGCCTCAGTTTGATGCTCTGTTTTAGGTACATACACATTAAGGATTATTCTATTCGATTGGAGAATTAACCCCTTTATCCTTATGTAAGGTCCTTTCTTATTTCTGACAACTTTCCTTAGAAGTCTGCTCTATATGAAATTACTATGTTTACTTATTTCTTTTGATTGCTGCTAACATGATATAAGTTTATATATCCATTTACATTTAATGTATCTGAATTTTTATAGTAAAGTGGATTATCATAGATGATAAATAATCAATAAAAATAATAAATTGTTCTTGTTTTTAGTTCCACTCTAACAATCTCTTTTAAATGGTCCATTTAAAACATTCACATCCAAAGTGAGTAATGATATAGTTGGATTAATATCTACCATACTAACTACTATTTTGTATTTGTTGTTCTCCTTTCTTTATATTTTTATCTTCCTCTTTTTACCATTTGTTATGATAATTGTACATTTTATATGTTCTATTTCCTCCATTAGCATCTCAGTTATAATTCTTCAGTTTCTTTTCATGGATACCCTCAAGTTTGAAATACACATTTACAACTAATCCAAACTCATTTTAAATAACCATTATATTATTCCACAGGAATGCCTAATAATAATACAAAAATCTCAATTCTACTCTGTCTCATTTCTGGTATGATTGATGTTATTCATTTTACTATTATGTAAGCACCCAAATATATAGTTGCTATTATTATTTTGAACAAACTGTTATCTGTTAAAACAATTAAGAATAAGAAAAAGAGGAGTTTGGGTCAAGATAGCCCAGTAGGTAAATGCTGTGCTTGCTTCCTCCCTGATCACATTAAAACTGCAACTAAATTAGACCATGGGGCACCTACAGAAGGAAGGCTGGGATTGCTAGCGCGCCTTTTACACTGCATATCATACTATCAGAGGAAAACAGGACCGCATTGAAATTATAACCAAATTATAAAATAATCAACGTGAAGAATCACCTGAAGTCCAGCTGATCATAACACCTACATCTTATAATGTAGAGGAGCCACATCAAAGCTGGTAGGAGGGGCAAAGTCCCGAATCAGGCTGGACCCGCATCCGCGGGTGGTGGAGGATCACCGGGAGAGAGAGCAAGGCTGCAGAGGCACTTCTGAAAGAGAGGGGGCTCTTGGTCACATCTGGGGGCTCCCCAGTCCAGGGTCCCAGCCCAGGGAAGAGGAGATTCCAATAACTCTGATTGTAGAAACTAGAGAAGATTTTAGCCATTTGGGTGAGACAGAAGGTGACTGAGCCCCTAGATGTCCCTTTGAAGGACTTGCACAAAGGCTTTCTGACCTGTGGACACTTACCCGCGACACTGGCGGTGGGTCTGAGGCTCCAGCAGGATTCATTCTGAAAAAGTCTCCATTACCTAGAATCAGAAAGAGGGCTGGAAAGGCAGCCACCATTGTGCTTTAGTCCGGTCTCCCTACAGGGTAACCTACAGACCACACCAGCTTAATTGTGCAGACCCCACCCACAGAACCATTAGGAAGCGCTGGTCTGAGGGGAGCAATCCACTCCATCTAGCCTGCAGACTGCCAGGAGAAGTTGTTCTTGGTTGGCTACCAAGCCCTGATCTGAGTGATTCAGAGTGAAGTATTCACAGTGGGGCGGCCATTGTTGTGAGCAGCGTTTCTAATCCCAGAAACAGTGCCAGTGCTGTGAACCCCATTTCAGAGATAAGGTCAGGCAGATTCTGCTGCCAACATGAACTTGGGCAGATATCGGGGATCTGTGGGACAGTCCCAGAAAGCAGCTGGTCTTGCTGTAATCTGGGTCATCTGCAGGAACTCACAACAGTTACTAAATTTGCAGCAAGACTGAGGATGTATTGATCTGGCTGCCATTGTCTCTCTGAGACCCCACCCCACCCAACCTGCAGACTGCCGGGGCAGGTGTTATTGGCTTGCTGCCAAGCTCAGCTCTGAGTGATTCAGGACCAAGTGTTCACAGTGGGGTGGCCATTGTTGTGAACGGCTTTTCCAATTCCAGCAAAAGCGGCCAGCCCTGTAAGCTACATTTCCATTCCCAATGGGTGACCAGTGCTGTGAGCCACATTTCAAAGGTAGGGTTAGGTAGATCGCTGCTGCCAATACAAACTTGGAGGGATATTGGGGACCTGTGTGTCTTGCTGTGATTTGGGTCTTCTGTGGGAACTCACACCAGTTACCAAATTTGCAGCAAGACTGAGGTGGTATTGATCTCACTGCCAATGTCTCTCTGAGACCCTGCCCCACCCTAGCCACAAATTGCCCCAGGTGGCCCATTGACAGTGAACTGCCACAGCCCTGCCCTTCCCCTCCCCTGACCTCCTAATCCACACAGGCAACAAACTTCGGCTGGCACAGGGTGGTCGCTGCACAGAAATCAATGTCAGGCAGACATTTGCTGCCTGCAAGAGTTGCAATATTGTGTCTGGAGAGCACAGGGGTCTGTGGGAACACTCCTGATGGCAGCTGGCCTCACTGATCTAGGTCTACAGTGGGAACGCCCAAGCACAGAAGTTGCAGCAAAACTGAGGTTGTATTGGCCTAACGGACCTTGTTGCCTTGAGATCCCACTTCTTCCAAGCCACAAAGTGCCTGCAGCCCATTGACAAGCAGCCTCTTATGTCCTGCTTGGCTCTGGAGTTTAGCAGTTAGCACAGGCAACAGACCTTGGCTAGCATGGTGAGTGCATTTGGAAGAAAACAGTTATGGACAGACCACTGCTGTCTGTATGAGCTACAATATCTCTTAAGGGGATTGTAGGGGTCTGTATTGGTCTGATGGCCCTTAACTCCCTGAGTCCCTGCCTCATCCAGTACACAAAGTGCTGGCTGCACATTGATAGGCAGCTGCCCCTACTCTGGGGTAGCACATTTAGGCCCAGGGTGAGCAGCATTTGACCTTGTTATGAGTGGAAAATTGTAGAGTAAGCCACAGAGACAGTGTGGGCATGTAAACTGACACTGCAGTGGCAGGGGGAAATTTACTCACTAGACCCAGGAGACTCCCAGGGTCCCTGCGCCACTCAACACACATATCAGCCGGAGGCTCATCCAGTTTCAGAGACTTACAGGCAGCTGATAGGTAGTACCAAGACTAGAGGAGCTCTAGTCCCTTTGCTAAGCTGCCATAGATCAGGGACAGGGCATAACCGAGAACTGCATACAGTGCTGCTTCTTCCACTTACCTGTAGCTCCAACATAGGCAACAACCATCAGCTGATTGCTTTGTAGTTCTCACTGGGTAGCCCTGAGCAATCAAAAGCAGTGTCTGACCTTGGCCTATGGGGGATCCCTTCCCAAGGGGCCACAAAATTAATAATGCATCTGGAGGGAGGCACCAGATCATGACGGAGTAACTCCTGACTAGTTCCAGTAGTGATACACACAAAGGGTGGTTGCAATAAGTACACAAGCCTGCTAGGGCAAATCCCATTCAGTGGGGTCAGCCCCCACACAACAACTCTTATAGTGAGAGTGCAGCCAATTCCAACAATTAGTCAGCCTGAATATTAATTCTACCCACTTATCTACTAACAAAAATAAAGGCTTGGTGACAACAGAAGATCATACACAATCCCCATAAAGGTCACCTCCAGAGCTCCTGACACAAGGGATCAGGGAGAGTGTGCCACTGGACCATACAGAACAGCTTGCACATTAGTTCATCTGTCCAAGGCTGAGAGATGAAACAAATATTCCTGAAACATTGAAAAGAACACAGAGAGGCTAATCAAATGAGAAAAAAAGAAACATGCCACAAATGAAACAACAAGAGAAAACTTCAGAAAATAAGCTAAATGAAATGAAGGTAAGCAACCTACCAGAGTCAGAGTTCAAAATAATGGTTATAAGTATGCTCAATGAACTTATGGGGAGAATGGATGAACACAATAACTTCAACAGCATAAAACAAAACAAAACAACAACAACAACAACAACAAACATAGAAACCATAAAAAAGAACAGGACATAAATGAGGAATATACTAAATACACTAACAGAAATGAAGAATACGCTACAAGGATGCAACAGTAGACAGGATGAAGAAGATTGAATTAGAAAATTGGAAGACAAGGTAGCTGATTACACCCAATGAGAACAACAAAAAGAAAAAAGAATTTTAAAAAAAATGAGGATAGTTCAAGAGACCTCTGGCACAGTATAAAGCATAAAAATATCCAAATTATAGGAGTAACTGAAGAGGAAGAGAGAGTGCAAGAAATTGAGACTCTATTTGAAGAAATAATGACAGAAATTTTTCCTAACCTGGCAAAGGAATTAGACATACAGGTTCAGGAAGCACAAAGAATTCCAAGTAAGAGGAATTCAAACAGATCTACACCAAGACACATCATATTTAAAATTACAATGGTCAAAGACAAAGAGAGAATCTTAAAAGGAGCAAGAGAAAGGAAGCTGGTTACTTACAAGGGTACCCCCATAAGAATGTCTGCTGACTTTTCAATAGAAACTTTGCAAGCCAGAAGGGACTGGCAAGAAATATTCAAAGTTATGAAAAACAAGAATCTACAACCACAGATACTCTACCCAGCAGGAAAAAAGTTTAAGGAATTTATCACCAACAAGCCAGCATTACAAGAAATGTTCTTCTGTAAAAAGAGAAGGGATAAAAAAAAATAGAAATAACAAATATGAATAATAAAATGACAGTAACAATGTACCTATCAGTAATCACTTTAAATGTAAATGGATTAAATGCTCCAATGAAAAGACAGAGAATAACCGAATAGATAAGAAAACAAAACCCATGCATATGCTGTCTATGAGAGACCCACTTCAGATGAAACGACACTCACAGACTGAAAGTAAAAGAGTGGAAAAAGATACTTCACGCAAACGGGAAAAAAAAAAAAAAGCCGAGGTAGCGATACTTATATCAGGTAAAATAGACTTTAAAACAAAGGCTATAAAAAGAGATAAAAAAGGACATTACATAATAACCCTAGTAAACATATACACACCCAACATAGGAGCATACATAAAGCAATTATTGACCGACATAAAAGGAGTGATCAATAGTAATACACTCATAGTAGGAGACTTTAACACCTCATTGACATCAATGGACAGATCATCCAGGTAAAGAATCAACAAAGAAATAATGGGCCTAAAAAACACACTACACCAGATGGATTTAATGATATTTCAGAGAATTTTACCTCAAAGCAGCAAAACATACATTCTTCTCAAGTGCACATGGAACATTTTTCAGGATAGCACAGGTTAGGACACAAATCAAGTTTCTATAAATTTAAGAAAATTGAATTCATATCAACTGTCTTCTCTGATCACAGTGATATGAAACTAGAAATCAACTATCAGAAAAAAAGTGGAAAAGACACAAACACATAGAGGCTAAATAACATGCTACTAAACAATGAATGGGTTAACAATGAGATCAAGGAAGAAATCAAAAGATACCTAAAGACAAATGAAAATGAAAACACACCGACTCAAAATTTATGGGACACAGCGAAACCATGTCCCAAGAGGGAAATTCATAGCAATACAGGCATACCTCAAGAAACAAGAAAAAGCTCAAATAAGCAATCTAACCTTACATTTAAAAGAACTAGGAAAAGAACAGCAAACAAAGTCCAAAGTGAATAGAGAGAAGGAAATAATAAAGATCAGAGTGGAAATAAATGAAATAGAGTCTAGAAAAACAATACAAAGATTAATGAAACCAGATCTGCTTCTTTGAAAGGATAAACAAAATTGACAAACTCTTAGCCAGAGTTATCAAGGAAAAAAGAGAGAGGACTCAAATAAATAAAATCAGAAATGAAAGAGGAGAAATAACCACGGACTCCACAGAAATACAATGGATCTTAAGAAAATACTACGAGCAATTAGACAATCTCGAAGAGATGGACACATTCCTTGAAACATACAATCTCCCAAGACTGAGTCAAGAAGAAACAGAAAATCTGAACTGACCAATTACCACCAATGAAATAAAATCAGTAATCAAAACCTCCCCCAAAACAAAAGTCCTGGCTTCATAGACAAATTTTACTAAACATTCAAAAAAGAATTATCACCTATTCTTCTCAAACTACTCCAAAAAATTCAAGAAGAAGGAAGGCTCCCTAACTCCTTTTATGAGGTCGCCATTACCTTGATTCCAAAACCAGACAAAGACATTACAAAAAAAAGAAAATTATAGGCCAATATTTTTTTA
>NW_011888965.1:139555-141239 GCF_000151845.1 Pteropus vampyrus
GGAAGAAATCAAAAGATACCTAAAGACAAATGAAAATGAAAACACACCGACTCAAAATTTATGGGACACAGCGAAACCATGTCCCAAGAGGGAAATTCATAGCAATACAGGCATACCTCAAGAAACAAGAAAAAGCTCAAATAAGCAATCTAACCTTACATTTAAAAGAACTAGAAAAAGAACAGCAAACAAAGTCCAAAGTGAATAGAGAGAAGGAAATAATAAAGATCAGAGTGGAAATAAATGAAATAGAGTCTAGAAAAACAATACAAAGATTAATGAAACCAGATCTGCTTCTTTGAAAGGATAAACAAAATTGACAAACTCTTAGCCAGAGTTATCAAGGAAAAAAGAGAGAGGACTCAAATAAATAAAATCAGAAATGAAAGAGGAGAAATAACCACGGACTCCACAGAAATACAATGGATCTTAAGAAAATACTACGAGCAATTAGACAATCTCGAAGAGATGGACACATTCCTTGAAACATACAATCTCCCAAGACTGAGTCAAGAAGAAACAGAAAATCTGAACTGACCGATTACCACCAATGAAATAAAATCAGTAATCAAAACCTCCCCCAAAACAAAAGTCCTGGCTTCATAGACGAATTTTACTAAACATTCAAAAAAGAATTATCACCTATTCTTCTCAAACTACTCCAAAAAATTCAAGAAGAGGGAAGGCTCCCTAACTCCTTTTATGAGGTCGCCATTACCTTGATTCCAAAACCAGACAAAGACATTACAAAAAAAAGAAAATTATAGGCCAATATTTTTTTAAGAACATTGATGCAAAAATCCTCAAGAAAATATTAGCAAACTGAATTCAGTGATACATTAAAAATATCATACACCATGATCAAGTTGGATTTATTTCTGGGATGTAAAGTCAGTTCACTATCCACGAATCAATTAATGTGATATACCACATTAATAAATCGAAAGATAAAAACCATATGATCATATCAATAGATGCAGAAAAAGCATCTGACAAAATCTAGCATCCATTTATAAAAACTTTCAGCAGAGTGGGAATAGAGGAAACATACCTCAACATAATAAAGGCTATATATGACAAACCTACAGCTAACGTCATACTCAATGGAGAAAAGCTAAAAGCATTTTTCTTAAGATCAGGAACAAGACAAGGATGCTCACTTTCATCACTCCTCTTCAACATGGTATCAGAAGTCTTAGCTATAGCAACAAGACAAGAAAGAGAAACAAAAGGCATCCGAATTGGAAAAGAAGAAGTAAAACTCTTGTTATTTGACAATGACATGATACTATATAGAGAAAACCCTTAAGATTCCACCAAAAAACTGTTAGAACCTGTCGATGAATTCAGTAAAGTAGCAGGTTACAAAATAAATGTTCAGAAGTCAGTGGCATTTTTACACACCAATGATGAACTTTCAGAAAAAGATATTAAGAAAACAATTCAATTTACAATTGCATCAAAAACTATAAAATGCCTGGGAATCAAATTAATCAAGAAGGTAGAATGCCTGTTTTCAAAAACTTATAAGTCATTGAAAGAAAAAATTGAAGATACAAATAAAAAGAAGCATATACCCTGTTAATGGATAGGAAGAATCAACATTGTTAAAATGGCCTTACTACCCAAAGCAATCTATAGATTCAATGCAATCCCTATCAAAATACCAATGACATTTTTCAGA
>NW_011888965.1:142319-142923 GCF_000151845.1 Pteropus vampyrus
AAAAAGAAAAGATGGGGGGATCTTTGGAAACATGGCAGAGTGAGAGCCGTCCCCAGAACTCTCCCCTTGAAACAACAATAAACTAACATCTAAAATTCAACATAAAAGAAACCCAAATTACACACCAGCATGTCTGAGTGTGGGATCTGTGCTACCACAGGTCAGAACCTTGGGAGTCGGGCAGTGGATCGAGAGTAATAAAGAAGCTGCCTCTCACAGCCACCAGAGCTCCCTGCAGGATGAGGGTGGAGGGAAAAAGGAGCGACGAGTTCCCCGAACAGCGCTGCCTTGGAAAGCTGCAGGGCCCAGACATCAGAGCAGAAAGCAAAGAAGTGGGACAGGACTGCAGAATAACAACAGTTGATATCTGCCAGTCATGGTTGCAACAGGGACTCTGAGCAGCCCCTAATCCCCAACCCAGAGGGCTCCATGCCCCATACCCTCCGAGGTTGATCACGGAGGAGCTCCAGTAGGATCTGAGCAAACACTGCTGAGACTGTTGCTGACACTGACAGGGACTGAAACTGAGGGAAGCAAGCGTGATTAAATATCTACAAGAAAATTTAAAAAGTGTTATTAAGACTTTAAATAGAGCAGGGATCCA
>NW_011888965.1:144268-145163 GCF_000151845.1 Pteropus vampyrus
AATTAACAGTAAAGTGAATATGAGGCAAATAGAAGCAGAGGAGTGTAACCCTTAATAAGAACAGGGTATTATAAGCTTAAATAATAAGATAATTGTTATAATAAGATAGGAATGAACGTTGAGCATACATAGGGACAAATTGAGATAACAATGACTGAAAAAGGGGGGATTCAAAGATCCAAATTTGCAAAGGGGAATGGAGATAAGGCATGTGCAGAAGATAATGGACAACTGTATATATATAATTATTCTTCACATATTCACAATGGTAACCACAGGCCAAAGTTTTAGAACTGTTGTATATAACATAAAAAAAGAAGGACCAGAGGGAAAACCCACAAAAGCCAACCAAAATAAAGAATACAGAAGCACAAGAACAAAGAAGCAGTAGAAACACCAAGCTACCAGAAAGCAAAAGATAAAATGGCTATAAGAAGACCTCATAGTTCAATAATCACTCTAAATATAAATCGATTGAAATCACAAATAAAAAGGCGCAGAGTTGCAGAATGGATCAAAAAACAAAACCCAACCATATGCTGCCTCCAGGAGACACATCTCCGTCTCAAAGACAAATATAGACTCAGAGTGAAAGGGTGGAAAGTGATATTTCAAGCAAATGGCATGCAGAGAAAAGCGGGAGTAGTGGTACTAATATCAGACAAACTAGACTTCAAAAAAAAAAAGATAAAGAAAGATACTGAGGGGCATTTCATAATGATAAAGGAAATCATGCATCAAGAAGACATAACACTTACTAATATCTATGCTCCCAGTCAGGGAGCCCCGAAATATGTCAAGCAATTCCTAACAGAACTAAAGGGAGAAACAGACCAAAACACTATTGTAGTAGGAGACCTAAATACCCCACTGTCAGATATGGACAAATCATTCA
>NW_011888965.1:145213-147593 GCF_000151845.1 Pteropus vampyrus
CGAAATATGTCAAGCAATTCCTAACAGAACTAAAGGGAGAAACAGACCAAAACACTATTGTAGTAGGAGACCTAAATACCCCACTGTCAGATATGGACAAATCATTCATCCAAACAGAAAATCAATAGGAAATAACATCTTTAAATGACACATTAGATCAACTGTACATAACTGACATTTACAGAGCCTTCCATCCCAAAACAGCTGCTTATACATTCTTCTCTAGTGCACATGGGAAATTCTCAAGAATCGACCACATATTGGGACACAGACATAGCCTTAACAAATATAAGAGGGTTGAAATCATACAAACCATATTCTCTGATCATAAGACTTTGAAACTAGAGATCAACTGCAAAAAGAATGCAGGAAGAACCACAAATACACGGAGATTAAACAACATGGTAATGAAGAATAACTGGGTCAGAGAAAAAATAAAATGAAAGATCAAGAGATACATAGAAATGAATTATACTAATAGTATAACATTTCAAAACTTTTGAGACACGATAAAAGCGGTAATAAGAGGAAAGTTCATATCATTACAGGCCTATCTCTAAAAACAAGAATGAGACCAAATAAACAACCTAACCCTTCGTCTTAAAAAAAAAAAACTAGAAAGGAAGAACAAATGAAGCCTAGAGTCAGCAGAAGGAAAGAAATAACCAAAATTACAGCAGAAATTAGAGCAGAAATAAATAAAGAAGAACAAAGAACAAAATTAGAGCAGAAATAAATAGAAATAAAAACAAAAAAAAAATGATAGAAAAAATAAATGTAACAAGGAGCTGGTTCTTTGAGAAGGTTAATAAAATTGACAAACCCCTGGCTAGACTCACTAAAGAAAGAAGAGAAAGGACACAAATAAACAAAATCTGGGGTGAAAGAAGGGAAATTACAACTGACATTGCAGAAACACAAAGATCATACAAGGATATTATGAAAAAGTATATAACACCAAATTTAATAACCTACAAGAAATGGATCAGTACTTAGAAAAATACAGCCTTTCTAGACTAAATCAAGAAGAATTGGAAAGTCTAAATAGAATGATCAGCAGTATGGAAATCGAAACAATCATCAAAAATTTACCAAAAAGTAAAAGTCCAGAACTAGAAGGCTTCACTTGTGAATTCTACCAAACATTAAAAGATATAATACTTATTCTCCTCAAACTCTTCCAAAATATTGGAGAAGAGACAATACTTCCCAACACATTTTATGAAGCCAATATTACTCTGATATCAAAACCTGGTAAAGATAACACAAGAAAAGAAAACTATAGACCAATATCTCTCATGAACACAGATGCAAAAATCCTAAATAAGATACTAGCGAACCTAATACAGAAACATATTAAAAACATTATATACCACAGTCAAATGGGCTTCTTCCCAGAGGTACAGGGATGGTTCAATATATGCAAGTCAATTAATGTGATACACCACATAAACATATTTAAATAAAAGAATCATATGATCATATCAATAGATGCAGAAAAAGCCTTTGACAAAATACAGCATCCATTTATGATCAAAACACTTAAAAAATCGGTATAGAAGGAAAATACCTAAATATAATAAAGGCCATATATGTCAAACCCTCAGCCAACATTATACTTAATGATGAAAAATTAAAAACCTTCCTTCTAAGATCAGGAACAAGGCAAGGCTCTCCACTATCTCCACTGTTATTCAATATACCATTGGAGGTGCTAGCGAGTGCAATTAGACAAGAGAAAGATATAAACGGCATCCAAATAGGAAACAAAGAAGTCAAACTGTCTCTATTTGTGGATGACATAATTCTCTATATAGAAAATACTAAAGATTCCACAAGAACACTACTAGAAACAATAAGCTTATACAGCAAAGTCTCTGGATACAAAATCATCGTTAAAAAATCCATAGCATTCCTATACTCTAATAATGAAGCATCAGAAAAAGAAGTGGAAAAAAAATAATTCCTTTTGGAATTGCAACAAAAAGAATAAAATATCTAAGAATAAATTTAACGAAACAAGTGAAGGACCTATATAATGAAATCTATAAGACTCTATTAAAGAAATTGAAGAAGATACATAGGATATTCGTGTTCTTGGAGTGGAAGAATCAACATAGTTAAAATGGTCTTATTATCTAAAGCATTATACAGATTACCTGCAATCTCCATCAAAATGCTATCAGCATTTTTTAAAGAAATAGAACAAAAAATCATCAGTTTTATATGGAAGCACAAAGAACAAAACAAAACAAAACAAAAAAACCCAAGTTGCCAAAGCTATCCTGAGAAAAAGAATGAGGCGGGAGGCATCACGCTGCCCGAATTCAAATTATGCTACAAAGCGACTGTAATCAAAATGGCATGGTATTGGCAGCAA
>NW_011888965.1:147643-149846 GCF_000151845.1 Pteropus vampyrus
CTGAGAAAAAGAATGAGGCGGGAGGCATCACGCTGCCCGAATTCAAATTATGCTACAAAGCGACTGTAATCAAAATGGCATGGTATTGGCAGCAATACAGACACACAGACCAGTGAAACAGAATCGAGAGTCCAGAAGTAAAGCCATATTTATATGGGCAAGTAATTTTTTGACAAAAGAGCTAAAAACATACAGTGGAGAAAGGAAAGCCTCTTCAATAAATAGTGCTGGGAAAACTGGAAAGCCACCTGCAAAATAAGGAACTAGACAGTTGTCTATCACCACATATCAAAATTAACTCAAAATGGATTAAGGACCTAAATATAACACCTGACACATTAAAATGCATAAAAGAAAACATAAGGACTAAACTCGAGAATCTTGTACTTAAAGAGGATTTTATGAATTTGACCTCAAAAGCAAGGGAAGTAAAAGCTAAAATAAATGAATGGGACTACATCAAACTAAAAAGCTTCTGCTCAGCAAAAGAAATCATCAACAAGGTAAAGAGACAACCATCCGAATGAGAAAATATATTTGCAAGCAATGCCTCTGATAATAGCCTAATTTTCAATAGTCATATATTTTCAAGCAACACCTCTGATAAGGGCCTAATATCCAAAATATACAAAGAACTTACACAACTCAATAACAACGACAATAACAAAAAACAAACAAACGATTCAATCAAAAAATAGGCAGAGGACCTAAACAGACACTTCTCCCTAGAGGATATGCAAATGGCCAACAAATATATGAAAAGGTGCTCAACATTGTTAGCTATTAGAGAAATGCAAATCAAAACCGCAATGAGATACCATCTCACACCTGTTAGAATAGCAATAATCAACAGGACAAATAATGACAAATGCTGGAGAGGATGCAGAGAAAAACAAACACTCATACACTGCTGGTAGGACTGCAAACTGGTATAGCCACTATGGAAAACAGTTTGGAGGTTCTTCAAAAAACTAAGAATTGATCTACCATATGATCCAGCAATCCCTCTACTGGGTATTTACCCCAAAATCTTGAAAACCCATATTCAAAAAGATATTTGCACACCAATGTTCATAGCAGCACTATTCATAGTGGTCAGGACATGGAAGCAACCGGAGTGTCCTACTATAGATGATTGGCTAAAGAAGCAGTGGTACATGTATACAATGGAATATTATTCAGCTATCTATAAGATGTGATGAAATACTGACATTTGCAACAACATGGATGGACCTTTTGATAATCATGCTAAGTGAAATAAGCCAGACAGAAAAGTTGAAAATCACATGATATCACTTATAGGTGAGATATAAACCTAAAAGCAACAAATGAGCAGGACAAAGAGACTCATGGACATGGACTATAGGCTAGTCATTAACAGAGGGGTAGGGGAGGAGTGTGGAGGTAGACGAGGTAAAGGGGGTCAAATATAGGGTTTAGGGGGAGGGTAAAGTGGGTAAAAGGGATCAAATATATGGTATGTGAAGAAAACTGGACTTTGAGTATTAAACACACAATAGAATATACAGATGTCAAATGATAACGTACATCTGAAAATTATATAATTGTATTAACCAATGTTACTCCAATAAACTTAATTAAAGAAAAAGAAATTATGGTTTATATATGTAATGGAATATTACTCAGCCATTAAAAAATAAAATTATACCATTTGCAATGACATGGATGGACCTAGAGGTTATTATGTTGAGTGAAATAAGTTAGACAGAGAAAGATAAATACCATACGATTTCACTTATATGCGGTATCTAAGGAACAAAAAGAACAAACTAATCAAAAACAGACTCACAAATATAGTGGACAGTTCGGTGACAGACAGAGGGAAGGTGGGTTGGGAGGCTGGGAGAAGGTATGAAAGGTTAAAGAAGTACAAATTAATAGTTGATAGCTGGGCACAGGGACAGGGAGCAAGGCAGAGGCGATGCAGTTAGCATTAATATGATGGCTAAGTGGAGGGCCAGAGGAGGTTTGAGCAATTGCGGGGGATCATTTAGATGTCTAATCAATGCTCCTGCACAAACTTACTCATTGAAGCACTAACTCACTCTGAGCTCCAGTGCTGGGGCAGCAGATCAAAAGGTGCCAGGGACACATGGAGTAAACTGTATTGTCTAGCTTCAGTCAAGGATTGGAGGGGTAGCTTTATCCAAGACAGAAGTGCTGGCAAATGTAATTGTTCCTT
>NW_011888965.1:149896-174232 GCF_000151845.1 Pteropus vampyrus
CAGGACAAAGAGACTCATGGACATGGACTATAGGCTAGTCATTAACAGAGGGGTAGGGGAGGAGTGTGGAGGTAGACGAGGTAAAGGGGGTCAAATATAGGGTTTAGCGGGAGGGTAAAGTGGGTAAAAGGGATCAAATATATGGTATGTGAAGAAAACCGGACTTTGAGTATTAAACACACAATAGAATATACAGATGTCAAATGATAACGTACATCTGAAAATTATATAATTGTATTAACCAATGTTACTCCAATAAACTTAATTAAAGAAAAAGAAATTATGGTTTATATATGTAATGGAATATTACTCAGCCATTAAAAAATAAAATTATACCATTTGCAATGACATGGATGGACCTAGAGGTTATTATGTTGAGTGAAATAAGTTAGACAGAGAAAGATAAATACCATACGATTTCACTTATATGCGGTATCTAAGGAACAAAAAGAACAAACTAATCAAAAACAGACTCACAAATATAGTGGACAGTTCGGTGACAGACAGAGGGAAGGTGGGTTGGGAGGCTGGGAGAAGGTATGAAAGGTTAAAGAAGTACAAATTAATAGTTGATAGCTGGGCACAGGGACAGGGAGCAAGGCAGAGGCGATGCAGTTAGCATTAATATGATGGCTAAGTGGAGGGCCAGAGGAGGTTTGAGCAATTGCGGGGGATCATTTAGATGTCTAATCAATGCTCCTGCACAAACTTACTCATTGAAGCACTAACTCACTCTGAGCTCCAGTGCTGGGGCAGCAGATCAAAAGGTGCCAGGGACACATGGAGTAAACTGTATTGTCTAGCTTCAGTCAAGGATTGGAGGGGTAGCTTTATCCAAGACAGAAGTGCTGGCAAATGTAATTGTTCCTTTGTTGAGCCCTCCCACCCGGCCTGCGAACCCAGGTGGGTACCATATCTGAGTCTCCCTTTACCTAGCTAACACCATTAGACCCTTGCTGGTGATTCTTGTATATGGTATAAGAATGTGGTCTAGTTTCATTTTTTTTTTTTTTGCCTGTATCTGTCCAGCTTTGCCAACAGCATTTATTGAATAGACAGTCTTTACCCCCTTGTATATTCTTGCCTCCTTTGACATAGATTAAGTGACCATGTAGGTGTGGGTTTATTTCTGGGCTCTCTATTCTGTCCCATTGATCTATGATTCTGTTTTTTATGCAAATATTATGCTCTTTTGGTTACTATAGTCTTATAGTATATTTTGATATTAGGTACTGTGAGACCTTTAACTTTGTTCTCTCAAGATTGCTATGTCTATTCAGAATCTTTTGTCTCTATATAAATTTTAGGATTATTCTCATTCTGTGAAAAAACAACCTCCCCAACATTTGTTGTTACTTGTCTTGTTTGATGATAGCCATTTTAACAGATGTGAAATGGTATTCATTGTGGTTTTGATTTGCATTTCTCTAATGGCTTGTGAAGTTGAGAATCTTTTCATATGTCTGTTGGCCATTTGTATGTCTTCTTGGAAGAAGAGTCTATTCAGGACCTGTACCCATTTATTTTTGGGATTGTTGTTGTTGTTGTTGTTATTGAGTTGTATGAGTTCTTTATATATTTTGGATATTAGGCCCTTATCAACAGCATTGCTTGCAAATAAATTTTCCCATTCAGGTGGTTACCTCGTTACCTTATTGATAGTTTCTTTTGTTATGCAGAAGTTTTTAGTTTGATATAGTCACATTCATTTATTTTTGTTTTTATTTCCCTTGCCTTTGAGGTCAAATTCATAAAACCCTAAGTTCAAGTTCCATGAGTTTTGTACCTATTTTCTTCTATGCAATTTATTGTTTCAGGTCTTATATTCAGGTTCTCGATCCATTTTGAGTTAATTTTGGTGTTTGGTGAGGCACAATGGTTTAGTTTCAGACTATTGTATGTTGCTTTCCAATTCTCTTAGCACCATCTTTTGAAGAGGCTTTCTTTTCTCCATTGTATGTTTTTGGCTATCATGTCAAAAATTGTTTGCCCATCTATACGGGGGTTTACTTTTGAACTCGCAGTTCTGTTCCACTGATCTGTGTGTTTGTTTTTCTACCAATACTATGCCATTTTGGTTATTGTAGTATAATTTGAAGTCAAGTAGAATGATATCTCCAGCCTGCCCCAGGATTGCTTTGGCTATTCGAGATCTTTTGTGCTTCCATACAAATCTGATGATTTTTTGTTCTATTTCTTTAGAGAAATGCCATTGGGATTTTGATCGATATTGCATTCAATCTGTATATTGCTTTGGATAATATGGCCATTTTAATTATGTTGACTTCTCCATTACATGAACATAGAATATTTTTCCATTTCTTTGCATCTTCTTTAAGTTCTTTTAGTAATGTCTTGTAGTTCACAGTGTATAGGTCCTTCACATGCTTTGTTTATTCTTAGGTATTTTATCCTTTTGCTGCAATTGCAAAATAAATTTTTTGTTTCATTTCTTCCTTTGAAATTTTATTTTTAGTGTATAGAGATGCTATGGATTTTTGTCCATTAATGTTGTATCCTGAAACTTTTCTATATATTTTTTTTATTGTTTCTAATAGTTTTTTAGCGAAGTCTTTAGGGTTTTCTATATAGAGAATCATGTCATCTGCAAAAAGTGACAATTTTATTTCTTCATTCCCTGTTTGGATGCCTTTTATTTTTTTTCTCTCGCCTGATTGCTCTAGCTAGGACATCCAATACTATAACAAATAAAAGTGGTGATAGCAGACAATCTTGTCTTGTTCCTGACCTTTGAGATAAAGTTTTTAGTTTTTCACCATTAAATATATTAGCTGAGGGTTGTCATATATAATGTTTATTATGTTTAGGTACTTTCCTTCTATACCTATTTTATTAAGTGTTTAAATCATAAATCGATGCTGTATCTTGTCAAATGCTTTTAAGCATCTATCCATGTGATCATATAATTTTTATTTTTTTTTTGTTTATGTGATGTATCACATTGATCGATTTGCAGATGTTGAACCATCCTTGTGCCCCTGGAAAAATCCCCACTTGATTGTGAGTTACATCTTTTTAATGTATTTTTGTATTTGATTTGCTAGTATTTTGTTTAAAATGTTTGCATCTGTATTCATCAGAGATATTGCTTTATAATTTGTGCGTGCGTGCGTGCGTGCGTGCGTGTGTGTGTGTGTGTGTGTGTGTGTTATCCTTACCAGGTCTTGTGTCAGGATAATGTTAGCCTCATAAAATGAGTTAGGAAGTATTAGCTCTTCCTCAATTTTTTGGACAAGTTTAAGAAGAATAGATATTAAATCATCTTCGAATGTTTAGTAGAATTCAGTAGTAAAGCCATCTGGTCCTGAACTTTTGCTTTTTGAGAGGTTGTTGATGATTGTTTCAATTTCCTTACTGTTGATCAGTCTATTTAAATTTTCCAGTTATTCTTTATTCAGTCTAATAAGGTTGTATATTTCTAAGAACTTGTTCATTTCTTCTGAACTTTTTGTTTGGTGGCATATAATCTTTCATAGTATTTCTGTATGATCCTTTGTATTTTGGTGGTATTTTCCATAACTTCTCCTCTTTTACTTATGATTTTGTTTATTTGTGTATTTCTGTTTTTTTTTTTTTCCTTACTGAGTGTAGCCAGAAGTTTGTCCATTTTATTGATCTTTTCAAAGGACAACCTCTTTGTTGTATTATTATTTTTATTGTCTTTTTGTTCTCAATTTCATTTAATTCTGCTCTATTTTTTTTTTATTCTCTTCCTTCTGCCTACTTTGGTGTTCATTCATTCTTCTTTTTCTAGTTTTTTAAGATGTATGATTATTTATTCGGGCTCATTCTTGTTTCTTGAGAGCCTGTAATGATATGGACTTTTTTCTTATTACTGCTTTTGTTATATAGCAAAACTTTGATATGTTGTATTTTCATTCTCATTTTTTTATATCTCTTATTCTCTTCTTTTGTTTCTTCTATGACCTAGTCATTCTTTAGTAGCATGTTCTTTAATCTCCACATATTTGTGTTTTTTTTTTCCATTTCTTTTTGCAATTGATCTGCAGTTTCAAAACATTATGGTCAGAGAACATGTTTGTTATGATTTCAATCCTCATAAAATTTTGAGGCTAGTTTTCTGTTCCAACATATGGTCTATCCTTGAGAATATTGCATGTGCACTAGAGAAGAATGTATAAGCTCTTGTTTTGTGTGTGTATGTGTGTGTGTGTGTGTGTGTGTGTGTGTGTGAAAGGCTCTGTAAACGTTGATTATGTACAATTAATCTAATGTGTCATTTAAGGTTGATATTTTCTCATTGATTTTTTTTTGTTTGGATGGTCTATCCATAGCTGACAGTGGGGTATTTATGTCCTCTACTATAATTGTGTTTTTGTTGGTTTCTCCATTTTGTTTTGTTAGTAGTTGCTTTATCTATTTTGGTGCTTCCTGATTGGGAACATACATATCGATGTGTTATCTTTTTTTGATGTTTATCCCTTTTATCATAATGAAGGGTCTATCTTTGTCTCTCATAACCCTTTTGATTTTTAAGTCTATTTTTGTCAGGTATAAGTTTGGCTACACCAGCTTTTATCAGGATGTCATTTGCTTAGAGTATCATTTTCTACCCTTTCACTTTGAGTCTACATTTGTCCTTGAAAATGAGATGTGTCTCTTAAAGGCAGCATGTGGTTGGGTTTTGTTTTTTGATCCAATCTGCTTCTCTGTGACTTTTTATTGGTAAATTTAGTCTATTTTCATTTACAAAGTAGTTATCAATATGTGAAGCTTCTTAAATATTCATTTTATCTTTTATATTTTGGTAGTTTGGTGTTTCCATTTGTTGTTAGCACTTTTGTTTCTGTTATTTTAATTTGCTTGTGTTTTTTGATTTGTCCTTCTTTTTCCTCTTTTTTTTATGTTATATGTCTCTATTCTGGATTTTTCTATGTGTGTGTTTGTGGTTATCATTATGTTTCTGTTATAGAAAGGTTCACATATACAGTAGTTCTTTCTCTTCTGCATGCATCTTATCTCCATTCCTTTTTGCAAATTCAAACCTTAATCCTCTCCCTTTTTCTGTTTTTGTTGTCTCAAATTATCCCTTTTTATGCTGTCAGTTCATTTCTGAGTTGCATTAGCTATTGTCTTCTCTTTTTAAAATGTTTTTACCACCTTCAACCATTATATAATATTTAAGTTTATAATACCCTATTCTGAATAAGGGTTGCAATTTCCTGTTTCTTTCTCTTTGTTAGTTATCTTATTCATATGTTTTAATCTTTTTTTTTTCTTTATGTCTCAGGTAGAATAACTCCCTTCAGTATTTCCTGAAATATAGCCCTTATGGTGGAAAATTTCTTCAGCTTCTGTATGTCTAAAAAGTTCTTTATTTCTACTTCACATGTAAAGAAGAGCTTTTTGGCTGATAATTTTTTTCTTGAAATGGTTTGAATGTTTGATTTGACACTTTCCTAGCTTGGAGAATTTCTGCTGAAAATTTTGATGATAATCTAATGGGTTTTCCTTTATAGGATACCATCTTCTTTACCCTGGCTGCCTTGAGAATTATTTCTTTGTCATTAATTCCTGACAGTTTTAATATAATGTGAGTTGGGAAAGGCTTCAGGTAATTAGATGTTCTCTTTGCTTTTTGGATTTGAGGATCCAGTTCTTTCTATAGGTTTGGGAGGTTCTTATCATCTATTTTTTTTTAATAGGCTTCTACTCCCTTCTCCTTCTCTTCTTTTTCTGATATACCTGTTATTTTTATATTGCTCTTTCTGATGGTTTCAAATAATTCTTGTAGAGTTCTTTAATTTTTATTTTCTACTCTTAAGACTTTTTCCATCAGTGTCATTTCCAGATTTCTGTCTTCGATATCACTAATTCTTTCCCCCATCTGGGAAGCTTTATTTCCTAATTTCACTATTTTATTTTTCACTTCTTTTATGGAGTTCTTCAGCTCCAGAATTTCTACTTAGTTCTTTATTAGAGTTTCAATCTCCTTGGTAAAGTATTCTTGTTTTTTCAGTGATTTTGTTTCTGAGTTCATTGAATTGTCAATCAAAATTTTCTCTCATCTCATTGATTTTTTCAAAACTGCAACCTTGAATTCTCTGTCATTTAAATCACATATTTCTGTATCATTACGCTTATTTCCTAGAGATTTTTTAATATTTTATTTTTGATCTGCTTTGTTACCTCGGTTGTTCAGGATATTAGATGAATTATCTGCCTAGGAATTTATGGGAATGAGCTCTACTTTTTCTTTTTAATATATTATTATTAAGAATGATCCCTCTTTAGCAGGTTGATAAGAAGAGGTTTTTGTTTTGTTTTCCAGTAGATTATGAAAAAGCCTCCTGTGCCACCTATGCATTCCAATTACTGCTGTATGGCAAAAGAAGAAGAAAAAAAAAGCTTTTTATTTCTTGGTAGGTATGTGTCTCCTATGTGACCAGGTCCCCTCTGTCCCAGGGCTCTACTACCATGGGAGAATATGGTGGGCAATGGGGTTCTGAGCCCCTAAAGAGCTCCTGATGTCCCAGTGCTGCCCCAGAATCCAGATGCAGTTTTATGCTGCCTGGGGTGCCTCAGTGCCTTTTCCAAGCTCATCTTGGATGGATGGGGTTGGGGTGGGTTGGGAGAGGCTGGTGGTGTGTCTGCAGCTCTTTTCCTTCCTATAATTCTGGTTGCCAAGTTTCAGCTGCCTTGCCTGTGTATCTCCACCCTTGTTAGTAGGACCAGCCATAGTGTGTTTCTCTCAGTTTCCGGGGCTACAGACTCCCAGCTTTGTAGTGCAATACTCACTGATGCAGTTTCCCCTAGAGTCCAATGCTAGCTCTGGGAGGGTGCAAAGAGGCAAGCTCTAGGACAGTTGGGGAATGCAGCCAGGCATTGTCACTCTGCTTTCTGGAACACAACTGTCGAACATCTGTATTCTGTCTCTGCCTTTGTTTCTGCCCTGATCACTGGGTTCCACCTTAGTATATGCTTATCTCTCAGGCAGAAATGATCAGGGCTACAGAGAGTGCACACTGCAACCTGATTCCTCTGCTCTCTTTGAGTCCCACAGGGATATCTGAGTTGCATCTGTTGCACCCACCTCTACTTCTCTCCCTTATCTCCTCCTTTGCTCACCGTATCCCCTCACCTTCAGATGCTTTGATGCGCAGAACTCTCAGAAGTGTTTGTGTGTTAGGCTGGGAATTTTCTCTTAGATTGTAGTTGTTCAGTTTCTCATAGTTTAAAAGAGAGTGATCAAGGGGACCACTCACATCACCATGTTTCTGACCTGTTTCTAAAGCATTCTTATAACCAATGTTTTAAACCCTATATCTGGTAGACTGCTTATTTCCATTTTGTTTGGTTATATTCTATATTGTTCACCTGTTCTTTACTTTAGGATGTGTTACTTGTTTCCTCATTTTGGATGCCTCTTGTTTGTTTCTATGTATTAGGTAGATCTGCTATGTCTCCCAGTCTTGGTTGGGTAACCTTATGTAGTAGGTGTCTTGTGGGGACCAGTGGCCTAGTCTCCCTGGTTGTCTGAGCTGGATGCTCTCAAAGTTTCCCTTGTGTGAGTTTTGTGTGCCCTCCTGCTGTAGCTGATCCTCGATTGCTCTTGACATGATGGTAGATGGGATCGACCCTCTGGCTGACTGACTGTGAGGATTGGCCATGACCACAGCCTGCTGTGTGCGGGCTGACCCCACAGAGTGAGATTTTTCCCAGTGTGCTCTGGCACCTATCAAGACTACCCTTTGAATGTGCCACTTGTGGGACTAATCATGTGGTGCTTTATTGTGGTCTGGATTTGGCGACTGGCTTTGTTGGCTTTGAGACCTTTTGAGAGGGACTCCCATGCAGGCCAAAGTTGGCTGCTGCCTGTGACAAGCCCAGGGATACCTGGTAGGGGCTACATAGTGATCCATAGCTGGTCACCACCTACGCTAAACCTGAAGGCATGTGGGAGAGGCTATGCTGTGGACCGAGGCTGGCTGCCACCAGTACCAGGCCCGGGACAGTTCAGCAAAAGGCCCTAGGGCACTCTAAGGCTTGCTGCTACTAGCTAGCTGCTTGTATGGCTTAGCCACCGAAAGAGTCTTGGATAGTCCATGAGTTTGTTGAAGTCGGGTCTCTAGGAGTCACCAGAATGGGGTGAGACATGTTCACCAGGTTTGTGCAGATTTATACTTTGTGTCATTGCTGATCCTAAGGTCACTCAAAAGGCTCTGATCACACTGAGGCCAGCTATCACCCTCCCAGAGCTCATGAACCCCCAAGAGTTATCCAGGTAATTATGCAGTGAACTAACCTCAGCTGCCTGCCTGAAGCTGACCATGGAAAATGCCTCTGGTGGCATGCAAGTAGGGTGGAGCAGGGACCCAGGAAGTCACCAAGGAGGGGAGAGCAGAGTTCATCAGGCCAACGCAGGTTCAGATTTTGCTGTGTTGAAGGGGGGATGTAGGTTCAGATTTTGCTGTGTTGAAGGGAGTCTCAACAAAGAACAGATGCTGCTCGCTAGCCAATTACACGAGAAGGGCTCACCACAGGGACACTAGCAGTTGTCCCTCCAGCCCTCACCCTAGAGCCACTCAACTCATTTTCTCCTTATATGTCTGGCACCTCCCAAGTTACTGTCCCTCCACCAGAGCCGAGCATGAGTACCTGAGAGTAAGAATGTCTGTGTAAAGGCCCTTTAAGAGGAATGCCTGTGTTTCCTGCAGCCTTCCATCACACCCAGACAGACAAAATGACCAATGATTTTCACAGACAGATGTGGGGGCTCCTCTTTCTGGTCCTGGTGCTCTAAGCTGGGGAACCCGGTATGGAGCTGGGATCCCTTACTCTTCAGGGAGGACCTCTATAGCCAAAGTGTCCTTTCCAATTCTCACATGGGTATAGGATAAGCCTATTCACATCTCTGTTTCTTCTGCCAGTCTCACTGGAGCTTCTTGTATGTTTTTAGTTATAGATTTTCTCTTCAGCTAGCCTTCGATGCTTCTCCAGGTTGATTGTTCTATAATTTAGTTGTAGTTTTAATGTAGTCATGGTAAGAGGCAAGCACAGTGTCAACCTACTCTGCCATCTAGACCCAAACCCCACATTGATTGATTTTTGAATGTCGATTTAGCCATATATACTTAGAGAAAATCTCACTTGATTATTGTCATAATTTTTTAATATTCCTTCTTGTACTTTTTCTTTCTTTTCTCCTTCTGAGACTGCTGTAATATGTATATTAATCTCATAGGTTCCTTCAGTTTTCTCCATTCTTTTTCATTTTTTTCCTACTTGCCATTGTGACAGTATAAGTTCCAATTACTTAACTAAAATTCACTCATCAATTCTTCTTCATCTAATGTGTAGTTGAACCCCTCTAGTGAATTTTTTAGTTTACTTATTGTATTCTTCACCTTCATGATTTCTGTTTTTTGTTTTTGTTTTTGTTTTTATTTTTGTTTTAATATTCTATCTCTTTGTTGAAAATTTTCACTTTGTTCATAGGTTGTTCTCCTGACTTCAGTGAGCATCTGTGACAGTTATTTTGAATTCTCTGTCAGGTAAATCATGTGTTTCCATTTCATAAATGTAAGTTTCTGGAGATTTATCTTGTTCCTTTGTTTGGAACGTATTTTCTTGTTCCTTCATTTTCTTGTCTCTCTGTGTCAGTGCTGCACATTAAACAAAACAGCCACCTTCTTTATTCCTCACAGACTGGCCTTGTACAAGAGAACATCCTCACCAATCAGCCTGTTTTATTTGTTCTTAGCAGCCTCAAAGCATCTAGAGTATGCTGGGTCCCATAAGTACTACATGACAGGTGAGACCGAAGCCAGTTCCTCAGGCATTTCCCCAAAATCTGTATTTTTAGATGCTTTGTCCAACTGTTTCCCTTTCCAGGGAGAATCTGTGATATGTTTTTGTTTGTTTGTTTGTTCTCAGCACCGAGTTGGGAGCAGTGGCTGTTGTGACTTGAGTGCTAGATAAAACTGTTTTCACTGTTCTCACTGGCCCATAGGCAGTTAGATTATGCTGTGTCCCTTTAGCACTCTGAGACAGGCTAGACAAAAACCAGTTCTCTTGGTAGCTCCCATAAAAAATGGGGCGATAGATTTGTGGTCTACCTCTTTCTCTCCTCAATGAGAAACAGCTGGAGCTTTCTGTTTTTTTATGATGAATTGGGGGAGGGGCTATGGTACTATGGCAACTTCTGCTCAAACTGATATATTTTTTTCCACTGGCCCTCGGAAGGCTATATTATGGCAGGTACCATTATCTTTCAGAGATATATTAGACAGAAGCCAGCCCTTCATGTAGTCTTTACAAGAGCTATTGAATGTGTAGGTTATATATTTTCCATCTGGGAAAGAGCTAGGATCTGGAATTTTTGTCTTCTCACTCTGTGCTGAGCTGAGAGGGGAGGGCCTCTAGGGCTATGGTGACTTTCAACTCAAATTTCCACCTCCATTCTCACTGGTCCCATGTGTCTAAATTATGCAGGATCTCATTGGTGTTCTGAGACAGACCAGACAGAAGCCATTCTTCTGAGTTGATCTTGGAAAAGTTGGGGCATTGGTTATGCAATCTGCCTCTTTACCTCCCCAGGGAGAAGCTTGGAGCTGAGTTTCCTCCTGATTGAATAACATTGTGACAGGGGTAGGTATTATTATAAAAAGTTATCTCAAGTTTTCCTACTGGCTTTTTTGTTGGTAGTTTCATGTTCATCCAGAGTGCAGAAACCTCTTGACTAGATTCTGAATTTTGCACAAAGGAAATTTCTCCATTAACTGTAGATAAATTTGTATGTTCATGGAAGAAAGGAGGGTCCAGGGCTTTCTATTCCACCATCTTGCTGATATCACTCAGGAACTCTCTAAACATTCTTAATTTTTCTTTAAACCTAAAACTGCTCCAAAAAATAAAGTCTATTAATTTAAAAAATAGAGGGGAAAAACAGTCAATTGATTACTATAATGTTGCAGTTTATAGTAATAAAGGTTCAGTACCTATACAAAATTAATGTTGCTTTTTCTTTTTTCTTTTTTCTTTTTTTACCATCAACACTAATCTTTTATCAGGACTGCTGAGCTGTAGCTAAAAAATATCTTTCAAATGTCAGTTTCATAATGAGAATTTATTCACAATTTGATCCTTAGTTATTGCCTACTTAGCTGTCCTTAAAAAATTTCAGGAAGATAAAAGGAATATAGTGTCTAGTAGAAACAAGAAACAGTGGGATGAAAATATTCTAATAAATTTATTTTTATAATTATCTGAGTTGAATCTAATTTCATTCTATAAGAAATGTGATCAAAGACAAAATAGTTGAAATAATTTCAGAGCCTAAATTTAAGGTAATTTGTACAATCCAACAAGCAGAGTTATTCTACTCATTTATTTTTAGTAAGTTTCAGAATAATGACTAATAACAAAACCTTAAACATATAAAGTAGCTTTTTTTTTCCAAGACAGTCTATAAGCTAAAGGGCAGCACTCTTGGGAATTTACTATAAGTTAGAGAAGTCATGAGAGACCAGTTGACTAACTAAGGACTAATTACAGAAAATCTAATTACAGAAAAGCATTCCTCAACTAAAGTCTAACTTAAAGTTTTCTATACTTATTTTTTGGCTGAAATAGCTAAATAGCATGATAAGGCAATATCGAAGTTCTAGTTTAAAAATCAAATTTCTGATTATGCCCTGGAATCAGAAAATTTGTTCTAATGTCATAAACATATTTCTAGAGTATATCTATACTTCATGACCAGAATGGTGCACCCTCAAAGTATTGGTTAGTCTACCACAAGAAATACTAAAAATAAAGTATAAATAGCAACAGCACATACAGTGCATGAAAATACATTTATCTTTTCTCGAAAGATAGAAGATTTTGAAAAAGTGGATAATCATTTTCTATCAATAATCTACTATGCATGTATTTCAGTATGTTGCATTTTATCATTCAAAACATGTATGTGAAATGTAAACCTATTAAATTGGACATGCACTCCAAAACCAGACACAAAATATGATCTAATTTTAAACTCTAATTAGTTTTACATTCACATCACCTAAAAATCCAGAAAACATTGTTTACATGTCACAGACATTTTCTAAATTAACTTCAACAAAGGTTAAAATAAATGTGTATTGTAATGATGTTGACATATTGATAACTCTGTGAAGATGGTGTGGTTTATTTCAATATTTATCTTAGTAAAAAAAAAGAGGAGAAAAATTAAAAAAAAATAAATTCAATCTTAATTGGATTTAACATTATTATTAAGGAAATATTTGAAAAGGTAAAATGGATTTTAAAAATCTTTACTTATTCTATCTAGCATCAAAAAGTAAAACAGAAAAAAATAAGGATAAATTGGTTATTTGTACAAAATAATTTGCCCATATCAACTGAAATTTACTAAATTTAATTTCCTATAGGTGATGCAAGTCTTAATTCATGTCATAATTCTAACTTTCTAGACCTCACAATTATATTAATCTTTTAATCTCTCTATATAATTATTAGTTATTATAACATTACATCTAAATATAAAATTTAAGTTTTTGACTAGGAAGCATTGAGTTTTTTATTATTCATTTAATACTGAAGTAGTATGAAGTAGCAGAAAAAAAACATAGGGAATACAATATTTAGTTTCTAGTACAGTTATGCCAATGCTGTTCACCCTGGACCAATGACTTCTCTGACATTCAGTTTCTTCAACAGTAAATGGAACAGTCAGATTATAACCGAGGTTAAATCCATTTATCATCCTATAAACCAAACCTTCTAAAATCTATAATACTACATAGCTATGCTTCTAAGGTATATTCCAAAATAGTGTGATAATATCCTGTATTTGGCAAAGTCTCATGAACCAAAATTATTTTCCTTGGTTTATTGATACATTTTATCACAAAGGCTCAATTTAAATTTTTAGAAGAAATTTTAGAATTTTTTTCAAGTAGGATAGATGTGATAGTTCCCTTATTTTGATACCCACAGTGACTAAGAACTAAATCAGAACATTTAAGAAAACCTGAGAACATGTCACTAGAACTTCGGGGAAACAAAAACTACTTGAGTTTAGGCTCACAACTTTCATTTGCACCATATATCTGTGAAGTTTTATATCTTACGACAATTTTACCTAAGGAGAAGTTTTCTTTCTAGAAGCATGTAATGGGGACATATTTTATTTCAGGAAATTTGGCATCTGAAATGTGGAAAGTGTTGGAGTTTCCTGAAGTCTACAATTGTATTAGTATAAAAAAATGTTTGAACAACCTTTATCATAATTCTTTCTCATCTTTTTGGGGGGATAGCATGCATTTTAAAGGGTTTTTTTAGAGAAGTTTTAAGTTCACAGCAAAATTGAGAGGAACTTAAAGAGATTTCCCATATATCTCATTCCTCCATGCATGCATAGCAACTTCCATTATCAACTTTTCCTCCCAGAGTGGTGCATTTGTTACGATTGATGAACCTACATTGACCAACCATATCCACCCAAAGTCATAGTTTACATTAAGGTTCACATATGGTGTTGTACATTCAGCAAGTTTGGACTTATGTGTAATGACAATGTGTCCAACATTATGGTATCATAGAGTGCATTTTAACTGCCTTAAAAATCCTCTGTGCTCTCCCTATTCATCCCTTTATTTCTGCACCCTGAGAAACCACTGATCTTTTTATTGTCTTAATAGTTTTGCATTTTCTAGAATGTCATAAGGTTGGAATTATATAGTATGCAGCCTTTTTGAATGGTTTCTTTCACTTAGTAATATGCATTTAAGATTGCTTTATATATTTTAATGGTTTATAGCTGATTTCTTTGTGGTGCTTAATAACATTCCATTGTCTGAATATCCTGCAGTTTATTTATTCGTTCACCTTGAGGACATGTTGGTTTCTTTTGAGTTTTGGCAATTACGAATAAAGCTGCTGTGAACATCTGTGTGCAGGTTTTCGTGTAGTCATAAGCTTTCAACTCCTTTGAGTAAATATCAAAAAATGTAATTGTTGGGTCATATGATAAGAGTATGTTTAATATTGTAAGAAATGGCCAAATTGTCTATCAAAGTGGCTGTACCATTTTTCATTCTCGCCAGCAATGAATTGACAGTTCCCATTGCTCCACAACTTTGCCAGCATTTGGTGTTGTCAGTGCTTTGAATTTTGGCCCCTCTAATAGGTGTAGAGTGGTATTTCATCACTGTTTTTCAATTATATTTTTAAAATAAAATTTAGGACTCATGATTGCTTTTATACTTCAGGCTAAGTAATCTGGTTTCAGCAGTTTAGTCTCCAAATAATAAGAATACATAGTTAGGAAAGGTTAACAAGCACTGTATAAGATGATATCCCTATTATACAGACTCCAAGCTGGGAAAATATATTCTCTCTATTTTATCTCTGTTTCTCTGAATATGTGTGTGTCTGTGTACACATATGTATACATAATTTATTTATTTTTGTATTTATTATTGGTCTTCAAGTGCTTAGAATTGAATTGATTCATGATTTTCTTGTTAATTTGAAAAATAAACTTACCACCCTACCTAGAACTAGTAGCATATATCTGCCTCCATGATCTTCCTCTATCTGATCTTCTTGCCCTTTGCATAGAGTAAATGTTGTCATATATGTTGTATTTATCATTTATTTCCCTTCATTTTTTAAAACTACATTAAGGTAAAATTAATATACAAATAATTGCATACATTTAATATATACATCTTGGTGTACTTGAACATATGCAAACACCTATGATACCATCATCACAATCAAGGTACTAAATATATCCATCATCTCCCAAAACTTTCTTGTGTGTTTTTGCAAGGGTGTGTGTGTGTGTGTGTGTGTGTGTGTGTGTGTATGTGTGTGTGCATGCACTAAAGAAAATTGCCATGAAGTCTACCTTCTTAACATATTTTAAAGTGCACAATACCACATTGTTAACTTTATATCTAGAACATTATTCATCTTGCATAACTGAAATTTTATTCCCATTGAGCAACAATTCCCAATATTCTCTCCCCCTAAACCTTGGTAACCACAATGCTATTCTCTGCTTAAATGAGTTTGACTATTTTAGATATCTCATATAAGTGGAATCATGGAATATTTGTTCTTCTGTGACTGGCTTATTTAACTTTGTAAAATATTCTCTATGTTCATCCATATTGTTGCAAGTGGAAGGATTTCCTCATTTTTAAAGAAATTTTAAAATAATATTTCTTTGTGTATACATACCATATTTTTTATATTCATCTGTTGATGGACATTTAGGTTGTTTCCAGATCTTAGATATTATAAATAATACTGCAATGAACATGAGAATGCAAACAATATTGGGTAATCCAGATTTTAAATCATTTCAAAATATACTCAGAAGAGGAATTGCTGGACCATATAATAGTTATATTTTTTTAATTTTTTTGAAGAAACTCCATACCATTTTCTAATATGGCTACATCATCTACATTCCCACCAACAATGTATAAGAGTTACAATTTATGTGCATCCTCACCAACATTTGTTATACTTTTTTTTTTAAATAAAAGTCATCTCATCAGGCATGTGATCTTCATTTGTGTTTTCCTTATGATTAGTGATGTTTAGTGTCTTTTCACATACCTGATGGCCATTTGAATTTTCTCTTTGGATAAGTGTTTATTCAAGTCCTTTGACCATTTTTTTAAAAATAAATTATTTGCAGTTATTTTTTTTTATTGAGTTGCAAGAGATACTTACATATTTTGTAAATTAACCTCTTATTAGATATATGGTTTGCGAATATTTTCTCCCATTCCATAGATTGACTTTTTACTTTGGTTTTTGTTATGCTGTGCAGCAGAAGCTTTTTAGTTAATGTAGTTTCACTTGTCTGTTTTTGGTTTTGTTACCTGTGCTTTTGGCATCAAATCCAAAAAATCATTGTCAAGGCCAATGTCAAGAGCTTTCCCCTTATTTTTTTGAGTTTTACAGTTTCAAGTGTTACATTTGTCTTTAATCCATTTTAGCTGATTTTTTGTTAAAATGTCCATATTATCCAAAGCATTCCATGAAATCAGTGCACTCTTTATTACAATCTCAGTTACATCTTTTAGAGAAAAAAAAAGTTAAAATTTATACAAACTACAAAAGACCCTGAATAGCCAAAGTGAACTTGAGAAATAAGAACAACCTTGAGAAGCATCACACTTTCTGATTTCAAAATATACTACAAAATTAGAATATTTAAAACCTTGTGGTACTCTCATCAAGAAAGACATATACAACAATGGAATAGAATCCAGATTCCAGAAATATATGGTCTTAAACCTGGATTCCAGGAACACACAATAGAAAAAAAAGATAGTCTTTTCAACAAATGGTGCTGGGAAAACTAAATATCCACATGTGAAAAACTGAAATTGAACCCCTATCTTACACTATAAGCAAAAATTAACTTTTTCTCCCTTTTTCTTCTAATAGAATTTTGGCCTAGAACATATGAGCAACATTGGGAATATGTTACTGTCTTCAAAAATGGGTTAGTTGAAGGGAACTTGAGGATTACATAAGATTTATAGAATAGAGCTTATACTTGAGCTTCATTACTTTACCAAGACAGTAAAAATAGAATATATTAACTGAAATGAAGAATATATTAGAGGGAAGACGCACCTAAAAATGGCGTAGATGACAGAGGCTTTGTTTATCCCTCCTGAGACCACATCAAAGTTAGGACGGAAACAAGGAGCAAACAGCAAGCAAAGTTGCCTGGGATCTAGGTGAACAGAAGCACTACAACTAGGGTGAGAAATAATTAATCAATCTGCAATGGTTGGAGGTTGGTGGGGGCGAAGACACGAGGCTGCTGAGTCCTGAGTGACTGAGTGGGACAGAGGCTGCAGCGACAGCAGCGGGTAGCTGCAGACACCTCTTAAAGGGTATGTGTTTACAACCAAACTTTAATGGTGACGGACTTGCTCATTCTGAGCACCAGCGCCAGATCGGCTACTCAGGGGGCACCAGAGACTTACAGGGGGACACTGAGCTGTCATAGTGAGGGCCAAGAAGGCCAGGCTCTCTCCTGGGCAGAGATGCTGGTGATATCCATTGTTCCTCTGTTGAGTTATCCCTGCTCTCAGTGTGTGGATAGAGTGCCTCCATACCTGAGATATTATCTAACTACATAACAGAGGTTGATCCACCCAGAGGATTCCCTGAAACTTCACCTCCCTCAACTCATGACCCGACCCAAGCCACATTCAGTTGTGTCCTCAGTGAGTCCTGTGCCACTGTGAGCAGCGCCAAGACTCACACTGGTGGCAGCTGACTTTGGTTTCTGGCATGGTTTCTAGAGGCAACTATAAGCACAGTATCTGTAGATTGCTTGCTGAATCTTAACAGGTGGCCCTGGAGGGACACAGGCTGAGGCTAAACTTGGCTTGCAGCTGAACCCCTCTCAGGACTGTGCCACTGGACACATACTCTACAAAATCCCACTAATAAGATCAGGAGACTTAGGAGCTTTGATTAGTACATAGAAACAGACACAGAAAGGCAGTCAAAATGAGAAGACAAAGAAGCAGAAACCATATAAGAATATAGAACAGAGATCCAGGAATAATGGAGTCAAGCAATATAAGAGATGCAGAGTTCAAAACACTGGTTATAAAGATAGTCAATGAACTTAGGGGAACTATAGATTGAACTCGGTGAGAAAATTAACAAAGAGATAAAAAAAACATAAAAATGGAAATGGAAATTATAAAAGGGAACCAGTCAGAAATGAAAAACACATTATCTGAGATGAAGAGTATATTAGAAGGAATCAACAGAGTGGTTAAAGAACAGGATCAAAACACTGATATAGAGAATGGGGAAGCCAAGGACGCTCAATCAGAACGGCAAGAGAAAAGAAGCCAAGACTATAATAATAATTTAAGAAGCCTATGGGACACAATTAAATGTAAAAATATCTGGGTCATAGGGGTGCCTGAAGGGAACAAGAAGTTGATGAGCTATTTGAAGAAATAATGATGGAAAGCTTCCCTAACCTAGGAAAGAAAATAGACATACAAACTCATGTAGCTCAGAGAATCCCCAAAACGAGGAGACCAAAGAGGCATACTCAAAGACACATTATAATTAAAATGTCAAAGGTGAAATACAAAGATAGAATCTTAAAAGCAGCAAGAGAAAAGCAGTTAATTACTTACAAGGGAGCACCCATAAGACTGACAGCTCATTTCTCAAAAGAAACCTTGCAGGACAGAAGGGCTTCGCAGAAAATATTCAATGTGATGAAAACCCAGGGTCTACAACCAAGAATTCTTTACCCAGGAAAGCTAGCATTTAAAGTTGAAGGATAGATAAAGAGCTTCCCAAATAAGCTAAAAGGATTTATCATCACCAAACCAGTATTACCAAAAACGTTGGAGGCACTTCTTTAAGAATGAAAGACATGTATCAAAAATATGAATAAAGAATGGTTATAACTACATTCCTATCAACAAATACCACAAATGGAAAAGAATTAAGTGCTCCAATCAAAAGATAGGGAAACTGGATGGATAAAAAATAAGACTCCCTATATATGTTGCCTATAAGAGACTCACTTCAGATTAAAAGACACACAAGACTAAAAGGAAGTGGATAGGAAAAGATATTGACTTAATGGACCTAGAGAGTATTGTGCTGAATGAAGTTATTTGGATAGATAAAGATGCCATGATTTCACATACATGTGGAATTTAAAGAACAAAATAAATAATAAAAAAAAACAAAAATGGAAATAAACTCATAGATACAGAGAATATTTTGAGGGCTACTAAAGAGGGGATTGGGAATGGTGAAAAAGGGCAAAGAGATTAAGAAGTACAAATAGATATTTACAAAATAGACATGGAGATATAAAGTGTAGCATAAGGAAAATAGTTAATAATGTAATAAATATCTAGGGGGAAGAGAGGTACTAGATTTAGTGAGGTGATCACTTTGTGAGTTATATAGATCTGTAATCACCCGCTGTACAACTGAAAATAATACATTACTGTATGCCAACTATGAATGAAAAAAAAAACTCATTGATTGTAAAATGTTAATATGAAAGACTATCTGTCCATTATATTTCATTAAAGCTAGAAAAAAGAAAAGAAATAAAAAGAATACATCAGTCTATGGCCATGCCAGCCTGAACAAACCCGATCCTATCTGATCTCAGATGCTAAGCAGGGTCGGGTCTGGTTAGTATTTGGATGGGAGACCACCTAGAAAACCAGGTGCTGTAGGCGTGTAAAAAAATAAAAATAAAAATAAATGAAAAAAATAAGGGATCGTAAGCTGACAAGATTCTTGCAATCTGCGAGGTCAACCAAGGGTTGCCTCACCTTGAAAAAAATAGAATATATTAGAGGAAATCAACAGTAGATTAGATGAAAGAGAGAATCAAATCACCAATGTATACAATAAAGTAGCAGAAAACACACAATCAGAACAGCAACAAGAAAAAAATAATAATAAAGGAAGATATTTTAAAGGGATTTGGGAGACAACATCAAGCATACCAACATTTGCATCATATGGGTACTAGATATAGAAGAGAGAGAGCAAGGAATTGAAAACCTATTTCAAAAAATAATGATGGAAATCTTCCCTAACATGGTGGATGAAATAAACATACAAGCCCAGGAAATGCAGAGAGTCCTAAACAAGATAAATCAAAGAGGCTTGCACGAAGATACATCATAATAATATGAGAAAGGTCAAAGACAAAAAGAGAATCTTAAAATTAGCAAGAGAAAAGCCATTAGTTTCCTACAAGAGATCTCCCATAAGACTGTCAGCTGATTTCTCAACAGAAACTCTACAGGACAGAGGGGATTGCCATGAAATATTCAAAATGATGAATATTGTAAGTCCTTGAAGGACTTACAATCAAGATTACTCTACCCAGTAAAGCTATCATTTAGAATCGAAGGACAGATAAAGAGCTTCCCAGACATGAAGAAGCTAAAGGCGTTCATCACCAACAAACCAGTTTTACAGGAAATATTAAAGGGACTTCTTTAAGAAGAAGAAAAAAATTAAAACTATGAATAATAAAATAGTAATAACTACATATCTATCAACAATAACTTTAAATGTAAATGGATTAAATGCTCCTATCGAAAGACATAAGGTCGCTGAATGGATAAGAAAAACAAGGCCCTTACATATGCTGCTTACAAGAAACTCACTTCAGATCGAAAGACACACATGGACTCAAAATAAAGGGATAAAAATGATATTTTATAAAAATTGAAACAAAAAAGCTAAGGTAATAATACTTATATGAGAAAAAATAGACTTTAAATCAAAGGCTATATATAAGACATAAAGTAAGACCCAGTAATTTTACTTCGGGGTATTTATCCAAAGAAACCCAAAACACTACTTCGAAGGGATTTCATATGTTTATTGCAGCATTACTTACCATAGCCAAGATATGGAGGCATCCTGGGTGTCTATAATGGTGGTACATATATACAATGTGATGTTACTCAGGTATAAAAAATGAAATCTTGTCATCTGCAATAACATGGATAGACCTAGAGGGTATCATGAATGGAGTAAGTCAGACAGAGAAAGACAAATGCCATATTGTTTAATTTACATGTGGAATTGAGAGAATAAAACAAACAACAATAATAAAAATTAAAAAAAAAAGAAACAAACTCATAGATACAAAGAACATTTTGAGGGAATGTCAAATAGGAGGGGCACTGGGGAGTGGGTATAAAAGCGGAAAGAATTAAGAAGTACAAATTGGTAGTTACAAAATAGTCATGGGATGTAAAGTATAGCATAAGAAATATAGTCAACAATATCGTAATAAATATGTACAGTGTCAGAATAGTACTAGAATTATTGGAGTAATCACTTTATATGATATATGTCTAATCATGATGCTGTATACCTGAAACTAATATATTATATGCCAACTTTAATTGAAATATTAAAAATTATTAAAATTTAAAAAAGATGTTAGAATATATTTTATTAGATTAATTGTTACCATTTAGAGGATTACAATGCCAACTTTTACTTTTCCTAGGCTCTTCCCAAATTTTGCTTTATTTTTTCAGGAACTCTGGCAAAGAAAAATGTCTCAGCTATTCTATGCATTAGACCAATGTACAGGAACACTGAGAATGTATATTCTCAGTGTCTCAAAAACACACATGTACGTATATGTGAACATACACACACACACTTATCAACTCTCCAACTCCTAGGATAAGCTTAAGAATTTTAGATAAAAAGAAAAAAAAAATCTCATTTCGGAAATTAAAAGATACAAGATTTCTGCTACAAGTAAAAGCTAAGAAGTTAACAAACCAAAAACTATTTTTTATAGCATTATATTTAAGATCAGAGACATTAAATTACAGCCATAAAATTTTCAAGATACCATTTAGTTTACCTGCTTTGTTCTACACTTGTAAAAATGTAACATATATTTCTACCAAGTTTTAAAGATAATTTATGATTAAATATATTATTTTCACCTTTTTTGAAAACATCACAGGCCTTAGAAAATTATAGCAAAATGTACATAGAAAATTCAGATCATATTTCATACTCATTCACTATCAGGAGTTTATCAACCATCTTTCCTTTTCCCTCTTGGCCTAATTCTAACCAGTTGCCTGCAGTGCTATGAGAAAACCAGATGTCACTGAATACTAATCTTATTTTTTCAGTGATAATAACCTCCAAATTAGAAGAGTAGTTGGAATGAAAAGTATGTCACAGGAATAAAAAGTCTAAAAGATGACTATAATTATCATGTGCGATTTTAATAATTTAAAATTATAACGTTATTTCAGATCTTTCATTTCCCCCTATCGGACTTCCAGAAAATTTATCTTGTCCTAAAATACCACAAGCCCATAAAGAAATATTTTATCAACCACTGATGTTTTCAAACTATTTTAAAATTACAGTATTTTCTTTTCTGGGGTTGTTCAGCTTATATGTTTTCCATATTCTAAGCTTATATTAAACATAATGTGTCATAGTATATAATTTACTTTGTTGTTTTACCTGCCAACGGATCATCAGTTGATCTTAATTATATTGAGAAAAACACAGAACAATCTCTGATGAATAATGTACATAAAAACTTCTGTTTCCATGAATGAGGAAAAAAGAAAATTTCACTTTTTTGTGTGATTATACTACATAGGAAAATATTCAGAAAAGTAACTTATTTGAAAAATAATACCAAACAAATAAATGGATAATTATTTGAGTCTCTGACTAAAAGTAAAAATCAAGTATCAACACAAACATAAAAGTCAATTTTACTCATACTATTTTCCTAGAAATATTGTTCTATATAAATATTATTAAATAATTTTATGGATATTCCTTTCTTAAAATACAAAAAAAAATGATTGGTACAGAATTTATTATAAATAATCTTGGTTAGAAAAACAATGTATGTCTCCCATGTCATATTTATTAAAATGTGAAGATATTTGCTATATGTGTGTATGCATGTGTGCATATACCTGTGTGTATATTTGTGCATGTGGATGTGTATATATCATCTTGAATATAATACATTATGGCATATTTTAAATTATTCCAGATAATTTTTAAAGTTCTTCTATGATGATTAATGATAAATGAGCATTTGGTTGCTTTCTAACTAAAACCAGCATACAGAATGTTAGTGAAGATTCCGGTCATGATGGTGGAGTTGGTGAATGCTGTGCTTGCCTCCTTTTATGACTGCATTAGGATTGCAACTAGATTATAAAACAATCAGTCTGGAGAACCACCTGAAGACTAGCTGAACATAATTCCTATAATTGGGATTATAGGAAAGAGGCCACATTGAGACTAGTAATAGTGCGTAGATAAAAAATGGGCTGGTTCCATACCCACATGTGATGATTGAGTTATCAGGAAAAACGTCTTGGCTGCAGAGGTCTCCATGGAGGAGCGAGGGACCCCGGTCCAATATCGGGACTCCCCAGCCCAGAATTCTAGTGTTGGAAAGAGGAGTCCCCACAAAATTTACTGTAAAAATCATTGGGGATTCTGACTGTCTGGGTGAAATGAAAGGCAGCTGGAAATGCAGACATCTCTTTACAGGTCCTGTGCACATATTCACTTGCTCACAGGCACTCACTCTGGACTCCAACAGAGGCAAGCAAACAACCAGATGCAGAGTTCAAAACACTGGTTATAAGGATGCTCAATGACTTAGGGGAAAAATACATGATCTCAGTGAGAACTTCAACAAAGAGACAGTAAGCATAAAAAGGACATAGAAACCATAAAAGATGATCAGAAATGAAGAACAAAAATACAATAACTGAAATGAAGAATGCACTAGAAAATGCAAAAGTCGATTAGGTGAAGCAGAAGATCAAATCAATGACTTGGGAGACAAGGTAGCAGAAACTATCCAATCAGAACAGAAAAAAAATATTTTAAATGAAGAAAATTTAAGAGACCTTTGGGACAATAACAAACATAATAGCATTTGCATCATAGGGATATCAGAAGAAGAGATAAAGCAAGTGATCGAGAACCTATTTTAAGAAATGATGACAGAAAACTTTCCTAACTTGGTGAAGAAAATAGATATATAAGCACAGGAAGGATAGAGATTGCCAAATAAGATGAACCCCAAAAGGCCCACACCAAGACACATCATCATTAAAATGCCAAATATTAAAGACAAAGAGAGAATCCTAAAAGCAGCAAGAGAAAGGCAGCTAGTTACTTACAAAGGAGCTCCTATAAGACTGTCAGCTGATTTTCTCAAGAGAAACTTTTCAGGCCAGAAAAGATTGACACCAAATATTCAAACTAATGAAAAGCAAGAAACTTTAAACAATACTACTCTATTGAGCAAGGCTATCGATCAAAATTGAAAGTGAGATAAAGAGCTTCTCAGACAGGAGGAAGCTAAAGGAAATCATCACCACCAAGTCAGTATTATAAGAAATGTTAGAAGGACTTCTTTAAGAAGAGGGGTGAAAAAACATAAATATTAATACTAAAATGGCAATGACTAAATACCTATCAATAATCACTTTATATATAAATAGATTCAATGCTCTAATCAAAAGATAGTTTATATGAGAGCACAGAAAACATACTTGGGAGCAGGCATTGCTGAAAGCTCTTTGTGTACTGCCTTCTTTGGCTGTGGGCCGGGAGGCTTTCAGTTTCCTGAGTATGTGGAGGGGATATGTTCTGAGTTAACCCTACAATTGTCTACAGGAGATCCACTTCAGATCAAAAGACACACAAAGACTGAAAGTAAAGGGATGGAAAAAGATGTTTAATGCAAAT
>NW_011888965.1:174332-179792 GCF_000151845.1 Pteropus vampyrus
CACTTACTTCACTACTCTTTATCTGCTGTTGTCCCCTCAAGAAGCAGAACTGGTTTACCCTGAAGCTAATGAAGATTAAGTGGCCCCTACCCTTGCATATGTTATTCTGAGACCTGGAACTTGTTAGGAATTGTAGTGGGTTGTTGCAATTCTCTTTCAAGGGGAAATTAGGTTGCAATCAGGAAACATTTCCATGTAAACATTTCTTGTGAAGAACCTAAAGAGATTTCAGAGAAAGATACTGAATATCCAAGTTTCCTTATAATTTGTTGTGATTTCTTTTCTCATTCTAAATAAATATTCACTTCTATACATAAAAAGTAAAATAAAATAAAACACAATACTCAAGTAACAGTACTGTAAACTAAATCAAGTATATTTAGTGTTAATCAAAACTTCTAAAGTAATTATGTTATTAATTACTTTGAAGATGGAAGGATTTATCTATTTCAGCTTAATATGTCCCTATAATATGCACCAGCAACCCCTTCTAGTCTGATCAAGCTCATGTAAAACTTTTTGAAGTATTAAAACTGTCACATTTGGTCATTCTTTCAGCATTTATCATAAATTCAGTTCTCACTTTAGAGCCATTCAAAGATAGACTACTCTATGGAATCCTTTATTTTTATTGGTGGCTTTCTTTCAACCTATCTTGTACATGTTTGGTTCGTTAGATTCTGGCTCCATATAATTTCAACGAAATCATGTCTGACTTTACAGGGTGGCCTTACAACACACATATCTTTGGAGAGAGTACTGTTTTGGTGAATTGTTACTAATTCACTGCCTAGATTTCTAAGAGAACAAAACTACTCCCACCACTCTCCTGCCACACACACCTGCCAAAAAATGATGAAAAAGAAGAAGAAAAATCCCTCTTTTCTTTCTGAACTTAGGTCCAAAGCATTTTGCTATATGCACATTATTTCAAAATGCATTACAAAATCATAGCATTATAGGTGGGAAGCTGCTAACTAATCTGGGTAATTCCCTGAAAATTGGCCCTTGGGGATCATCCTGATCTTGTGGTTTCATAATAAGTATATGCACTAGTAAATTACACATCAAATTTGTCTTTTTAGTCTCTGACAATTTGTAGAAATAAGAAAGAGATCCCTTACTTTTACATCTTTGAAAATTTTATCTTAACACTTTTAACTATTTTGAGCAATACTTACCTAGTTGAAAGTAGTGAATATTTTGCCAAATCATCCTTAGTAAACTTATTTTTTTTCTGTCAAGGGATGAGGGCTCTTTTTTTCCTTCTTTGTCTCTATGCACTGAGGTCTTGACTTCACCTTTGGGACCTTCTGCAGAGAGGTCAATTCATACTGTTGTTTGATATTTTTATTCATTTATTCTTGACACTCCCTTGGGTAATATTTCATGATAAAAATTACATTTAACATTTTTACTGATGCTCAAAGACTGTTCACTGAAGCAAATAATATTATATCTTATAATGAGTTGCATATTATAAAGTAAGAGTCTAAAATAGAGTTTATGGCTTGAGAGATGAAGTTCAGTATCAAGGAAAAGAGAGCAGCATAGACAAGGAACATTTTTAAAATTAAATTTGTAGTCACAATGCAGTTTGAGTTGCTTTCTCATGTGTAAACTTTTGCCTTCAATTCAACCAAGTTGCAAAATAACAATTTAGCACTCTGGCCATGGAATATAATTAAGATCTTATACTTAGGTGTGATACTTTTATCCCAAAAGATTACAAAGGACTTTAGATTTGTAAATTGAACATTGGACATACTAGAGTTGAAACCTCAAATCTTGGGCAAAATACTGATATATGGATAACATTTCATGTCACTGAACTAAATCCTTAAGCTGTGCAATTCATATTTTTAAAATTGCAGGGGGTCATTACACTGTATAAAATAAAGTGGGATTAAAAATACCTACTTCCCAAGGTAATTAAATGCAAATCAAGGCTGAGGCAATGATCCTTCTAAGGAGGCAATGAAAATTTCTGTTGTTAACTTGTAATTTTTTCAAAGGGGGCCTGAAAATCAAAATCATATCTTTCAATTAATAATATTAACAACTGTTATTAAAAATTTAAAAAAGTGAACATCTTAGCTGGAGAATGAAGCAATCCACAAAATAATAATTGAGCTAAAAATAAAAGGGACATAAGGATTCAGCTATAAACTGAGATAAGCCAAAGTTCATAAAGTAAGAGTCAAAACAAGGGATTAGAAGTTGTGCATGACCTTTATTTTTGTGCTCTTTTATAATACCAGTGGCACAAATTACATCTTGCCTGCCCTTTAGTTACAGCCCCATAGAGCTTGAGATGTCCTTGTGTGTCATAAGAACAAAAACTGTGGTGACACATACCCAACATTCAATAAGTCTTTATATTTTATGAAGGCAGAAACTGTGACTACAAACATTAACAACTAGTAAACACTAGTACAGAGTAGGTGCTTAATAAATATCTTTCAATTAATAATATTAACAACTGTATACAAATATTATTTTCTCAGAGGATTTCCTAAAGTGGCATTTCAGGGCATTTTTCCTTCAGCTCTTGAACTGACCTGTTAATTAGTAGTGTCATATTTGAATAGTATAACCAGATCATTAATTCTACTTCAGATATAGAGAAGAAACTTATATAATTATATCCTACATGATATATGTACTATTTCTTCTTATAAAAGTATATAGACTATAAAACTCAAAATTGATTTTGTTTTATTTTAAAACATTGATTAGAGTTATATAAAGCAAAATATGTTAAGTGCATATACTATTAATTTCTGCTTCATTTCTTTACTGAATACCCTCAAATATCGCCACCCTCCTCTCCTACAGTCTCTCCAATGCCATTTATTCACCTCTGGCTCACCCTTTCAGGTTTTCTGCAAGTTAAATCATAGATGATAAATACATCATTAACATCTTTCTGCCACTTACTCTGAGCCCTAAATATTCTCAAAACTTGAGCCAGCATAATTCTACTTTAGATGGCCTGTGTTTCCAAAACTACTACATCATTTGATTTTCTTTCTTTAATTAAAGGATGGGGTCATCATCCCAACAGTACCTGCTTTACTATTTCTGGGTTATCCTTCAAATATATAATAACACTAGGCTGTTAAAGGGGAGAAATCTCTTATTTGTTTCTGCATATATAAACCAAAAAAAATATATTGAAAATGATAATGGTCTTCTTCACAGTTTACAAGAATTATAGTCCTCCTTCAAATGGAAAAGTATTTGAAAGTCTCAAATTCTGTCAATGCTGGAAGTACAAGTGATCATCTAAAATAGTCTTCACATACTGCTAGCTAAACCACAATGAATACTAATATGCCACATGCAAATACTAGTTGTTTAGATGATATGGCACTTCTGTCTTCTGAGTAAACCTTAGTCTTCTTTCAAAGTGTTGGCTCTAAAACCTGAAAATTTTCAAAACACTTTCTGATCTCTGCGAGTCCAATAATGGATATTGAAGATATTAATGGAAATGGGGTTCTACATAAAATTATTTTTTTAAACTGTTTTTCAACTAAATCACATAACATATCAGGGTAGGAGGGTGTTTGCACTAGTAGAGAAAATGATAGAAATGAGCACAGAATATATAAGGCAAATAATTTATCAGGAGCCTATGTGATATTTTAGAATTTCAAATCAACAAGTAAAAGAGAGAATCCTAAACTTCCAAATGGTATGATTGTAAAGCAATGAAAAAAATTCTCTTAACTTTTGTATTCAGCAGAGTCACTTTAGCTAACAGAAATCACTATCAGAAATCCAGCATCTAAAGTTCCTTCTCCCAAAAAAGTTCTGCTTCAATTAAAGATTAGAAACTGTCCTCCTAATCACTCTATCTCACCCCAAAATGGCACCTATATCTCTTCTTAAAAACTCAGAAACTCAGAAGGGCATGTTAGTAGAACTTTTACCATTTCACCACAGATATACTTTTGGTGCATGAACAAGTTGAGATTTATATTTCCTTGTGACCATTTGCTTCTACACATTTGTTTGTCGATCTTTTATATAATTTTCAAAGATAACTGATATGGAACATGTTTAGCAGATGTAAGTTTGATTTGTAGTATTTCATTTGTTTTCTTACAAAAAGTAACAATGTATATTTAATTTAGTTTTTTAAAAATTTTTATCAAAGTTAATTAAGCACATGGTTTAGGATATCAATTAGCTTATAAAGTTTGTTTAAAAAAGCAATCCACTGCCACTTATTTCACCAAAGACATCTCTCTTTCAACTATTTAGCTGATTCTTTTGGTATTTAAATGAATACATGAAAATAACATCCTTATATTAATACTTCTTGATTTTTTTACTTTTAAACATATATAACAAATTTTCCACTAAAGAAGATGAAACTTTAATTTTCTTCCTCCTCTATCTCACCAAATACAAATGCTAAGTTACTGTTACTATATTCTCCCATTGTAGTTATAAAAAAACATTGGTTGAAATCAGTATCTGTAGTTTATATCACTATGACCTCTATTCACAACTGAGCCGTATAGCATACTATGGATACATTTTATTTCATATCTAACTTTGTATTTTCCTTGGAGTTAATCATTATTTTGGATATTAATTTGCTTAATTTCCTGTTATAATTATTGATACAACCCTCAACCTCCCTCCCTCCCATTTTGTAATTATCCTCTTAGTGTAGTCAAACACATTAGATATTTTTACAACTCATTCTCTTAAAGTCTCTCTGAAGGCTTCTGGCTTATTACAATCTGTACTGGTTGCTCTTTAAGCCTGCTATAAATTCTTATTTTGTAATTCTCTCTCACTCTCGCCCCACATTTTTCTTTTAGTTCTTTCTTCTATTGGAAACTCTACTCCCTAGATACTTGGTCTTCCATACTTTGGTAGAGTATGCCTATGAATAGTTTCTGAGAAAGAGTGCATTGAAAGTTTATCTTCAGAGATAATGCATATCTGCAAGTAACTTTAATCCATCCTCACATTTGGCTAATAGTTAAAAATTAGAATTCTATATTGGCAACTATTTTTCTTCAACATTTTGAAGACACTAACCAGTTATTTTCTACTTTTCAGTGTTGCTATTAAGAAATCCAATCATCTTCTGATTATATATATTTTGAATTAAATGAAGAGATTTTATTTGTCTGTTTTCCAAGTCTCTGTTTTCCAAGATGCTTATAGAATCTTGTCTTTGTCCTTAGTGTTATAAAACTTCAAAATAGTAGTTAAGAGTCCTTTGAATCAAATCCCAGCTCTGCATAATCTTGGACTAATTACTTAACCAATGTAAAATTCTCATTTGTACATTGATCTCATCTTTAAAAATGAGGATAAAAAAATAATAACACACTATTTTGGGGGATGTCATAAGCATTAAAATGGGTTAACACATGAAAAGTGTTTAGAACAGTGACTAGCATGGGGAAAGCATTCAATAATTTTTTTTTT
>NW_011888965.1:179842-188207 GCF_000151845.1 Pteropus vampyrus
TTAATTTGCTTAATTTCCTGTTATAATTATTGATACAACCCTCAACCTCCCTCCCTCCCATTTTGTAATTATCCTCTTAGTGTAGTCAAACACATTAGATATTTTTACAACTCATTCTCTTAAAGTCTCTCTGAAGGCTTCTGGCTTATTACAATCTGTACTGGTTGCTCTTTAAGCCTGCTATAAATTCTTATTTTGTAATTCTCTCTCACTCTCGCCCCACATTTTTCTTTTAGTTCTTTCTTCTATTGGAAACTCTACTCCCTAGATACTTGGTCTTCCATACTTTGGTAGAGTATGCCTATGAATAGTTTCTGAGAAAGAGTGCATTGAAAGTTTATCTTCAGAGATAATGCATATCTGCAAGTAACTTTAATCCATCCTCACATTTGGCTAATAGTTAAAAATTAGAATTCTATATTGGCAACTATTTTTCTTCAACATTTTGAAGACACTAACCAGTTATTTTCTACTTTTCAGTGTTGCTATTAAGAAATCCAATCATCTTCTGATTATATATATTTTGAATTAAATGAAGAGATTTTATTTGTCTGTTTTCCAAGTCTCTGTTTTCCAAGATGCTTATAGAATCTTGTCTTTGTCCTTAGTGTTATAAAACTTCAAAATAGTAGTTAAGAGTCCTTTGAATCAAATCCCAGCTCTGCATAATCTTGGACTAATTACTTAACCAATGTAAAATTCTCATTTGTACATTGATCTCATCTTTAAAAATGAGGATAAAAAAATAATAACACACTATTTTGGGGGATGTCATAAGCATTAAAATGGGTTAACACATGAAAAGTGTTTAGAACAGTGACTAGCATGGGGAAAGCATTCAATAATTTTTTTTTTTTCTGTAAAGTAAAATTTTATTTTTTTAATTTATCAATTGGAGTTGACATTTAATATTATTTTATATTAGTTTCAGGTTTATATCATAGTAGTTAGACATTTACATAATTTATGAAGTGATCCCCCCGATTATTCTAGTACCCACCTGACACTATACATAGTTATTACAATATTAATGACTATATTCCCTGTGTTGTACTTCACACCCCTGTGACTATTTTGTAACTCAACACCAAAATAACAAATAATCCAATTTAAAAATGGGCAGAAAATCTGAATCAGTATTTCTCCAAAGAGGACATAAGATAGTCAATACACATATGAAATGATGCTCAACATCATTAATCTTCAGAGAAATGTAAATAAATGTCAATTATTACTATTAGTATGAGTCTATTTTTTGAAAGTTGTGCTAGAACTCGATAGATCCTGCCAATCTAAAAACTCATATATTTTAGAGCTGATAAAATTACCTGAATTTTTTTGATGATTTTCTCCACTCTATTTTCTCTATGGAATTGGGCTAATCTTAATTAACTTACCTTCTCCTATTTTCTATTTCTTTGTCTGCTCTAATTTTCTGAGATATATCTTCAACTTTACCTCACAACCACACACTAGATTTTTTTTTTCATTTTTTATAACATAGTTTTAATATCCAGTATTTATATTATTTTCTGGATGTTTCACTCTTATATAATGTGTTCTTATTTCATTTCTGCACACACATACACACATATGTGTGTGTGTGTGCGTGTAAGTTTTTATTCCATTAATGGTCTTTGTTTCTACCAATTTGTTTATTTTCTGTTTGTTTTACTCTCATTCTTTCAATTTCTGCTTTCCTTAACTGCCTATTAATGCTCAGTACATGCATACATTTAAGAATGAAGCATTAAAAAAGCTGATTAGAAGGTACATATACAAGAATAGAGGTTTTAAACTGTGCTCTCCAGTGTAAGGTTACCTCTCCGAGGTAATTTTCTGTAAGAAAACCCCGTGTCTATAACCATAGGTCTCTTTTCTTGGGCAGTCAGATCCTCCAGAGAAGGATATTCAGTGTTTGCCTTGTGGCATTATCTTGGCTGTCATCATTCTGGGGGAAGAGGCTGGGGGACTCAACATTCAGTATATATCTCTCTGTATTAAAAATTATACCAATTCAACTATGCTAAGTGTACCTCAGTGCAAATATCTTCTATTTTATTCTTTCCAAAGAATAAAACTTTCAAAAAAGAAAGAAAGAAAGAAAGAAAGAAAGAAAGAAAGAAAGAAAGAAAGAAAGAAAGAAAGAAAGAAAGAAAGAAAGAAAGAAAGAAAGAAAGAAAGAAAGAAAGAAAGAAAGAAAGAAAGAAAGAAAGAAAGAAAGAAAGAAAGAAAGAAAGAAAGAAAGAAGAAGAAGAAGAAGAAGAAATCTTCAGTTTTCTCTTGGACTGGGGAGAGGAAATTTCTACCTGTGAGAGTAGGGATAGGGATATTTTATTTTAATTTTCCAATGTACCTTTTTATTTTTTAGCTCAGTTTTTCTCCCCTCTGCCACAGGAACCTTTAGCAATTTCTAAAGTCTTGGATGATATATCAACTTTTTCTACTTCTACCCTAGGATTCAGATTTCTTGGGTCTGCTAAGTCAGTTATCAGTTACCTATCTGATTTTCAGTTTCCGAAATTTGCCTCTCCAATGCCTCTTCCATTCTCTTTGACTATGGATGTATGGCTTAAAACTCCCAACAACATTATAGTGAGGTTTTAGGAGGGAGTAAACATAAATACATTTATCCTGTTCACCATATTTATTTGTAAGTCACCCAGTAGAACTCTCACATAAATATTTTTTCTGTAATTTTATTTTGTTATATTTGATATATGAACAGATGTTTAAGGATACATTTCATATAGGAAACTATGATTCAGTATGTCATCTAAAGACAAAATAAACCCATTTCCTGCGACTTGTATGAGAGGTAAAAACTAAACTATTTCTTGTTTGGCGTGTGTGATGAACTCTAGTTCATAGTAACAATATTGTAGAAAACTATTCATGTAGGTAAAAAAGTGTTGGATTTAACAAATTAAACACAATGCTCGACAATCTTCTTAGCATGAATGCTTTCCAGGTAGAAATGTTAGCACCACCACATTTTAAAACTATTATTTTAATCTGTTATTATATTTTGCACATTAACCACTGTAATAATTTCCTAATATTGTTTTTATATTTTCTATTCTTGATAAGTAAAATAAAATTATGGAAAAAATAACAGATTATCGCAAGGCAGATACATGGCAAAGTATAATTGATATGATTAATAATGTTATAGCTTCTTAAAAGGGCAAATGAAGTAATTAGGTAAAGAAAAGTGTTTCTAGGATTTTTGGAAACATGGAGGAGCGAGAGACATCCCCAGATCTCTCCTCTTGAAACAACTATAAGCTGAACATCTAAAACTCAACAAAAAACACCCAAACTGCACACCAGCATGTCTGAGTGTGAGATCTGTGCATAAGAGCTACCACAGGACAGAACCATGGGTGTTGGGCGGTAGACTGGGAGTAATAAAAAAGCTGCCTCTCTGCAGCCATCAGAGCTACCTGCAGGAGAAGGGGGAGGGGAGAAGGAGTGGCCAGTTCCCGCAGCGACTTCCCTGAACATTCTTGCCTGGGAAAGCTGTGGCTGCACGGTCCAGTCATTAAGGCAGAAAGCAGAGGAGAAGGACGAGATCACAGAGGAACAACAGCTGATTTTTCTTGGCCTTGGTTGCAAAATTGAGGCTGAGCCATAGCCCCCAAACCCAACCTAGAGGGCCTGTCCTCTCATACCCTCGGAAAACAATCACCGCAGAGCCACAGGAGAATCTGAGCAAACACCGCCGAGACTGTCACTGACACTGACAGGTACTGAAACTGAGGGTAGCAAGTGTGATTAAATATCTACAAGAAAATTTAAAAAACATTATTATGACTTTATATAAACCAGGGATCCAAGAGGCTTAGACACCACCTACTGGAAACCAAAAAAAAATGCACCTTCCTTGCAACAGGCTAAAGAGAGAACTTTATATAATAAATCTTCTTTATGGAAAAAAAGCAAAATACATTTCCACTGATGCCAAGGTGGAGAAATAGTCCATTAAACACCATAAATAACCAAGGTGACAAGCATCTCAGAAAGAAAGAGAAAAATCTCCAGAAAATAAGCTTACAGACATAGAAATATGTGACTTAAATAACAGAGAATTCTGGACGGTACCTCTGAAAAAACACAGTGAGTTTTGAAACGAGTCACATCAACAATTTCAGGAGTTGAAAAAAAAAAAACAACTAGATGAGCAGAATGAGTTATTTAGTAAGGAGCTTTAAACCCTCAAAAAGAACAGAATAGATTGTCTGGAGATAAAAACACTGCAAGAGTTGAAAAATGAAATAGCAAGCTTGGGAAATAGAGTCTACCAAATGAAGGAAAGGGTCAGTGATATCGAAGACAGAAATCTAAAAATAAATCAAGAAGGAAGAAGAGAGAAATCGAAGAATGAAAAATAATGAAAGAGAAATACAAGAACTAACTGATATCGTCAGGAGAGGAAACATAAGAATAATGGGAATTATCAAAGGTGAAGAAAAGAAACAGAGATTAGAAAGCATTTTCAGACAAATAGTTGATGAGAATTTCCCAAAGCTAAGGAATGAGCTGGAGCTTGGAATTCAAGAAGTCAACAGAACACCCAATTACCTCAACCCAAAAAGGCCTTCACCAAGACACAATGTATTAAAATTATCAAAAATCAATGACATAGACAGAATTCTCAAGGCAGCCAGGGAGAAAGAAAGGTAACACATATGTAAGCCCATTAGATTATCCTTGGACTTCTCAGTGCAAATTTTACAAGCCAGAGAGAAACGGAATCAAATGTTTAAACAATTAAGTAAAAGGAACTATTAGCCTAGCATAATGTATCCAGCTAAGTTCTCCTTTAAATATGAAGGAGAAATTAAGACTTTTCCAGACATAAAAAATTGAGAGAATTCTCCCCTATGAGGCTTGCACCACAGGAAATCTGAAAGGGATCAGTTCACCTAAAAGAAAATGACAAAAAAAAAAACATAATTAGGAGTAAAGTGACTTTGGGGCAAATAGAAGCAGAGGAGTGCAACCCTTACTAAGAGTAGAGCATAATAAGCTTAAATAATGAGAAGAGAATTGTTATAACAAGATAGCAATGAACGTTCAGCATACATAGGAACAAATTGAGATAACAATGACTAAAAAGAGGAGGATTCAAAGATCCAAATGTGCAAAAAGAAATAGAGATAAGGCACACACGGAGGAAATGGATGAGTGTGTGTGTGTGTGTGTGTGTGTGTGTGTGTGTGTATACACACACCATCCTTTACATATTCATAATGGTAACCACAGGCCAAAGTTTCAGAACCATTGTATATAATATAAAACAAGAAGGACCAGAGGGAAAACCCACAAAAGCCAAACAAAATAAAGAAAACAGAACAAGGACACGGGATCAATGGAAACACTGAGCTACCAGGAAGCAAAAGATAAAATGGCTATAAGAAGACTTCATGTTTCAATAATCACCCTAAATGTAAATAGAATGAACTCACCAACAAAAAGGCAAAGAGTTTCAGAATGGATCAAAAAACAAAACCCAACCATATGCTGCCTCCAGGAGACACATCTCAACTCCAAAGACAAATATAGATTCAGAGTGAAAGTGTAGAAAGTGATATTTCAAGGAAATGGCATTCAGAGAAAAGCAAGGGTAGCAGTACTAATATCAGACAAAATAGACTTCAAAATAAAAAAAAACATAAAGAAAGATACAGAGGGACATTCATAATGATAAAGGGAATCATGCATCAAGGAGACATAACACATATTAATATCTACGGTCTCAATCACAGAGCCCCAAAATACGTAAAGCAATTACTAACAGAACTGAAGGGAGAGACCGACCAAAACACTATCTTAGGAGACCTAAATACCCCATTTTCAGATATGGACAGATCATCCAAGCTGAAAATCAATAAGGAAATAATATCCTTAAATGACACATTACACCAGTTGTACATAATTGACATTTACAGAGCCTTCCATCCCAAAACAGCTGCTTATACGTTCTTCTCTAGTGCACTTGGAACATTCTCAAGAATTGTCTGAATACTGGGACACAGAGATAGCCTCAACACATATAAGAAGGTTGAAATCATACCAACCATATCCTCTGATCATAATGTATTGAAACTAGAGATCCACTGCAGAAAGAAATCAGGAAGAAACAAAAATATATGAAGATTAAACAACATGCTACTGAAAAATAACTGGGTCAGAGAAGAAGTAAAAAGAGAGATCAAGAGATAGATAGAAACAAATGATAATGATAGTACAACATAGCAAAACTTTCGAGACATGGCAAAAGTGGTCATAAGAGGTAAGTTCGTATCATTACAGGCCTATCTCCAAAAACAAGAATGAGCCCAAATAAACAACCTAACGTTCATCTTACAAGTCAGTAGAAGGAAAGAAATAATCAAAATTAGAGCAGAAATAAATGAAATTGAAAACAAACAAAAAAATAGAAAATATAAATACAACAAAGAGCTGGTTCTTTGAGAAGGTTAATAAAATTGACAAGTCCCTGGCTAGACTCACTCAAGAAAAAAGAGAAAGGACATAAATAAACAAAATTGGTGATGAAAGAAGGGAAATTACAACTGACATCGCAGAAATACAAAGAATCATGCAAGAATACTATGAAAAAGTATATAACACCAAATTTAATAACCTAGAAGAAATGGATCAGTACTTAGAAAAATGCAATGTTCCTAGACTGAATGTAGAAGAACTAGAAAATCTAAATAGACAGATCAGCAGTATGGAAATTGAAATGATCTTCAAAAATCTACCAAAAAGTAAATGTCCAGGACCATATGGCTTCACCAGTGAATTCTACTGAACATTCAAAGATTTAATACCTATTCTCCTCAAACTCTTCCAAAATATCAAAGAGGAGGCAATACTTCCCAACACATTTTATGAGGCAAATATTACTCTGATACCAAAACCTGCTAAGGATAACACGTACACACACACACAAAAAAACTACAGACCAATATCTCTCATGAACACAGATGCAAAAACCTAAGTAAGATACTAGTGAACTGAATACAGCAACATATTAAAAAGATTATACACCATGATCAAGTGGACTTCATCTCAGAGGCATAGGGATGTTTCAACATATGCAAATCAATTAATGTGATACACCATATAACAAATTAAAAAATAAGAATCATATAATCATATTAATAGATGCAGAAAGAGCCTTCCACAAGATACAGCACCTATTTATGATCAAAACACTTAACAAAATCAGTATAGAAGGAAAATACCTTAACATAATAAAGGCCATATATGACAAACCTTCAGCCAAAATTATACTTAATGGTGAAAAACTAAAAATCTTTCCTCTAAGATCAGGAACGAGGCAAGGCCGTCCGTCCACTATCGCCGCTGTTATTCGATTTAATATTGGAGGTCCTGGCTAGTGCAATAAGGCAAGTGAAACAAAGAAGTCAAACTGTCACTACTTGCAGATGACATATTTCTCTATATAGAAAACCCTAAAGACTCCATGAGAACACTACAAGAAACAATAAGCTAATAAAGTAAATTCTCTGGATACAAAATCAACGTTTGAAATTCCATAGCGTTCCTATACTCTAGTAATGAAGCGTCAGAAAAAGAAATGGAAAAAATAATTCCTTTTGCAATTACAGCATAAAGAATAAAATATCTAGGAAGAAATTTAACAGGATAAGTGAAGGACCTATATAATGAAACTGTAAGACCCTATTAAAAGAGATCAAAGAATATACAAAGAAATGAAAAGATATTCTCTGGTTTTGGACTGGAAGAATCAACATAGTTAAAATGACCATATTACCTAAAGAATTATACAGATTTAATGCAATCCCCATCAAAATTTCATCGGCATTTTTTAAATAAATAGAACAAAAAGTCATCAGATTTGTATTCAAGCATAAAAGACCCCGAATTACCAAAGCCACATGAGAAAGAAAAAAAAAAAAACTGAGCCTGACTTCAAATTATACTACAAAGTGACAGTAATCAAAATGGCATGATATTGGCAGGAAAACAGACATGTGGACGAGTGGAACAGAATCGAGCGTCCAGAAGTAAACCCATCTTTATATGGCCAAATAATTTTTGACAAAGAAGCAAAAAACATACAGTGGAGAAAGGAAAGCCTCTTCAATAAACGGTGCTGGGACAACTGGAAAGCCACCTGCAAAAGAATGAAACTAGACTGTTGTCTATCACCACATACCAAAAGTAACTCAGAATGGATTAAAGACCTACATATAAGACCAGAAACAATAAAATGCATAGAAGAAAACATAGGAACTCAACTCAAGGATCTTGGGCTGAAAAGGGATTTGATGAATTTGACCTCAAAAGCAAAGGAAGTAAAAGC
>NW_011888965.1:188392-190541 GCF_000151845.1 Pteropus vampyrus
ACATACAAATGGCCAAGAAATATATGAAAAAATGCTCAACATCACTAGCTATTAGGGAAATGCAAATCAAAACCACAATGAGATACCATATCACACCTGTTAGAATAGCTATAATCAACAGTAGAAAAATAACAAATGTTAAAGAGGGTGTGAAGAAAAAGAAACCCTCATACACTGCTGATGGGACTGCAAATTGGTACAGCCACTATGGAAAACAGTATGGAGGTTCCTCAAAACACTAAGAATTGATCTACCATGTGATCCAGTAATCTCTCTACTGGGTATTTACCTCAAAGACTTGAAACCCATATCTAAAAAGATATATGCACACTGATGTTCATAGCAGTATTATTTACAGTGGCCAGGAAATGGAAGCAACCAAAGTGTCCTACGATAAATGATTGGCTAAAGAAGCTGTGGTATACATATACAATGGAATATTATTCAGCCATAAAAAGAGATGAAATATTGCCATTTGCGACAACATGGATGGACCTCGAGATAATCATGTTAAGCGAAATAAGCCAGACAGAAAAAGCTGAAAATCATATGATATCACTTATAGGTAGGATATAAACCTAAAAGCTACAAATGAGTAGGACAAACACACAGATTCATGGATATGGACTATATGCTAGTGGTTACCAGGGGACTATAGACTAGTGGTTACTAGTGGGGTGGGGGAAGAGGGAGGAGGTAAAGAGGATAAAGGGGGTCCAACATAGGGGGATAGGGGGAGGTTGAAGTGGGTAAAGGGGATCAAATATATGGTAGCTGAAGGAAACTGGACTTTGGGTGGTAAATACACAATAAAATATACAGATTTCAAATTATAACGTACACCTAAAAATTATATAATTGTATTAACCAATGTTACCCCAATAAACTTAATTAAAAATTAAAGAAAGAAGAGATTTTCTAAGAATATTAGAAGATATACAGCAATAGCCATTTAATTTTTTTTATTATTAATTTTGAAGTAACCAATTTCACCAAAGCTGTTTGATAAAAATATGATTACATTAATTTCTTAGGGACTTCAAATGACATAAAAAATATAACATTAATTTAACCTGCAAATGAATCAAATCTTGCAAACAACGTTTTTGATATCATATTTTCTTTCATGTTAACTTTTCTAAGAACAATTCTATCAGATAATTTTTTTTTTTTTGCTAGTGCTTAATAACATTCAGCAATATAGAATTTTTCCCAAGTCAGTATTTTGAAAGTCACTGATTTGTGGCCAGTAATAAATACTGTTCACCTGTAATGAGTTATCATGATTAAGTATTAGCTATGCAAATAATAACAACTGTCTTTACACTTGCTATCAGTATTAATGATAAGATCACTAATAAAAGAAAAAAATCAGAAATATTATTAATACAGAACAAGTTTTACAGTCTAATCTATTGTAAGAATTTAATAATCGTGTACATAGAATATATTAGTGTATTAATAGTAAGAGCTTTAAGGTTGATTTCCTGTGAACTGTACAGAAAATTCAGCCCCTTTAAATTCATTTTCATTTAAAAATGAAATTTAGTATTACACATAACCTGTTGGAGGCATGGCTAGTGCTGTATAACCAGGTGGTAAATGTGTGGAAATAATGGATAATATTCTCTTTCACTCTCTTTCTCTCTTTCATCGTCAAAGTTTCAAATTTGCACATTTTCTATAAATAGTTTACATTAGGAAGTTTATATAGAGACTAGGGCTTTTGTATTCTGTGTTATAAATAATGATTCAAATATTTTAACCCCTTAACTGTGACTAACTGATTACCAATTAGCTGAGAACTCTATTCATATTTCAAAATTGAGGACAATAGAATGTACTACTGAGTTCCTTTGAATATTTTATTCTGACTTCTAATTTTCAGGTATTAGTGTTTTTCATTGGCTTTAGTACTGGTTTGAGTAGATGCTCCATTCTTTTATTTATTTAATTATTTTTAAAAATCCGTTTTTTCCTGGGTTCAGGAAGTACTTTTATGGGAAAAGATGCTGTTGTATATACTTTGGTTTAGACCCATGCCCCAAAGATTTCTGACCTCTGATTCTAAGCAATCAAGGAAGGACTCAGGGAAGAAACTAGTTTGCCTTCCCTACAAAAATATAACTTGAGTAGATATTATTATATT
>NW_011888965.1:191338-199739 GCF_000151845.1 Pteropus vampyrus
TATGGTCAAATTTTGTCTTGAAATCTGCTAATGCATTACTCATGTCACATATATGTGACTGAGATTTAGAAAAACTTAAGCAACTTCTCCTAGGCCACTCAACTGATAAGTGACAGAGGCAGAATTTGAACACAGTCTATCTAATTAAAGAATTCATGCTTTTAAGCACATTACTTATTTATAGATGACAATGTACTTTAAGGAAATAACATTATTTAATCTACTGGTGGGGAACATTGGTATTTATATCAACAGAACGGCCTTTCATTAAAGAGACCTGAATGGGATGCATTTAAGTTGGAAATGTATGCTATAAAAAAACTTTTTAGATTTATTTTGCTACATTATTTTTCTGTTAAAGAAAAATGAATTTAAGAAATTTATTGAATTAATATAGTTTCAGCTATAAGTATTGCAAACAATGGCCTTTATTGTCAACATATTTGAGAATAAAATGAAAATTAACAGTAATTAATCTTTTTTTATAGGATGAAACGCAAGCATAAGACTCATTTAGACATGATTATATTGCTTAAAGAATTACATAGTAATATTGGTTACTCGTATTCCAGAATTTTTACTATTAAAATATTTTATAATAAGAGTTACAACTTCTCACAAATTCTTGGAAGGCAGGGAGCAGGAAGGAGAGATATTTAAAGTAAAAACATTGTTTCGTGCTATTATTATTGATATTGTTATTGTTCTCATTTTCTTTTATATGTACTTGTTCAGAAAGGCCATTATTTAAATTAATACATTTGACTGCTTAGAGCAGTTTTAGGTTTACAGAAAATTTGAGCAGAAAGTTCAGAGAATTCCCATTATACTTCCTTTCCCCACCCAGTTTCCCCTATCAATCATTAGCGTATTGCACTGGTGTGATACATTTGTTAAAATTGATGAACCAATATTGATACATTACTATTAACTAAAGTTTATAGTTTACATTAGGATTTACTCTGTTTTTTTACAATTCTGTGGATTCTGGTAAATGCATAATGTTATGTGTATATCGTATAGAAAGGTTGCTTTGCTCTAAAATTCCCCTGTGTTCCACCAATTTATTTCTGCCCTACTTTCTCCAAAATGTAAATTCCTAGTAACTACTGATATTTTTACTATCTACATATTGCCTTTTTCAGATTCCCATATAGTTGGAATCATTCAGTATATAAACTTTTAAGACTGGCTTCTTCCACTTAGTAATATTTATGTAAGTTTCTTTCATCTCTTTTTGTGGCTAGATAGCTCATTTCTTTTTACTGCTGAATAATATTTCATTGGAAGGATGTACTACAATGTGTTTAACTGTTCATCTCTTGAAGCATATCTTGTTTGCTTCTATGTTTTGGAAATTATGTGTAAAGCTGCTATGAACTGTTATTTGTAGGTTTTTGTGTTGACACAAGTTTTCAACACATTTGGGTAAATACTTGAAAGCACAATTGCAGAATGGAACAATAAGACTGTGTGTAGTTCTGTAAGAAACTGCCAAACTGTCTTTTCCAAAGTAACTGTACCACTTTGCTCTACCCCCAGCAATGAATGAGAGTTCCTGTTGCTCCATATACCAGTTTTTGGTGTTGTCAGTGTTTGGGATTTATCATTTCTCCTAGTTGTGTGGTACTATCCAATAATTTTTGTTTTAATTTGAAATTGCTTATGACATGATGTTTAGCATGTTTTAATATGCTTATGTGTATATCTTTTTTAATATGGTGTCTTTTCAGATTTTTTGCCCACTTTTTAATTGGGTTATATGCTTTTTAATGTTGTTATAAGAGTTCTTTGTATATCTCAAATACAGGTCATTTATCAGATATGTATTTTGCAAATATTTTATCCTAGTCAGTGGCTCTTCTTTTGTTTTTAAATAGCTTTATTGAGGTATAATTGTTATACAAAGATAAAATGGATATATTTTATGTATACAACTAGATGAATTTGTAGGTAGGCATACATCTGTGAAACCATCACCACAATCAAGGTAATAAACATATGCATCATCTCCAAAAGTTTTTTGCTGCCCCTTTGTGTGTGTGTGTGTGTGTGTGTGTGTGTGTGTGTTTGTGTATATGTGTGTGTTAAGAACACTTACAATAAGATTTGCTTTTGACAAATTTTTAAGTGTATAATACTGATTTGTTACCTATAGGCACTGTGATGTAGAGTAGGTTTCTAGAACGTGTTAATCTTTCATAACTAAAATTTTATATTTGTTAAAAATAACTCCCCATTACTTCCTCTCCCCAGACCCTGAAAAGCATTATTTGACTTTCTGTTTCTATGCATATGATTATTTTAAATACCTCATATAAGTAGAATCATGTCATATTTGTCCTTTCACTGGCTTATTTCATATAACATAATGTCCTCCAATTTCATTCACGTTGTCACATGTGGCAGAATTTCCTTCTTTTTAAAGACTTTTTAGATTGCACAACATGATTTTTTTTTCTGAAGGTGCACAATATGATGATTTAAGATACATATACATTGTGATATGCTTACCAAAATCAAGCTAATTAACACATCTATCACCTCATATATTTTTAATTTTTTTTGTGTGTACGTGCATGTAGTGAGAACACTTAAGATCTCTCTTAACAGATTTGAAGTATATAATACAGTGTTTTGAACTATAGTCACCATGGTATACATTAAAACTCCAAGAAGTATTCATTTTTTAACCAAAAGCTTTTATTCTTAGACCAACATCTGCCTATTTCTTTCATGCTCGAGCACTTGGTAATCATCATTTTCGACTCAGATTTTATAAATTTGACTATTTTGGATTCCACATATAATTGGTATCATGCAGCATATATCTTTCATCATCTGGCTAATTTTATTTAGCACAGTACCCTCCAGGTTTATTTGTGTTGTCACAAATGACAGGATTTCCTTCCTTTTCATGACTGAATAATATTGAAATATACATATCACATTTTCCCTATCCATACATCCTTCTACAGATACTTAGGGTGTTGCCTTATCTTGGCTATTCTGAATAATGTTTCAGTGAACACGTGGGTGCAGATATCTCTTTGAGATCTTGTTTCCATTTATTTTGAATATATACCCAGAAGTGGGATTGCTGGATCATATGGTAGTTCTATTTTTAATTCATTAAGGAAACTCAATACTCTTTTCTATAAGGGCTGTACCAATTTACATCCCCACCATTAATGCACAAGGAATCCCTTTACTTCAGACCCTGGCCAACATCATCTCCTGTCTTTCTGATAATAACTACCTCAAGGGATGTGAGGTGATAGCTCAGTATTGTTTCTATTTGCATTTCCATGATGATTAGTAATATTGAGCATACTTTACATACACCTGTTGGTCATTTTTTGTGTTATTTGTAGAAATGTCTATTCGAGATTTTTGCCAATTTTTAATTGGGCTACTTGTTTCTTTGCTATTGAATTGTATGCTTCCTTATATATTTTGGATATTAATACATCAAATATATGGTTTGCAAATATTTTCTCCCATCCTGTAGGTTACCTTTTTATCTGTTCATTATTTCCTTTGCTGTACAGAAGCTTTTTAAATTTGATATAATCTCATTTGTCCATGTTTGCTTTTGTTGCCAGTAGTTTTGGCCTCATATCCAAGAAAGTATTGCCAAGGCCAGTGTAAAGAATTTTCCCCCTATTTTTTCTTCTGTGAATTCTACAGCTTCAGGCTTTACAATTAAGTCTTTAATCCATTTTTATTTGATTTATGAATATGGTATAAGATAAGGGTCTTATTTTATTGTCTTAATTGTGGATTTTTTAGAGAAGATTTTAATTAACAAAGTTTAACTTATCATTAATGAGTGCATAGTCACTTAGATTTTCCTATGTTGTGTTCTGGAAGATTTATAGTGTTATACTTTATACACAGGTATATGACCCATTTGAGCTAATTTTTGTGAAAAGTATAAGTTCAGTGTCTAGATTTATTTTTTGCTTATGGTTTTCCAGTTATTTCAGTACATTTGTTTAAAAGACTATCCATTCTTTCTCCAGTGATTTTTACTTCTATATGCAAGATTGGTTGACTTTACATGTGTAGGCTTATTTCTGGGCTTTCTATTCTGTTCCATGATCCATTTGTTTATTTTATTTTTTTTCCTCCAAACCACACTGCCATGATTACCTTAGCTTTATAATAAGTCGTGAGATTGGATATTGGCAGTTCTCCAAATTTGTTCTTCTTCAATGTTGTATTGGCTATTATGGATATCTTGTCTTTCCATAGAAATGTCAAAATCAGTTTGCTAATGTCAATAAAGTAACTATTGGGAATTACACTGGGGTTGAGTTGGATTCATAGATCAAGCTGGGAAGAAGTAGTATCTTGGCAACATTGAATCTTCTTATTCATCAATATGAAATATCTCTCCATGTTCTCATATCTTCTTTGATTTCTTTCCTTAGAGATTTGTAATTTTCTAATATAAATCTTGGACATATTTTATTAGATTTATACCAAGGTATTGCTTTTTGGTGCTGCTAATATAAATGGTATTGTATTTTTAATTTCAAATTCCAGTTGCTCCTTGCTGGTACGTAAGAATGCAATTGATTTTGAATAATATTACTCTTGTATCTTCTAACCTTGCTATAATTACTTACAAATTACATATTTTTCCTCCAATTCTTTGAGATATTTTTACATAGAAAGTCATGTCATCAATGAACAAAGACAGTTTTATACCTTCCTTCCCAATGTATATGCCTTTTGTTTCATATATTAATACATTTGTTAGGGCTTTCAGTACAATGTTCAATAGGACTGGTGAGATGAGATATTCTAGACTTATTCTTGATTTCGGGGGGGAGCTTCTAGTTTCTCACCATTAAGTATGATTTTCACTGTAGGTTTTATATAGATGTTCTTTACCAACTTCAGGAAGTCCCCACTGTTCCTAGTTAGCTAAGAATATTTATCATGAATAAGTGCTGGGTTTTGTCAAAATCTTTTTCTGCATCTACTGATACAATAATGTGATTTATCTTCTTTAGCTGCTTGATTTGTTTGACTACATTAATTGATTTTGACTTTCAAATGTTAGATCAGCATTGCATAGCTGAAAAAATACCACTGGATTGGGGTGTATAATTTGGTTTATATGTTGTTAGATTTAATATGCTGATATTTTCTCTGGATATTTTTATATGTGTTTATGAGAGATAGTGGTCTGTAATTTTTTTTTTTATGTCTTTGTCTAGTATTGGTATTAGGGTAATGGTGCTCTCATAGAGTGAGTTAGGAAGTGTTCCCTCTGCTTCTATTTTCTGGAACAGATTGAAAAGTATTTGTATCATTTGTTTTTTTTTAAATATTTGCTATAATGCATCAGTGAAACCATTGGGCTTGGTGCTTTTTGTTTTAGAGAGCAGAATAAGATAATCTAAATAATCCTATGTCAACTAAAGTAATTTAATTAGTCATTAATTTTTTTTAGTTGACATAGGTTTATTCAGATCATCTATTTCTCTTTGTGTGAGTTCTGAATGATTGTTTCTTTCAAGGAATTATTTCATTTCATCTAAATCATAAAATTGTTGGTGATAGGTCTGTCATAATATTCTTTTATTTTCATTTTCATATATATGAGCTCAATAACAATGGTCTCTTTCATTTCAGATATTTAAATTTTGTTTCCTTTCTTCTATTTTCTTGATTTGCTTGGATAAGAATTTATAAATTGTATTGATGTTTTCAATAACAAGTTTTGATTTAACCAATTTACTCTATTTCTTTTATTTTATTGGTTTTTGCTCTGATATTTCTTATTTTCTTCAATTTATTTTACAATTAATTTATTCTTCTTTTTCTAATTTTCTTAATTGGAGGCTTAAATTATTAAATTTTATATTGCTTGTATTTTCTAATATATACAGTCAATGTTATAAAATTTCCTCCAAGCACTACTTTTATTGCATCTTGCAAATTTTGATAAATTGCATGTTCACTTTCATTTAGTTAAAATATTTTTTCTTGAGACTTATTCAACCCATGTGTTATTTAAAAGTGTGTAAGTAAATCTCCAAATATTTTGGGATTTTCTAAATATCTTTCTATTAAGATTTTAAGATTAATACCATTGTGGTCTGAGAGCATACCTTGTATGATTTCTATACTTTTCAATTTGTTAGAGCATGTTTTATTGTTCAGATGTTGTCTATCTTGGTAAATGTTTCATGTGAGCTAGAGAAGAAAGAGTGTTTTTGTTGGATGAAGTATTTTTTCAGAACAAATAAGTATTTATTTTATTTTCTCAGAGCAAAGAGGGGAAAGGAAAGGGTCAGTATATGTGTTACAAAATGATAGCAAATGGAAGTACCTGGCACGGCAAAATCAACCATCAATTAAACAGTCCAGAATGGGAGTCACCAAAGCTATGGGCACTCAGTCTCCTGCAGTTTAGAAATGAAGGGGAAAGATCAGGGAAAGAACAGAAAAGTGCATGGTTTCCTATTCTCCCTACCTCCCCATAAATTCAAGATATCACACAAAACTTTGGTTTCTAGCAATAAACCTAGAGTTACATTCATCTGTCTCCTATTAAACTACTTTGACATAAGTTTCTTGCACTTGCATAAAAGTTCCTGAGTGACTTGGATATACATTAATCTTCCTTGTCTTGGTCTCTTGACCTCACTTTCAAAATAGAAGGCCCCCTCATTTCTTCTTTCTATCCTAGAATTAGAGATTAAACTAGGCTAGATCTATCCAAATATAGCAATCTAAGTGTTTAGCATAAATCACATATAAAGGAATAGTCTTGACTCAGGAAAATGGGAACAAAAACCTCTTTGGGGTTTTTGCACAAATCATTTAAAAGTTTGGGAGATAACCCATAAATTAGATATGTAATGTAGTGGGATTTGGGGGGATGCAAGATAGCATGGGAGTCAAGTTGTTAGAACAGAAGATCTGACCCAAAATAGGAAATAGGGGAAGGAGAAACAAAAGAAAGGATGGTTTAGGGCACCTACTTCAAGAAGAAAGATCCCCAAGCTTATATTTCAGATACTTTTTACCTGGTGCAGAACCTTTTTTCAAAAGTACTTTAGCTATTTTTCTCAATACATAAAGAAGTTTGTAAACAATAAAATTCCAAGGTCCTGGAAAAAGACGAATGCATTTACACAAACCTGGCCACATAGCAATCATCAAATCAGCTACTCACAATGTCCTACAAAGCCTAGACAAATATAATAATTAGAAGGAGGCAGCAACTGAGGGAGACAAGAATGACACACACCACCCAATGTATTCTATTGCATTTGGCCCATTTCAAAACAGAAGAATAGGTTTTTGGTGATCTCACGGCAAATAAACAAAACCCTTTTTCTCCTTTAGCTAGCATGACACCAATCACTTCTTCAACAGGGCAGGACACTGGCCCTGGGCACCACAAATAAGTTATGACTTATGGTCTTACTGAAATCTGAGGAGTCAAAGCCCAGAATTTTTAAAAATTAAGGAATTTAGTCCTTGTTTGACATATCCATCTCTGGACAGCTCAAGACGGGTATAGAGTTATCATTCTTAAACCTATCTTTACAAACTCGTATTTATTACAAACAAACATACATACACATTGTACATGGTAGGTCTAGCCCAATCCATTGAAGAATGGATCTTGTATGTAAAGCAAATCTCAAACCCTGGAATTTGAGGTATTAAAAAGGAAACCTTTATTACATATATGTAGACAACCCTCACTTAATCTTGGCTTCTCCTCGGTGCACTACCTATTTGGGTTATGACAAATTTCTAATCTTCTAGTAGGAAATCAAGTCAAGGTGCCACCAACATAAAGCCTAGTCTTCTATGAAACATTGACTGTGGAGGTTTTTCAAAAAAACACTATGGCAGAAAAAACAGCTCTAATTGGCAAAAATGAGGTACACTGTGCAGTAATGAGGACATTAGATTAAAATACACAAAAATACAAAATTTGAATATTTATATCACAAAAAAAAAGTTAAAATGCACAGGATATATCATTCACACATAGCTAGTGCTGTTGGCATCCTGGAGAAAGAGGGACCCAAGGAGCAGCTATCCAAGGGACCAAATAAATAAAATTGTATTGACCCAGAATGATATGAGAATGAGTTTAGGAGCAGCAGGTCTGCAGCTGTTCCTCAACTACACCTTTTGCTGATTGTTATAACCTATAGATTGTGACAGTTCTCTACATCCTAGCCCAAGATTAGGTTGTAAAGAGACAAGATGTGAAATAACCCTGTCTTACCTCTAAGACATTCCCTCCTACAAAATGTAATTGTTTTTAAGTTGAGTCTATCAGTGAGGTCTCTATTTTATTTTATTTTATTTTATTTTATTTTATTTTATTTTATTTTATTTTATTTATTTTATTTTA
>NW_011888965.1:200294-228680 GCF_000151845.1 Pteropus vampyrus
CCACATATAAGCGAAATCATATGGTATTTATATTTCTCTGTCTGACCTATCTCACTAGGTATAATAACCTTTAAGTCTATCCATGTCATTGCAAATGGTAGGACTTCATTTTTTTTAATGGCTGAGTAGTATTCCATTGTATATATGAACCATAACTTCTTTATCCAATCATCTATTGATGAGCATTTAGGTTGCTTCTATATTCTGGCTATTGTAAATTGCGCTGTCATAAACATAGGTGTGCATAAATCTTTACAGATTATTGTTTTGGTTTTCTTTGGGTAAATACACAGAAGTGCAATTGCTGGGTCAAAAGGTATATCCATTTTTAATTTTTTGAGAAACGACCTGTCTGTTTTTCATAGTGGCTGTACCAATTTGCAGTCTCATCAACTGTGTATGAGAGTTCTCTTCTCTCCACATCCTCATCAACACTTGTTCTTTGATTTATTGATGACAGCCATTCTGACAGGTGTCAGCTGATACTGCATTGCAGTTTTAATTTGCATTTCTTTAATGATCAGTGACCTTGAGCATCTTTTCATATGTCTATTGCCCATCTGTATTTCCTCTTTGGAGATATATCTATTCAGGTCTTCTTCCCATTTTTTAATTGGGTCGTTTGTCTTTTTGTTGTTGTTAAGTTGTATGAGATTTTTATATATTTTGGATATTAACCTCTTATCAGATGTATCCTAAGCAAACATCTTTTTATTTAGTTGATGGTTTCCTTTGCTGTACAAAAACTTTTTAGTTTGATGTAGTCTCATTTGTTTGTTTTTTATTTTGTTTTCCTTGTCCGAGGAGATATATCCAAATAGAAATTACTGTTAGTAATATCAGAGAGTTGACTGCCTATGTTTTCCTATAGAAGTTTTATGGTTTTGGGTCTTACATTCAAGTCTTAATCCATTTTGAGTCTATTGTATAAGGTATAAGAATGCAGTCCAGTTTCTTTTTCTTTTTTTTGCATGTATCTGTCCAATTTTCCCAGCACAATTTATTAAAGAGACTTTCTTTTACCTCATTTTATATTTTTTACCTTCTTTGTCATATATTAAATGAGAGTATAGGCATGGATATTTTTCTGAGCCCTCCATTCTGTTCTGTTGATCAATGTATCTGTTTTCACGCCAGTACCATTCTGTTTTGAATACTGTATCCTTGTCATATAGTTTGATATCAAGTAATGTGATACCTCCAACTTTGTTATCTTTTTCAAGATTGCCATGGCTATTTGGGATCTTTTATGGTTCCATATAAATTTTAGGATTATTTGTTCTAGCTCTTTGAACAATATCATTGGTATTTTGATAGGGATTGCATTGACTCTATAGATTGCTTTGGGCACTATGGCCATTTTAATGATGTTGATTCTTCCTATCCATGGGCATGGTATATGCTTCCATTTATTTGTATCTTCTTCAATTTCTTTTTTCAATGACTTATAATTTTCTGAGAACAGGTCTTTTACCTCCTTGGTTAATTTGACTCCCAGGTATATTATTGTTCTTGATGCAATTGTAAATTAGATTGTTTTCTTAATTTCTCTTTTCACAAGTTCATCATTTGTGTATAAAAATGCCACTGACTTCTGAATATTTATTTTGTAATCTGCTACTTTACTGAATTCATCAACAGGTTCTAACACTTTTTTGGTGTAATCTTTAGGGTTTTCTCTATATAGTTTCATGCCATCGGCAAATAACGAGAATTTTACGTCTTCCTTTCTGATTCAGATACCTGTTATTTCTCTTTCTTGTCTTATTGCTTTGGCTAAGATTTCCAATACTATGTTGAAAAGCAGTGGTGGAAGTGGGCATCCTTGTCTTGTTCCTTATCTTAAGGACAATGCTTTTAGCCTTTCCCCATTGAGTATGATGTTAGCTGTAGGTTCGGCATATATGGCCTTTATTATGTTGAGGTATGTTCCCTCTATTCCCACTTTGCTGAGAGTTTTTATCATAAATGAATGCCAGATTTTGTCAAATGCTTTTTCTGTATATATTGATATGATCATATGGTTTTTATCTTTTGATTTGTTAATGTGGTGTATCACATTACATGGTTTTAGGATATCGTACCAACTTTGCACCCCGGAATAAATCTAATTTGATCATGGTGTGTGATATTGTTAATGTATTGCTGAATTTGGTTTGCTAATATTTTGTGGAGGGTTTTTGCATCACCGATCATAAGAGATATCAGCCTATAGTTTTCTTTTTTTTGTAATGTCTTTGTATGGTTTAGGAATCAAGGTAGTGGTGGCCTCATAAAAGGAGTTAGGGAGCCTTCCTCCTTCTTAAAATTTTTTGGAATAGCTTGAGAAGAACAGGTGATAATTCTTCTTTGAATGTTTGGTAAAATTTGTATGAAGCCATCTGGTACAGGACTTTTGTTTTTTGGAAGTTTTTTGATTACTGATTTTATTTCATTGGTGGTAATCGGTCAGTTCAGGTTTTCTGTTTCTTTGTGACTCAGTCTTGGGAGATTATATGTTTCGAGGAATGTGTCCATTTCTTCCAGATTTTCCAGTTTGTTGGCACATAATTGCTCATAGTATTTTCTTATGATCCTTTGTATCTCTGTGGAGTCTGTAGTAATTTCTCTTCTTTCATTTCTGATTTTATTTGAGTCCTCTCTTTTTTTCTTGAGAACTCTGGCTAAAGGTCTGTCAATTTTGTTTATCCTTTCAAAGAACTAGCTCTTAGTTTTATTAATCTTTTGCATTATTTCTCTAAATTTTATTTCCATTCTGATCTTTATTATTTCCTTCCTTCTATTCACTTTGGGCTTTTTTTTTTTTTGCTGTTCTTTTGCTAATACTTCTAAGTGTAAGGTTAGATTGTTTATTTGAGCTTTTTCTTGTTTCTTGAGATAGACCTGTGTTGCTATGAATTTCCCTCTTAGGATTGTTTTTGCTGTGTCCCATAGATTTTGAGTCGTATTTTCATTTTCATTTGCCTCTAGGTATCTTTTGATTTCTTCCTTGATCTCACTGTTAACCTATTCATTGTTTAGTAGCATATTATTTAGCTTCCATGTGCTTGTGTATTTTCCAGTTTTTTTCTTGTAGTTGATTTCTAGTTTCATACCATTGTGATTGGAGAAGACAGTTGATATAATTTCAATCTTCTTAAATTTATTGAGACTTGTGTTGTGTTTTAACCTGTGGTCTATCCTGGAAAATGTTCCATGTGCACTTGAGAAGAATGTATATTTTGCCGCTTTGGGGTAAAAAGCTCTGAAAATATCTATTAAATCCATCTGGTGTAGTGTATTTTTTAGGCCCATTGTTTCCTTGTTAATTTTTTGTCTGAAAGATCTGTTCTTTGGTGTCAATGGGGTGTGGATCTGTTTGAATTCTTCTTGTTTAAGACTTTTTATGCTTTTTGAACTTGTGTGTATAATTCCTTTGTCCAGTTATGGAAGTTTCTGTCATTATTTCTTCAAATAGATTCTCATTTCCTTACTCTCTCTTTTCCTTCAGGTACTCTTATTATCAGGATATTATTATGCTTCATGTTATTCCAGAGGTCTCTTAAACTACCATTTTTTAAAAAATTCTTTTTTCTTTTTATTGTTCTGATTGGGTGTATTCTGCTACCTTGTCTTCTAGTTCACTGATTCGATTTTCTGCTTCATCCAATGTGTATTCTTCATCCTTCTAATGTATTCTTCATTTCAGTTATTGTAGTCTTCATTTCTGTCTGCTTCTTTTTTGTGGTTTTTATGTCTGTTTTTTTTTTTTTTTTATGCTTACTGTCTCTCTGTTGAGGTTCTCATTGTGCTCATCCATTCTCTCCCCAAATTTATTGAGAATCTTTATAACCATTATTTTGAATTCTATCTCTGGTAGGTTGTTTGCCTTCATTTCATTTAGCTTATTTTCTGGAGTTTTCTCCTGTTGTTTCTTTGTGGCCTGTTTCTTTGTTTTCTCATTTTATTAACCACTCTGTGTTCGTTTTTATGTGTTAGGAATATTGTTTCGTCTCTCAGCCTTGGCCAGATGGCCTTATGTGGAAGGTGTCCTGTGTGGCCAAGGGGCATGTTCTCCATTATTCCCTGTGCTGGGAATAATGTGCTCTTAATGTGATCTTTTTGTGGGTTGTGTGTAATCTTCTGTTGTTGCTAAGCTTTTATTATTGTTAGTATATCAGTGGATGGGGTTAACGCTCAGGCTGATTAATTGTGGGAATTGGCTGCACCTACAGGGTAAGAGTTGCTGTGTGAGGGCTAACTCCAGTGAGTGAATTTGTCCTAGCAGGCTTGTGTCCTTGCTGCAATCACCCTTTGTGTGTACCACTTATGGGACTAGTCATGAGTTTCTCTGTTGTGGTCTAGTGCCAGCCTCCAGTTGCACTGGTTTTGTGGTCCTTTGAGAGGGGATCCCCAGTAGGTCAAGGTCAGCCACTGCCTTTGATTTGCTCAGGATTGCATTATGGGAGCTACAAAGTGATCTGCAGATGGCTGTTGCCTATGCTGGATCTATAGGTAAGTGGAAGAGACAACACTGTTGGCTCCAGTCCAGTTATCTCCTGTTCCTGACCTAGGGAAGTTTAGCAGAGGGGTCAGTGCTCCTTTGGTCCTGGCACTGCCTGTCAGTTGCCCATAAGTCTCCGAAACTGGAAGAGCTTCTCGGCGATATGACTTTTGGGTGCTGCAAGGACCCCAGGAGTCTCCTGGATCTATGGAGTAAATTTCTTCTTGCCACTGCAGTATCAATTTTCATGTCAGTGTTGTCTCTGTGGCTTCCTGTGCAAGTTTCCAATTGTAGCAAGGTCAGATGCTGCCTACCACAGGCCTACAAATACCCAAGCTCTGTTTAAGACTTACTGAAGTTCATGGGCATGACTTTATGGCCTGCCACTGAATGCTTCTCCTGTATGAAGAGGCTTTGTGGGAGCCCAACGAACTGAGTGCTGTTGTTTGCTGTTGAATTTGTGACCCAAAGAAATCACAGAGTGGGACAGGGTTGCCTGAGAGTAGGTTTGCATGGTAATTGTGGGTTAGATAGGGCATTGTCTCAGTGAGGCACGGGGCCTTTAGGCCTACACAGCACCAGATTTGCTGTCAGGTCTGGGACTTGGGCTTCCACCAAAGTCAAATATCACTGTGTGACTTGCTGTCGTCGGTGATGGGCCCACCAAACCCCTGTGATTTGCCCAAGTGATACTGTATCTCATGCTGACATGGTCCCACAGACCCCTGCATCTCCCTCAAGAGATATTGCAACTCATATAGGCAGCAGTGGTCTGCACACAACTGTTTTCCCTGAAATGCACTCACTGCATTAGCCAAGGTCTGTTGCCTACACAGAGTGAACAACCCCAAAGAAGAGCAGGGTGAGGGAGGCTGCCTGTCAATGGGCTACAGGCACTTTCTGGCTTGGAAGAAGCAGGATTTCAGGGAGACAAGGGCCATCAGGCCAATACAGCCTCAGTTTTGATGCAACTTCTGTGCCCGGGCATTCTTGCAGTAGTCACAGATCACAGTGAGACCAGCTGCCATCTCGGGAGGTCCCACAGACCTCTGTTATCTCCTCATGCAATATTGCATCTCTTGCAGGCAGCAGGAGGTCTGCATGCAACTGATTTCCCTGCAGTGCCTTTCCTGTTGCCTGTGTGGATTGGGAGACCCAGGGGGAGGTGCAGGGCAGTGGTAGTTGACTGTTGATGGGCCTCCTGTGGCAATTTGTGGGTTGAGTAGGGCAGGGTCTCAGGGAGACAATGGCCTTTAGGTCAATACAGTCTCAGTCTCTCTGCAATTTTGGTTACCATTTGCATGTTCTCATGAAAACTTCAGATCACAGCAAGGCCAGCTACTGTCTGGGACTGGCCCACAGATCTCTGAGATCCACCCAAGTTTGTGTTGTCAACAGTGATCTGCCGGAAACTATCTCTGAAATGTGCACTCACAGTGTTGGCTGCCAGCTGTTAATGTTTTGGCCCTGAATTGGTGCAGTACATGGCAGCCACCCAGCAACAAAAGCCCCAGGCAATCTGCAGGTTGGGTGGAGCGAACTGATCTCAGATCAGAGCTTCCTAATGTCCCTGTGGGAAGTTTCTACACAGTCAAGCTGGCCTGGTCTATGGATTGTCCTGTAGGGGGTGTACCTACTAAGGCACAATGGTGGCTGCCAGTCCAGCCCTTTTTCTGGCACCTGGTAATGCAGACTTTCCCAGTATGAATCTTGCACGATTCTCTGACCCACCGCCAGTGTCCTGGGTGAGTGTCCAGTGGTCAGAAAGCCCACGTGTGGGCCATTCAATGGAGTGTCTAGGGTTTTAGTCTCTTTCTGTCTCACCCAGAGAGACAATATCCCCTCTGGTTTTACAGTCAGAGTTATTGGAAACTCCTCTTCCCTGGGCTGGGGAGCCCCCATATGAGGCCAGGACCCCACTCTCCTTCAAGGATGACTCTGGGGCGTCATTCTCTTTCCCGGAGTTCCTTCACTCCCATGGGAGTGAGTCCATCCTGATTCACAATTTTGCCCCTCCTACTAGCTTCAATGCGGCTCCTTCTTTATATTATCAGACATGCGTGTTATGATCAGCTGGACTTCAGGTGATTCTTTATGTTGATTACTTTATAATTTGGTTGTAATTTCAGTGAGGACCTGGGAGGAGGTGAACCCTGCTTGTGCCTAGTCTGCCATCTTCCTCCAAGAGCTTCATACATAAACTTTTGGATAAAGTATTCTTTAAATGTCAATTAGGTCCCGTTGATAGATGGTGTTGTTCAGTTCAACTATATCTTTACTGATTTTCCAGTTGTTGGATACTTTTATTACTAATAAAGGAGTATTAAAGTCTCTACATATAATAATGAATATATCTGTCCCTCCTTGTAGTTCTATCAGTTTTTGCCTCGCCTATTTTAATGCTCTGTTATTAGGCACACATCTATTCAGGGTTGCTATGTTTTCTTGAAGAGTTGACTCCTTTATTATAATATAATGGTGCTATTCACCCTTGATTATTTTCCCTGTTCTAAAGTCTGCTATGTCTGAAATTAACATAAGTACTCCAGCTTTTTATATTATTGATAGTATTATGTAACCCGATTATCTACACAATTTCCATAAAATATATGAACAAATCTCCACAACATACTAAATGACAAAAATCTAGTAGACAAAAATCTAGTGTTTCTGATCCCTTATGTTTCTATCAGATAAGTAAAATACTTACACAGAGAAAGTAATGTTGGCTCATATTTTTATACTAGATTTACTTATATAACTTTATTAAATATTATATAAATTGATAAATATGAGCTGTAAAAGAGAGTTATTGAACGCTTTTGAAAGAATTGATAAAAGTAAATGAATAAAATGACATTAGCAAAATGGTAGGCTAGAAAGCTCCAAAGTTTTTTTTTTTCCTCCATGAAAACATAAAAACAAACAAAAGACCAAACAAACAAATGGACATTGGCTACAAATCCAAATAGGAGTCCTGGAAAATAGTCAGAATTTTACAGCAACCAAGTGAATGCCCAGTCAAGAAAAGGCTATATTCAGTGATAGAAAATTATTTGACCTTTTTACTCTCTTGCCTCACCCCTTCTAATCATAGAGTGTTTTTGCACTGGAGGAGATGACAGCCCAGTATCCTATTCCTCCCTTGAACTTGAGGTAGCAGAGCAGACCTCATATACAATGTCATAGCCTGGTACAGGTGCTGCCTAAACGACTGGCCTCTGTCTCACGTAATTTGGATTTTAGGCATGGAAAAGCAGAAGTCATTGGTTACAAAAGCTCCAGGGGAACTATAGATCTCCAGATGTTTGGGGTGAGAGATTACAGGTCAAGATATACAATGGACCATATATTACACTCAGGAAAAGCAAGATTGAGACCTTTAAGGAAATTAAGACATTCAAAAGCAGCTGTATAAAAGGAAGAATGGTGAAAGCCACAGCCAAACTCAGGCAAAGGGTATGTTCAGAAAAGAACTGAAAAGTCCTCAAGATTTCAATTCAAGGTGATCCCCAGTTTCAGGACATGGCCTTCTAATCAGAAAAGCATTGCCCTAGTACATAACCAGTCTGCGAGGACTGAGGGAAGTAACTATTTTCTTAAATGTTCAAATTTCAACTAAAATTACAAGGCATACATAGAAACAGGAATAGATGTCTCCTTCAAAGGCAGAAACCATTACTGAGGAAAGCCATATATAGGGCTTACCAGATAAAGACTTTAAAACGAGAGTCTTAAATCTGCTCGAAGAACTAAAAGAAAACAGACATAAAACTAAGAAAACATAAAATTTGTATATGAATGAAAATGAGAATATTGATAAAGAGATATAAATTACAAATAGAAACTAAACGAATATTCAGGAGCTGAAAAAATAAATCAAAAATTTATTTGAGTAATTCAATAGCAGATTCGAGCGGGCAGAACAAAGAATAAACAAACTTGGAAAGAAGACAATTGAAATGATCAAAACTAAGAAGCAGGGAGTAAAAAAGAATAAATAAAAATGGGGCAAAGCATAAAGAATATGTGGGACACAATCAATTGAATCAACATAGATAATAAAGAAGTCCCAGAAGGAGAAGAGGGAGAGAAAAGGAATAGGGCTTATTTGAAGAAATAATGGCTGAAAACTTCCCAAATTTTATGAAAAATATAAATATTCAAACCCAGGAAGCTCAAGTAATTCAAAACCAGATAAATCTAAAAATACTCATACAGAGAAATATTGTAATCAAATGTTAAAAAACAAAGACAAAGAGAATCATGAAAGAAGCAAGAGAGAAGTGACCAACGTTGTACAAGGAATCCTGAATAAGATTAGCAGCAGATTTCTTAGAAGAAACCATGGAAGCAAAAAAGGCAATAGGTTGATATATTTAAGTGCTGAAACTAAAACTAAAAATAAAAATAAAACAGCCAACTGAAAATTTTATATCATGCAACGCCACCATTCACAAATAAGGGAGAAATTAGGACATCCCCAGATAAATAAATGCTGAGAAAATCATTACCACTAGAACTTCTCTATAAGAAATACTAAAGAAAGTCTTTCAAATTGAAAAGAAAGGGCACTTGACTGTAACTTGAAGCCATATGAGGATATAAACACCACCAGTAAGGTAAACATATGGGCAAATATTAAAACTAGTATTATTGTAATTATTGTAGTTAGGTTAGAACACCATTTTGTATTTTTTACAGGATTTAAAAGACTAATGCAAAATAAATAATTATAAATCTTTGTTAAAGGGTATACAATGTATAAAAATGTAATTTCTCTCTTTATGAAAAACAAAGAAATGTGTAGAAGTAGAATTTTCATGCAATTAAAATTAAATCGGTATCAATGCAAATTATATTGTTATAATTTAAGATGTTATATCTGATCCCAATTGTAACCACAGAAAAATCAATGCAATATACACAAAAGAAGAGAACAAAATCAGAATATGTCAATACAAAAAAAAATGAAGTAAACACAAAATATGGCAGTAATGAAGAAAATAAAGGACTACAAAATATATGACATTCAGAAAACAAAGAACCAAAAAAAATTTTTTTTCAAGCAGAGTATAGTTTAAGGAATATTTGAGAGGACATCAAGCATAATGTTCCCATCATAGGGGTATCAATACTAGAAGAGAAAGAGCAAGGGATTGAGAACGTATTTGAACAAATAATGACTGAAAATTTCCCTGACCTGGGGAAGGAAGTAGACATACAAGCCCAGGAAGTGCAGAGAGTCTCAAACAAGATGAACACAAAATGGCCCGCACCAAGACACATCTCATTAAAATGTCCAAGATGAAAAACAAAGAGAGAATTGTAAAAGCAGCAGAAGAAATTATTTGGTTACCTACAAGGGATCTCCCATAAGACTGTCAACTGATTTCTCGACAGAAACTTTGCAGGCCAAAAGGGATTGGCATGAAATATTCAACGTGATGAAAAGCAAAAACATACAACCAAGTATACAGTACATTGGTTAGACATTTATATAGTTTTCGAAATGATCTCCTTGTTTACTCTTTCTTCCCTCTGGATCTACACATAGCCATTACATTACTGCTGACTGCATTCCCAGGGCCGTGCTCCCCATCCTCATGACCATCTATAAAGTACTAATTTGTACTTTAACCCTTCATCCCTTTCTTCTAGCCTCCTATACCCCTCCCCTCTGGCCATCACCAGATTTTCCTCTATATTTGTGAGTCTGTTTTTGATTAGTTCTTTTTATTCCTTAGATTCTGCATATAAGTAAAATTACATGATATTTGTCTTTCTCTGACTTATTTCACTAAGCAATTATGAAGTCTATCCATGTCATTGCAAATGGTAGGATTGCATATAGTTATGGCTGAGTAATAGTCCATTGTATATATGGACCATAACTTCTTTATACAGTCATCTGTTGATGAGCATTTAGGTTGCTTCTATATCTTGGTTATTGGGAATAGTGCTGCCTTGAACATAGGGATGCACAGATCTTTAAGAATTAGTGTTTTGATTTTTTTCCTGGATAAATATCCAGAAGTCCAATTGTACAATTGCTTGGTCAAAAGGTAGATCCTTTATTTTTTTTATTTATTTATTTATTTATTTTTTATTTTTTGAGAAATCTCTGGACTGTTTTCTATAGTGGCTGTTCCAATTTGCAATCCTACCAATAGTATATGAGGTTTTTTTTGTTTTTTGTTTTTTTTCCTTCACATCCAAGGCAACACTTTTTCTTTAACTAATTGATGATAGCCATTCTGACAGATGTGAGTCCTTACACTTAATGTTATTGATATCAGCGAGTTTACATCAGTTTGAGTATCCATTAAACATGTTTGTAGTTATAGTTATTCTTAATACTTTTGACTTTTAATTTTTATACTAAAATTAAGAGTAATTTATATACCAGTTTTCTATTCTTTGATATATTTTACCTTTATAGAATAAGTTTAATATTTTCATAAGCTTTTCTATTGTTGTTTATTGTCCTTTTACTTAAACTTGAAGAACTCCATTTAGCATTTCTTTTATGGCAGCTCTGGTAGCAATGAAGTTCCTAAGCTTTTATTTGACTGGGAATATATATCTACTTCATTTCTGAGACAATTTTATTCATGTACAGTATTCTTGTTGGCATTTTTTCATTTAGCACTTTGAATATTTCATTCCACTCCCTTTTGGTCTGCAAGGTTTCTGATGGTAAATCTGCTGTTAATCTTACAGGGGGCCCTTCTTAAAAAGAATTCACTTTTCTATTGCTGCTTTCAAAATTCTCCCTTCATTTTTGACTTGTGATAATTTGATTATAATATGTCTTTATAGGAGACTTTTTTGGGTTCCTCTTCATTGTGTTCTTTGGGCTTCATGAATCTGGATGCCTATTTCTCCCCTGATATTTAGGAAGTTTTCCATCATTATTTCTTTAAATAAGCTTTCTGCCCATTTCTCTCTTTCCCTTCTCCTTCTGGGACTCCATAAGATGAATGTTGATTTATTTAATAATATCTCATAAGTCCCTTAGGTTTCATTCACTATTTTACATTCTTTTTACTCTTGTCTTTCTAACTGTATAATTTCATATATCCTTTGTAGTTCACTGATTATTTTTTCTGCTTGATCAAGTCTGCTGTTAAAGCCTTTCTATTGAGTTTTTCCATTGATTTATTCCATTCTTTAGCTCCAGAGTTTCTTTTGGTTCTTTTTTATGGTTTCTATCTCTTTCTTGAACTTCTCATTTTGTTCATGTCTCATTTCCCTGATTTTGCTACATACCTATCTGTCTTCTCTTACAAATCACTGAGGCTTTTTTAAAGAAAATTATTTTGAGTTATTTTCAGGAAATTTTTATATCACTATTCCTTTAGGCTCAGTTAATGGAGATAGATTGATTGATTGATTATTTATTTATTTATTTATTTATTGTTGTATTTCTCTGATTCTTTATGTTTTTTGTAGCTCTGCTTCAGTGTTTGCTCATTTGAAAAAAGATTGTTAACTCTTACAATTTTTACATAGTAAAAGCTGTCCTCTCCCTTTCTCTAGGGCAGAGCACTCAGATTCCTGGATATTGGGTGCAAGCTCCACTTTTCTCTCTTTATTCTGAAGGAGAAGTCTTAGGATACTGTGGTTTCTCTTAATCTTGCTACATCAAGCTGGCTATGGAGAGTAATCCCAGCTGCTGCAAGCTGCAGTGTTTTTTGACATCTGCACCATCAGCTAAGATCTTTGCCAGCTGCCTAGAGCCTCACTGTCTGCTGAGATTCATGTAATATCATTTGCTGGGAACTGCACTATCTGCTGATAATGAGGCAATCTGCTGATATCCATCTGGCTTCTAGGAGCTGTGCCAGGTGCTGTGGGCAGCACTGGATTTGGGGGGTTATGCCATCTGTTGGGGGCCACAATGGCTGTTGTAATAGGTAGTGGCTGCTACCTTCCACATCAAGTGCTGTGATCCATGCCGGGTGCTGAGCTCTATACTGGCTTCTGTGGGATGAACAGGCAAACACAGTATGCAATGGATGATGGAGTCAGTGCAGACCGCTGAGGGTTGCATCAACTGCCGTAATCCACACTGGCAGCTGCAATTCATGCTGGCTGCTGTAATAAATATCGGCAGCTACAAAGTACACCAGTAGCTGTGATATCTGCCAAGTACTAGGGATTGCATTGGCTGCCTGAGCCACATATACTGCTAAGAGTCATTTATTCTTTCTCTCCATTCTTAGCTTCTCTTGAGAATTTCAACTATGTCAGTTCCATCAGCACTCTAGGTGAAGCAAGACAAAAATAGATCTCTCAGGCAATACCCTGAAAAGCTGAGTACATTTGATGCACCTTTTTCTCTCTTTCCTCTCCAAAAGGAAGGCAGGTCACAGTAATCTCTTTCAGCACAGAGTTGTGCAGACATGGAGGAGAAGACATGCGCAAAGTGAAACTGATCTTTCTATCCAATTCGATGAGGTCATTTTTGGGCTTGTGCTCTTTTGGGGTGCTGCAATTTTTTGACTGGATTCTGGTATTCTCACAAAGGCATACTGGTCCCTATATGGCTGTTAATTCAGTGTTTCCATAGGGATATAAAAGCCAGGACCTCTTATTCTGTCATCTTTTTGTTGTCACTCAGCCTATCGGTTTCTGTCTCATAGACTTTTTGTTGTTGTTAAGAGCATACACTTTAAGTATTGTTATATATTCTTGGAGCATTGACCTCTTTATCATTATTTAATGCCCCTATTTATCCTTGATAACTCTTTTTACTCTGAAGTTTGCTTTGTCCAAAATTATCATACGTACTTCCACTTTCTTTTGATTATTGTTAGCACATATTGTATTTCCCCATCTTTTCACTTTTAATCTATATGTCTTTATATTTAAAGTAGGTTTCTTGTAGACAAACTACAGTTAGGTACTATTTTTATATCCACTCTGATAGTCTCTATCAATTGCTGCATTGATATTCGAAATGATTATTGATATAGTTGATAGTTGATTTATAACTACCATATTTGTTACTATTTTATATTTGTTTATGTTGTTCTTTGTTCCTATTTTTCTCTTGCACATTTTTTTTTATATTTTGTGGCTTCAACTGAGCATTTTATATTACTCAATTTTGCTTCCTTTCTTACATTTCAGTTATATACATATTTTTAAATCAGTGGTTTCCCTAGAGCTTGTAATATGCATTTACAACTAACTCAGTTCCACTTTCAAATATCACCCTACCACTTTACCCATAGTGTACTTCGTATCACAATAATCCTAATTACTTCCTCCCATTCCTTGTATTTTTGCTGTCATTCATTTCACTAATATATAAACATGCATAAGCATATATATACATACACATATTAGCACAATATGCATATATATTATATGTGTGAATATGTCTTAGTCTGTCCAGGCTGTTATAACAAAATATCATTGCCTGGGTGTATTATAAACAGCAGAAATTTATTGCTCATAATTCTGAAAGCTGGAAGTCAACCAGCATTGTCAGGTCCTGGGGAGGGCCCTCTTCCTAGTTGTAGACTGCCAACTTCTCATTATATTTTCACATGGTGGGAAGGGCTAAGGGGCTCTATGGGGTCACTTTCATAAGGGCACTAATAACAATCATGAGGGCTCTGTCCTGATGACCTTTTTACCTCACCAAATCCCCACCTTTTAATACCATCGCCTTCGGGGTTAGGATTTCAACATATGAATTTTGAGGGGGCACAAACAATAGCAATATGCATACATAATAAATACATTGTTGCTATTATTTTTTGAACAAATAGTTACCCATTGAATCTAAGAATAAATAAGAAAGGTTTTATTTTACCTTCACTTATTCCTTCTCTAATGTTCTTTTTTTATGTATATCTAGGTTTGACCTATATGATTAATTTTTAATATAAGATAAATGTGAAAAGCTGGACATTAGAATTGAGGTTTGTTTTGTTGGTTTTGTTCTCATTAACTAACGCACAATACATCATGAACTAAGGTAATATGCTCAAAGATGAAATTTTCCTCAAAGAGAAAAAATCACAGGTAAAGCCAAAGACCTAAGTTCTGCACAAATATTTTTTTTGTCTGAAACCAATAAAACATGGTAAAAAGTTTAGTATTAAAGAAAGCACAAAAAACTCTTTATAAAATTCTCTTTAGCACAAAAGGATAATATAGTCACTCACTAAACATTAAGCAAACAGTCATTATGGATCAGAGACTAAGTATGGAAGGAATGTCATTATTACTACTGCTAATAATAACTATATCAACAGTAAGACAAATTTACTGATAATCTATTATATTTCAGACACCGTAATAAGTGTTTTACATGAATTAGCTCACTCCTTATAATAATATTATGCAATAAGGTATTAATATTATTCAAAAATAGAGATAAAAGATATTTTTGCTAATGAAATAACCATTCCACTACAGTAAGCTGATAGAGTTGTAAATCAAGCATGTCTATGAGATCAGTTCTAGTGCTCAAGTAGTTCACAGTTATATGAAAATGTTAATTAGAAAGTTTTATAGTAGGAAAATAGAGGGGCACCTAACTTAGACTAGCCTAGAGAGAAATGAGAGTCAGCTAATGAGGTCAGTGTTGAATAATAGAAAATTGGCAAAAGCTGGGTGCGATAGGGATTAACAAAGAAGACATTTTCTCACAGAAGACAAAGAAGGCAGCAGCTATCTTGTAAAAGGACCCATAGGCAAAAATATTCATAGCCATATAATACTCATACCTAAAGAAATAGTAGAGACTTAGGTGAGGATAGAATTAACATGAAGGAGCAGACATAGAGCAGAGCATAAGGGCCTTTAATGAAAGTTAAAGAGTTTGTACTTCATTGTATCATCAATGGATGGTCACTAAACTATTTTAAGTAGGAGGCTAAAATGATTAGTATTGAGTTTCATAAATACTATTCTAGGGATTCAGGCTTCTGGTCAAGATGGCAGAGTGGATAAATGCTATGCTTTCCTCCTCTTACAACCACATCAAAATTGGAACTAGACTATAGAATAGCCATCATTTGAAGTTGCTTGTAGTCTAGCTGAACAGAAATCCTACAACTGGAGACACACGGGGCGGGGGGGGGCACATCAAAACTAGCAAGGGGGTAGAGACCCGAAACGGGCTAGTCCCACACCCATGTGTAGCAGTTGAGAAATAGGAGAATATCTCAGCTGCAAAGATCTCTGCAGAAGAGGGGTCCTGGTCCCACACTGGGTTTTCTAGCCCAGGGGTTCAGTGCTGGTAAGAGAAGTCCCCATAACTCTAGCTGAATAAGACAAAAGTCCTCTGGAATGGCAGAAATTCCTATTAAGCGGCCCATGTGCAGACTTACTTGCTGATAAATGTACTCTGAGCTTCAGTACTGGGGCAGCATCTCAGGAGGTGTGAGGAACATATGGAGAATAACTGAATTGTCTGGTTTCGGGAAAAAGGCTGGAGGGGCATCTTTCTCTCAGACAGAAATGCTGTCAGAGGGCCTTGTTACTTTGTTGATACCTCACCTAATAGCCCTGAAGACAGATAGGGCTGCCATCAATCTCCACTAGTACTAGTTAGCCCACTCTAGTGATTCCCTAAGACCCTATTCCATCCAACTTATGGGCTCACCCAAGCAACTTCCAGACACTTTTTAATACAAACTGCCTGTCTGTCTTGGCAACTGCCTGTCTGTCTTGGCTCACACTGTGGCTTTCCTAAAATCTCTCAAAGATTCACAAACCTAAATAACTAGCATCTAGCCTCAACGTGCCCTGTACCTTTTGCTGAGCAACCTCAAGCTTGGCACTAGCAGCAGCCAATCTCAGTTGGTGACTTGGCTTCTTAAGTCACTTCCAAGCTCAACATGTGTGGTAGCCATCTGCAGATTGCTTGTTGGTTCATGTTAAGTGGCCCCGGACAGGGCACAGACTATAGCTGAACTTGGTCTGTAGCAGGGCCCTTGCAGGAGGCCCTGGCCTGCATGACTAGTAGCTAGCTTTGGTTGAGCCAGAGCACCACTGTGGTCACATCTGAGGATGGCACATCCCAAGGGCAGACAGGCCAGGCACCAGACCCTGATCAAGCGAATCCTGCTCTGTAGGGTCAGCCCCTACACAACAGATCCTCTACTGATCATGGCAATTTTTTACAACCAATCAGCCCAAATGTCAATCTCTCCCACTGATGTGCAAACAATAAGCAAGTCTCAACTATAATAGGAGGGAACACACAACTCATACCCATACAAGAGACATACCTGGAGCACCTGGCTCAAGTGACCAGGGAAGACTGCACCAATGGGCCCTACAGCACACCTATTACATAAGGTCACTAAGACCAGGAGATATAGCAGCCCTATCTAGTATATAGAAACAAACACGGAAGCAGCCAAAATGTGGAGACAAAGAAGCATGTGCCACATAAAAGAACAAAACGAAGTTCCAGAAAAAGAACTAAACAAAATGAAGACAATCTACCAGATGCAGAGTTCAAAACACTGTTTATAAGGATACTCAATGAACTTAGAGGAAGAATAGATGAACTCAGTGAGAACTTTAACAAAGTGATAGAAAATATAACGAGATAGAAAACATAAAAAAGAACTGGTCAGAAATGAAGAACACAATAACTGAAATGAAGATTACAGGGAATCAACAGTAGTTTTCATTAAGCAGAGAATCAAATCAGCGATTTCAAAGACAAGGTAGCAGAAAACACCCAATCAGAATAGCAACAAGAAAAGAGAATCCAAAAAAAATTAGGGTAGTTTAAGGAACCTGTGGACAACATCAAGCATACTAACATTCACATCATAGGAGTACCAGAAGGAGAAGAGAGACAGCAAGGAATTGAAAACCTATTTAAAAAAAAAAAAAAAGATGGAAAACTTTCCTAACATGGCAAAGTAAATACACATACAAACTCTGGAAGTGCAGAGAGTCCCAAACAATATGAACCCAAAGATGCCCACACCAAGACACATCATAATTAAAATGCTTAAGCTTAAAGACAAAAAGAGAATCTTAAAAGCAGCAATAGAAAGGTAGTTACCTACACTGTAGCTCCCATAAGACTGTAAGCTGATTTCTCAGCAGAAACTTTGCAGGCCAGAAGAGACTGGCATGAAACATTCAAAGTGACAAGAAGCAAGGACCTACAACCAAGATTACTCTACTTAGCAAAGCTATTATTTAGAATCAAAGGATGGATAAGGAGCTTCCCAACAAGAAAAAGCTAAAGTAGTTCATCATCAACAGGCCAGTATTACAAACAATGTTTGGGGTCTTCTTTAAGAAGAAAATATTTTTTTAAAAGAACAGAAATATGAATAATAAAATGGCAGTAACAATCACTGTAAATCTAATTTAAATGAATTAAATGTTCAAATAAAAAGACATAGGGTGGCAGAATGCGTAAGAAAAAAAACCCTTACATATGCTGCCTACAAGAGACACTTCAGATTGAAAGGCACACACAGTCTGAAAGTAAAGTGATAAAAAAATGATTTATGAAAATGGAAACAAACAAAAAGCTGAGGTAGCAATACTTATACCAGACAAAATAGACTTTAAAACAAAGGCTATAACAAGAGACAAAAAAGATCCAGTTATTCCACTTCCAGGTATTTTTTCAAAGAAATCTAAAACACTACTTCAAAGGAAAATGTGGATCCATCTATTCATTGAAGCATTATTTACAGTAGCTAAGATATGGAAGCATCCTGGGTTTCCATCAATAGATGAATGGATAAAGAAGCGATATGTGTGTGTGTGTGTACATATACACACACATACACACACACACATAATAGAATGTCACTCAGCCATAAAAAAGAATGAAATTTTGTCATTTGCAACGACATAGATGGACCTAGAGGTTATTGTGCTGAGTGGAGTAAGTCAGACAGAGAAAGACAAACACCATATTATTTTACTTAAAAGTGGAATCTAAAGAAGGAAATAAACAACCAACAAAACAGAAGCAAACTCATAGATAGAGAAAAACGTGTTGATGTTTGCCAGATGAGAGAGTGTTGAGAGTTGGGTGAAAAGAACGAAGGGGTTAAGAAGTACAAATTTGCAGTTACAAAATAGTTGTGGGGATGTAAAGTATAGCATAAAGAATACAGTCAATAATATTGTAATAACTATGTATGTTGTCAGAAGGATAATAAATTTTTCAGGGTGATCACTTTGTAAGTTATATAATGTCTAATTGCTATGTTGCATACCTGAAATTAATATAATATCATATTCTAACTGTAATTAAAATTTAACAATTCACTAAAGAAAAAATTATTCATAATTTTTAAAGACTATTCTAGCATCAGTTTTGAAAATGTATTAAAGGGGGTCAAGGTGCAAGGCAGATATTACCACAGAAGGCAGTATATGGTCTTAAATAAAATGGTTACAATAGAGATAGAGAATGAACTGATTCAAGAGCTATAACTGAGTAATAAGAACTTATTGCGACTTTGGCATACAAATGGACAAGCCAAGAAGCAGTCTCAGGTCTTCAATTAAAGCAATGAGTACCATTCACCAAGATATGAAATACCAAAGAGAGGACATCAGATTTGGTGGACAGGTAATTAATTCAATTTTGGACATATCGTGTACCATTACAGTAGCTAAGTGGAGTAACCAGTGGGAAGTTGACTCCATAGGTCTAAAACTTAAGAGAAATTGCTTGGTTAAAAATCTAGACTTATTAGTTATCTGTATAAAAGCAACATTGGATGATAAGTTAGTGTGTGTGTGTGTGTGTGTGTGTGTATGTGTGTGTGTGTGTTCAAAGAGAACATTCTTTTAAATGTCATTGATTTCCGCTCTTGTATTATTTCTTTCCTTTTGCTTGCTTTAGATTTATTTATTTATTTTACTCTTCTTTTTCTTGTATTTTTTTTCTTTTAGGGCGGGGCTTTATATTATGATTTGTAACTATTCTTTTTGTCTAATGTAAAGATTTAGTGATATACATATCTTTTTTAGCACTGCTTTTGCTCTGTTCCAAAATTTTTGATATGTTGAAATTTCATTGTGATGGATTCAATGTAATTTTGATATCTCTTCAGACTTCCTTTTGACACATTGATTATTTAGTAGTGTTTAGTTGATAATTGTTTGGATCTTTTGTTACATTTCTGTTAATGATTTTACATACTTGATATGATTTCAATTATTTTAAATTTGTTGAGATTTGTTTTATGGTCCAGGTTATGGTCTTACTTGGAGAATGTTCCATGGATACTTGAAAAAAATGTTTATTTTGCTATTGTTCCATGAGATGTTCTACATGTTTCGATTAGATCCTGTGTTTAGATGTTTTTAGTTATATATCCTTATTGATTTTCCATTTCATGTAATTCTTTCAATTACTGAGAGTGAAAAATTCTCCAACTATATTTCTGGATTTTTCTATTTCTTCTTTCAGCTCTAACAGTTATTGCTTCACAGGTGTTGCACTTCTGACGTTTGGTGTATACATATTTAAAATTGTTATGTCTTCTTGGTGAATTGACCCTTTAGTCTTTATATGATGTTGCTCTCGTCTCTGGTAATTTTCTTTGTTTTGTTTGCTTTTTTTTTTTTTTTGCTATTAATAAAGCTACCACATCTTTCTTTTGATTAGTGTTTGTATAGTATAAATATTTCTATTATTTTGCTTTTAATCAATTATCTTAGTCTGCTTTATTAAAAAATACCATAGATTGGGTAGCTTAACAACAGACACTTATTTCTCAAAATTCTTTTTTTTTCCTTTTTTAAGGAAGGGGGGAAAAATGGGTAAAAAAAATAAAAAAGGTTCAAATGTACAATTCAATAATATGTCATATGTATTTATATTGTGTGTTCACCATCCCATGTCAAATCTTCTGTCACCATATATTTGACTCCCTTTACCCTTACCTACCTCCTTCCCTCCTCTTTTTCCCTCTGATAACCACTAAACTATTGTCTGTGTCTATGAGTTTTTGTTTATTTGTTTGTCTTCTTCATTTGTTCCTTTTAGTTTTATATCCCACATATGAGTGAAATCATGTGTTTCTCAACTTTTTTCTGTCTGACTTAGCATGATAATCTCAACACCCATCTATGTTGTCAAAAATTACAGTATTTCATCTTTTTTATGGCTAAGTAATATTCTATTGTATATATGTACCTCATCTTCTTTATCCGATAATCTATTGAAAGGGACTTCGGTTGTTTTGATATCATGGCCACCGTAAATAATGCTGCAACAAATATTGGGGTGCATATATCTTTACAGATAAATGTTTTTAAATTTTTTGGGTAGATACCCAGAAGATGATTGCTGGGTCTTATGGTAATTCTATTCTTAATTTTTTGAGGCTCTCCATACTATATTACATAGTAGTTGTACCAATTTACATTCTTACCAACAGTTTATAAGGGTTCCTTTTCTCCCAAAACTTCTCCAATACTTGTTATTACTTGATCTGGTGATGATAGCCATTCCAAAAAAATGCTTCCTTCAAGAGTCACATCTCAGCTGCAAAGACAAATATTTCTCAAAATTCTGCAAGCTGGAAAGTCCAAGATCAAGGCACTCGTAGAAGTGGTGTCTGGTGAAGTCCTGTTTATTGGTTTATATATTCTTTGCTGTGCCCTCACATGGCAGAAGAAATAAGAGAGCTCCCTGGGGGACCATTTTATAAGGGAAATAGTCCCACTCATTAGGGCTCTACTCTCATGATCTAATCACCTCCCAAAGGTTTATGTCTTATGCAAATTAGAGAAATTTTCAGCACGTCATCTTTCTAATCTCTTTAAAACTCTATGACACACATGCTAGTATGTTCATAATTGCTCACTGAAACTTTTTTTATGATGGTTGGCTTAAACTTGTCAGATAATTCTAGGATTTCTATCATCTAGGTGCTCGTATGTATTCATAGTCTTTTTCACTCAAGTTCTGATTTTCCTAATATTTAGTCTGAGTATTTTGTTGTTGCTGTAAATACCTGAACATTTGGGGTATTATAGTATGAGACTGGATCTTATTTAACTTTCTCCTTTTGTTATCTTCCACTGTCACTGCTTGTTCATAGGAAGAAGTGGGTGTTGACTTGTTACTGTCAGATAAGAGTTGAAAGTCCAGGTTTTCAACTTGGCTTTCATTGACACCAAATGGGAAAGAGACTCTTCATTATTGCTGGGCAAAGATGAGAGTGTTATGGCTTCCCAGCACTGACAATATCTTGGCTGAGAAGAATGGGATACTTTATTACTGATCCTCATATGGTCACTGTTAGGTCCAGGAAGGCCCTATTCCTATCAACCATAGTGTGGGAACCAGACATCTTCCTTATCTTTGTGTGGGAACTGGACCTTGCTTCCGGGTTGGCAACACTGCATACTCACCTCCTGCTTCACTAGACTCTCCTCCCTTCCCCACCAATTTCCCCACCCCAAATATTTCCACCAAAGAAGCCTGCCTCAAGCCCCATATAAGCTTCAGGTCCCCTCACATTCAGGGCTGATGCCATCTTATGCTCAGCCAGTCTGTCACTCTACTACAATAAATCTTGCTTAACCCCTTCAATCTTGTGCATTCCTCCGTTGGCTAACCTAACAGTCATTCTATATATTGTGAGGGATTACATAGGGGGTGGGGGTTATTCTCAGTGAGAAGGGCTGAAAGTCCCAGCACCCTACTTTGCTTTCTCTGACACTACCCCAGCAAGAGAGGAAGGGGAAGGATGACTCATTACTCCCTGCTGATAGTGGAAATCTAGGCTCTCGCCTTGACCTTTGCTGATGGTGTGGGGGTGAGGTCACAGTTTTTCACACTGTTTTTGGGGGATAGAATGACTTTTTTTCAAAAGTCATGCATTTTTTGTCTTCCTAGGCTGGTCCTTTGGATAATGAGAACATGTTCTTGTGTCTCTTTTTGTGTTTACTCGTGGGCTTTTTATAGGTTTTCAACATCTCTAGAACCCTTTCTTGTATATATGAGGTAAAAAAAAAAACACACACAACACAACCCAGGAACTCACTGCTATGCCAATTTCTCATGTCCCCCAAGGTCTCTACACAGTCTCCTTTTTCTCTCTACCTTTCAGAATCTTTATATATTTGTTTTATGTATAATAACCATGGTCTTTAAGTGCACATACTAGAAGAAATAGATAGAATTGTTCCTACTCCATCTTATTCTGGAACAGGAAGTCACTGCAACTTTCTGGAATTTTATGAACATTAAATGGTTTAATGTACATAAAGCACTTAGAACAATGCTAACACATATTAAGTGTTCAATTAACATTTTTTATTAGTTATTCTAAAAATCGACAACCTGTAAAAGTTTACTTTTTATCTTTGAGAAAGTTATGTATCAAACAATAAATATTAATGGACACATACTTTAATATTCTGAATGGACAAAAGAATTATAGAGTTCATTTTTGTAAGGCCTTCAAAGAGATTTAGATCTTTTTCAGAGAGCTGAGATATGATGTTTAAAGGCAATTTAAAGTTACATATAATCAAGCCCCTAAGACATGCTGTATAATGGGTCAGTCTTACTGTGATTTGAGCCTGAGTTTACAGTGAATCTGGCTATTGAGCAGCTGCTGCTAATGCCATTAACCTATCCTATCTGGCTCTATCACTTGCACTAGGGAGCTATATTTGTTATGGTCATTGATTTCCAAACATTTTGCAGTCATTCATATCAATGTAAAATACTGCAGTTTCTTAAATCTCACATCAGAAATATTATGGAAGGACAGCGAAAGCCAATGTGCATGAATGTTGCAGTATGTATTAAGGTTATTTCCAAATCTCAGGTCACCAATATAGAACTAAGAATGCTTCATGGGGAAGGGAATTTTTGTAATAAGTAATAGAAATACAACATGATCTTTTAGAAAATGGAACCTAGGGTACATAATTAATATATTTTTATGCTAGAATCATTAGCAAACAAGCCAATTCTTTGAGAGTTGTGTTAGGAGAAATGGGGTAGAATTCTTCAGAGACATTATTCTGCCACAATGCAAATAGGAAGAATTCAAGAGTAGAATCATTAATAGTGCTGTCTTCGGTTTTTAGCCACTTGGGTTTCATTACATAGCTAGAAAATAAACAAATAAAATAAAAAATAAATACCCTTGGGAACAACAGGGTATAAATGAAAAATAGGAGAGCTGAAGGAGGGAACATATGTATAGGCTTAGATGATTGAAGCTTGACAGAGAACAAGTTAAAAAGACAAAGTGCACACTGAAAAAATAAAAAGAACTCCCTTGAAAGTATTTCAGTGCAGCAATGCTTCTTTGATTATGTGCACTCACTCCATCACCTTTCAGGGCAAGAAGGTCATCTACTAGAAGATCTGGACTGCAGATTAGACTATTGTGAGTGATTGGGGTCCTGACATTTTACCTCCCTACAGAGTTTTAAAAATTAGATAGTATAAATGGATTGATTTCATGAGACAGTAGAGCTGTCTTAATCTCACCATACTCAGCTTAATAATTGTATAAAATGCTGCAAAACTCAAGCAATTCCTATGGAGTTAATTGGTAACTCTAGTACAGTCATTCAAAGTAACTAATTCTGTATCTAGAAGAGGAAGAGTAGAGAGCCCTTAAGATTCTAAAGTGTTATGCATAGCTTCTTTTCTTGATTCTTGTACCTCCAAATCTTCTAATTTTGTTGGTTTGTCATATTAACATAATATCAAGGAACTAAGTATCTGCAATTGTAACTCAGCATAGTATTGTGGACAAAGCATTGGCTTACAAATGAAAAAAATATGAATACTAGCCTTGACGCTGTCATTAACTTGCTATGTGCCCAGGGGTAAGTCATTTAATCTTATCTGTAGCTCAGGGTTTCTTCTTTTTTTTGTTTTTTTGTTTGTTTGTTTGTTTTTTGAATCAATCATTCAAAGATAAGAAAATATACCCTAATTCATAGGATTGATGTATCAAATAAGATGAGGGATATCAAAGTGCTTTGAGAGAATAAAGCACTATAGTACTTCTCCTCTCTGTCTTTTAATATATATTGCTTTATGGCAAATAGAAATAAATCCAAAATGCATTGCCATGAAATAATAGATTTTGGAATAGAAATAAATTTTTCAATAGTTAAAAAATAATGTATATATAGAATTGTCTTAGTAACCATTTTTTGGCCTGATTGTTAATTTAGTTTGTTTAGAAATGGAGAGAAAAGTAAGGCCATTTTTAGTAAAATTCCAAAATTTGGAACCTTGATAAAGTTGAATAATTTCAATATCTCCTCAGGGTCCCCTAAGAAATGTTTCTGAATTGAGCATTTGACTTTTTGAAACATAATGCATTTACTTTCATTTAACCTAAACCATCAACATATGTAGAAGATGATCAGTTATATTTCTACAATACTAGATGCGAACGCTTGTTCCACATCAAAAAATCATGACATACTATTCTTTTTTTTTTTTTTTTAGTTTCAAGTATACAGTACATTGGTTAGACATTTATATAGTTTATAAAACGATCGCCCTACTTGCTCTTTCCCTCCTCTGGTTTTCCACCTAGCCAGTATATTAATGTTAACTGCATTCCCTATGCCATGCTCCTCATCCCTGTGACCATCTGTCAACTACTAATTTGTACTTCTTTAACATTTCAACCCATTCTCTCAGCCCCCCAAGCACCCTCCCCTCTGTCCATCACTAAATTGTCCACTATATTTGTGAGTCTATTTTTGATTAGTTTGTTCTCTTTGTTCCTTAGATTCCACATATAAGTGAAATCATATGGTATTTATCTTTCTCTGTCTGACTTATTTCACTCAGCATAATAACCTCTAGGTCCATCCATGTTGTTGCAAATAGTAGGATTTCATTTTTTTAATGGTTAAGTAATATTCAATTGTATATATGAACCATAACTTCTTTATCCAATCATCTGTTGATGGGCATTTAGTTTGCTTCCATGTCTTGGCTATTGTAAATTGTGCTACCATGAATATTGGGGTGCATAGATCTTTGCAAATTATTGTTTTGGCTTTCTTTGGATAAATACCCAGAATTGCAATTGCTGGGTCAAAAGGAAGACCCATTTTTAATTTTTTTGAGAAATCTCCAGACTGTTTTCCATAGCGACTATACCAATTTGCAATTCCACCAACATTTGTCTCTTTTCTTTGCATCCTCACCAATATTTGTCATTGTTTGATTTATTGATGATAGCCATTCTGACAGGTATGAGGTGACATCTCATTGTGGTTTTAATTTGCATTTCTCTGGGGATTAGGGACCTTGAGCATCTTTTCATACGTATATTAGCCATCTGTATTTCCTCTTTGTAAAAGTATCTGTTCAGGTCTTCTGCCCATTTTTTAATTGGATTGTTTGTTTTGTTGTTGAGTTGTATGAGTTCTTTATATATTTTGGATATTAACCTCTTATCAGATGTATCATTAGAGAATAACTTCTCCCAATCAGTAGGTTGTCTTTTTGTTTTGTTGATGGTTTCCTTTGCTGTACAAAACCTTTTTAGTTTGATGTAGTCCCATTTGTTTATTTTTTATTTTATTTCCCTTGCCCAGGGAGATATATCTGAAAAGAAATTATTGCTAGTAATATCAATGAGTTTACTGCCTATGTTTTCTTCTAGAAGTTTTATGGTTTCCAGTCTTACACTTAAGTCTTTAATCACTTTCGATCTTAATAGAATCTATAGACAAAGTTCATAATGGCTGATATCTCCTTCTTTAGGATATTAACCCATCCATGAAAATAATATTTTAATCAAAAATAATCAAGAGAAAACTAGGTGCATTATAATTGGACTATTCTAAAATCCCAGCAATATGATAATGTTCTAAAACACAATGCCACTGGATCTTAATTTGAATCATTAGAAATATAATTTAAATTAACTTCTTTAACTGTGATTTCAATAGATTACACTTCAAAGTAGGAATAGAAAGTTCCCTTATTATGGATGTTAGGCTTGTTTTAACTTTTTAATTATTTCTTTGTATTGTTTTATATTCCTTATTTAAAAATAAACGCTTTTCTTTACAGTATAATAAAGTATGTTTTATTTTGGCTATTGTAGATGTTCATGGAAGGAAAGTCTATGTGAACCCATGTCTTAATTTGGGGGTATAACAATGTGAAGAGAAATGCTACAGTGCTAATTCTCCTCTTTTCCACAAGATTGTGCTGCCCTCCAAGAGGGGCTATGCTGATATAAACATAGCATAGCAAGGAGAGTGTTGAAGTAGGAGTCAGAAGACAAGGGAGTTATCTGGTTTTAATGCAACCATAAAGCAGAACATCTTGTACCTGTTAGCTCACCTATCTAATGGAAAAATTATATTTTTTTCTTACTTATTCCAAAGGCTTTATTTCTAGAAATCTCTAAGCAACAAGAATGTATGCTGAATGAGATTTTTTTTTAATAATTTCATCAAGGGTATCTATGTTTTTAATATGCATTGAAAAAATTTAAAATAAATCCAGCTGGTAGCCATCAGAGCTTACTGATGAAAACCAGCAAATTGAAAGAACTATAAATGGATAAAGGTATAACTGGCCCGACTTAAAGATTCTGTTTCTAGGAGTTGTCTACCCAGAAGAGCACAGTAAATCATGACCATTTGTAGAAGGATTCACAAAATGCAGTAATTTATCAAGTCATTGATAAGGCATCAATAAAAAAAAATAAAATTTCCATTAGAGAATGGGTTATGAGTTATATTGATCTCTGTCTTGGGTAGTCATCAACTATCTATGAGATAAATCCAACTCAATATTATACAATAATTAAAAATAATGTATATAAATAACTTTAATGACATAAAAATACTTATACCATATCACTAACGAAAAAGCCTAAAAATATAACTGTATATACAGTTTTATGATATTTCGATTATGTCAAATGTGTGTAGATATACATATATATAAAACACATATATATGTAGTTAACAAAATGTACTAAACTTTTGTAATATTTTTGAATAGTGAGGTTATAGGCAAATTTTATTTTCTTCATTATACTTTTCTCTATTTTATAAATTTTCCACAGTGGCTATATGCCAGTTTTCTAATCATAAAGAAAGTATTATAAAAGCAAGCTGACAAAATTGCAAACTGTCGAAAACTACAAACTTTTCAACTGAACTCTAGAGATGCCTCTATAATAAGAGTAAAGTTGAGGAATCTTAGAGTCTAGCACAAAGCCTATTAGAAACAATGGTGCAGGTGAGGAAAAGGGAGCTTAGATAATTTTTCTTGAGTATGGATCTAAGGATAGAAAATAGAGCTTTCTAATTGTATTTCTTTTGTTTTGTTTCGTTTTGTCTACAATTTTGTCAGAGGTGGACCAAGTCCTGCTGTGCTCCCATTCTGGTAGAGGGAAAGAGCAATACCAGTCAAGCACCCACTGGAGTCAGAGGGGTTATATAAAGCAGCCTGGATGTGCAAGCTGATAACTAGGATGTGCTGGCACGTAGGTTAGGCAATGGGCATCTTTTCCTCTCCCTCAGATTTTTTACTCCTAGATCTCATTATAAGTGATTATATCCAAGAAAGGCAGCTCTTGTAAAAAGCACAATGTCAGGGTCAAAAGTCAGAAGATTCCCAGAGTGGCACACTGGGGGTTGAAGAGAGAAAAACTAAGCATGTTATAGTCTATATTATAGCAATAAGCTTCCTCTAAAGTCTCTGTTCTGAGGCTTCTTCCTGGCCTTCCTCTTTCCCATCCATGAGAGAGGATATCTAAGGACCTCTAAAAAAAGATAACAAATTGAATATATACGGAAGAAATGGAATTGATAGGACAGAGATTACAATAACATAAAACAAGTTATAACAAATATTCCAATAAATGTAAGGCAGAATAGTAAAAAAAAAGAAAAAAGAAAAA
>NW_011888965.1:229075-240311 GCF_000151845.1 Pteropus vampyrus
CAATAACATAAAACAAGTTATAACAAATATTCCAATAAATGTAAGGCAGAATAGTAAAAAAAAAAAGAAAAAAGAAAAAAAGAAAAAAGAAACAAGTATCAGTGAAAAACAAACTAGAGTTATTTCATATGAAAAATATAATGTTGAAAATAAAGAACTTAATGGAAAGGTTGAATAGCAGAATGAATATAGCCAGAAAAAAAGTAGTAAGTTACAAGGGTGAGGAACTCTTCCAGAAGGCATCAGGCAGTGACGGAAAATAAATGTTAAAAGATATAGGAGAGAGAAGCAGAAGTGTCTTTTTTCACATAATAGTGGTCATAAAGGGAGATAAATAAAAAGTTAATCTTAATGAAACCAAAAATTTCCAAGAAGAAAAGAAAGAAGAAAAGTTTCAAAATCTGATTAAAAGAGAATTTAGAGTGCAAATAGTAGAAATAAAAATTGCACTTAATGCTCAAATATATAGACAATATATAGATTTAAATCAGATAATTTACAAATAAGCAAACAATTATGTTGATACATAATATATACACACAAACTATATATATGCATTTGTGTGTATATATATATTTTTTTCAAAGATACACAAAATTTCATGGACATACATTAAAAACATGATATTAAGCTCCTATAAGAAGGCAGTGGAAGTGGGATTTTGAAAGTAGCCTAAGATTTTCTGATCAAGATGTCAAAGTAAGTAGAAGCAGTAGTTTCCTTCTCTCACAGCTAAATCAAAATTACAACTAAACTGCAGAACAAGCATCATTGAGAATCACCTAAAGTCTAGCTGAACATAAGTCCTACAACAAAGAACATATAGAAAATGCCACCTTGAGACTGGTAGGAGTGAGAATAAAATGGTCCCACACCCATGTGCGGTAGTTAAAAATTGCAAGTAATATGTCAGCTGTGGAGGTCACCCCAGAGGAGCAAGGGGTCCAGACAAAGCTCCCTAGCCCCAAAATCAAGCTTCAGGAAGAGAAGTCTCCACAACGTCTGGCTGTAAAAATCAATGAAGATTGTGTGAGTAAGTCGGAGAGCTATGGGAGTACCAGGCATTCCTCTTTAAGAGTCCGTTCAAGGGCTTAATCACTGGACTCACTCACTGAGCTCCAGCACTAGGGCAGAAGCTTGAAAGGCACCAGGGACATACAAGGAAGAACTGAATTGCCTGGCTTCAGGGCAAGAGCTGAAGGGGTAGATTTCTCCCATAAAGAATTGCTGGTAGAATCCATTCTTTGGTGAGACCTCCCACTACCCACTGTGAAGACACAGGCGGCTACCATATCTGAGACTCCATCAACCTTGCTAACATTGGTTGCCCCACCTTAATGATTCTCTGAGACCCTGCCCTACCTAATTTGCGGTGCCTACCTAAGTAGCTTCCAGTGGGTTTTCCATACAAATGGTATTTCTTGGTTCACACTGCAGACTTTCCTAAATCCTCCAAAGGTTAACAAAACCTAAACAAGTGCATCTGGCCTCAGCATACCCTGTTCCTCTTTCTGAGCAGCACCAAAGTCTGGCACTAACAAAATCCAAACTCAGTTTGTGGCTTGGCCTCTTGAGTTACCTCCAAGCCAAGCACAAGTGGTGGCCATCTATGGATTGCTTGGTGGCTCATACCAGGTTTCCCAGGTAAGGCATAGGTTTCAACTGAATATGGCCTGTGGAAGGGCCCCTCCATGGAGGCCCGAGGGCTGGCATGTCTGGTGTCCAGCTTGCAAATGAGCCAGACACAACACTAGAATGCATTCAAAGATGACAAGCCCAAAAGACAGATTCCGCAGGCACCAGAGCCCTACTAAAGCAAATCTTGCTCATAGAGTCAACCTCTGCACAAGAGTTTCTCTACTATAATCACCAAACAGTCCTCACAACCAATCAGCATGAGATAAATCTCTCTTACTGATATTCAAACAGCAACCAAGGCTCAACAATAACAGGAGGGCACACACAACACATACAAGGAAACAATCTGGAGCAAATGGCTCAGATAACCAGGGACAACTGTGCCACTGGGCCCCACAGCACATCTACCACATAAGGCCATTCTACTAATACCAGGAGACATAGCAGCTCTACAATACATAAAAGCAAATGCAGGGAGGTAGCCAAAATGAAGAGACAAAGAAACATGCCCCAAATGAAAGACCAGAACAAAGCTCCAGAAAAAAATAAATAATAATAGTAAATAAACAAAATGAAGACAAGCAATTTACCAGATGCAGAGTTCAAAATACTGTTTTATAGGGATGTTTAATTAATTTAGGAGAAGTGTAGATGACTCAGTGAGAACTTTAACAAGAGATAGAAAACATATAAGTAGAGATAGAAAACATAAAAAGAAACCAGTCAGAAATTAAGAACACAATAACGGAAATGAAGAATACATGACAGGGAATCAACAGTAGATTGCATTAAGTAGAGGATCAAATCAGCAATTTTGAAGACAAGGTAGCAGAAAGCAATCAGAGCAGCAGCAAGAAAAGGGAATCCCCCCAAATTAGGGTAGTTAAAGGAACCTGTGGACAACATCAAACATTAAAATTTGCATCATAGGGGTATTAGAAGGAGGAGACAGCAAGGAATTAACATTTAATTTAAAAAAATAGTGATGGAAATGTTTCCTAACATGATGAAGAAAATATTCATACAAGCCCCGGAAAAGTAGAGCGTCCCAAACAAGATGAACCCAAATAAGTCAATATCCAGACATATCATAATTAAAATGTCAAAGGTTAAAGGCAAAGCGAGAATCTTAAAAGCAGCAAGAGAGATGCAGTCAGTTATCTATAATGAAGCTCCCATAAGACTGTCAGCTGATTTCTCAACAGAAACTTTGCAGGCCCAAAGAGAGTAGCATGAAATATTCACAGTGATAAGAAGCAAGGATCTACAAACAAAGTTACTCTACCCAGCAAAGTTTCCAATTAAAATTAAAAATGAGATAAAGAACTTACCAGACAAAAAAAAAAAAAAGAGCTAAAGGAGTTCATCAACACCAAACCAGTATTACAAAAAATGTTAGAAAGACTTCTTTAAGAAGAAGAAGAAAAATCAAAATAAACTGGCAATAATTACATAATTATTAAAAATTACTTTAAATATAAATAAATGAAAAACTTTAATCAAAAGATAAAATGACTATGTGGATAAGAAAACAAGGCCTTTACATATGCTGCCTACAAAAGACTCTTTAAATCAAAAGACACACACAAAATGAAAATAGAGGGATGGAAAAAGATATTTTATGAAAATGGAATTTTTTTAAAAAGCTATGGTAACAATACTCATACCAGACAAAATAGACTTTAAAACAAAGGCTATAAGAGAAGACAAATAAGGACCCAGTAATCCCATTTCTGGGTATTTATCTAAAAACAAAACAAACACACAAACAAACAAAGCAATACATCAAAGGGATAGGTAAATTCATATGTTTATTGCAGCATTATTTACAGTAGCCAAGATATGGAGGAAACCTGAGTGTCTATTAATGGATTAATAGATAAAGAAGAGTTGGTATATATATATATATACATACATACATACATACATACATACATACATACATACATACAATGGAATATTCCTGAGCCATATAAAAAGAATGAAATCTTATAATCTGTAACAACATGGATGGACCTAGGGGGTATTGTGCTAAGTGGAGTAAGTCAGACAGTGAAAGACAAATGCCATATTTTTTCACTTACAAGTGGAATCTAAAGAAAAAAAAGAAACAAACAAAACAGAAACAAATTTATAGATACAGAGAATATTTTGAGGGTTGCCAGATGGGAGGGTTGTTAGGGTTGGGTGAAAACGGGGAAAGGATTAAGGAGTACAAATTGGTAATTATAAAATAGTCATGGGTATGTAAGAATAACATAAGGAATATAGTTAATAGTATTGTAATAACTATGTATGCTGTCAGATGGATACTAGTTTTATCAGAGTCATTACTTTATAAGTTATATAAATGTCTAATCACCATGTTGTACACATGAATCTAATGTAATACTGTATGTCAACTGTAATTGGGAAAAAAATCAGGAATCTGTGGGCTCAAGGCAAGCAGCAGCAAGCCTGAGTGATTTGAGAATTTTGAGGATGGGCTCAGCCCTGGCACCAAATCTTAATCTTCACTAACTGGAAGAATACTGCTGGCATCACCCTGGTGACTTCCTGGAAACATGCCTCAACAAACTCAAGTACCTCCTGAGATTCCTTAATATACTAAGTCTTATGGGCAGCTGACAGGCAGCCTCAGGCCTTGGGGTGCCCATACTTATTCCTAAGATGCCTGTGTCTCAGGGCTGATGACAGCTACACTCAGTTTGTGTCATGTTGTCTCCCAAAAGACTCCATGTCCAGCATAGGCAGCAACCAACTGTGGATTGCTTTGTAGCTCTTAAAAGGTAGCCCTGATCAGTCATAGACAGGGCTGAACTTGGCCTGTACAGGAATACTTCCCAAGGGGCCCCAGAAACAATATACACAGGGGCCATCATCAGACCAAAACAAATCACCACCTGATGAGCTCCACCAATGGCACACCCAAAGAGTGGTCTCAACAGGCACACAGCCCACTGGGGTGAATCCCACTCCATGAAGTTAGCCCCCACACAGCAGCTCATACCCTCTGGGTGTGGCCAATCCTCACAGCCAGGAAGCCTGAGAATCAATCCTACTCACTGACATTCCGACAGCAATCAAGGATTAACTACAACAGGAAAGCACACACAATTAACATAAGGGACACTCTTGGGGTCCCCAGTGAAGGTGACTATGGAGCGTGCACCACTGAGCCATACAAGACAACTACTACAAAAGGTCACTCAACCAAGACTGGATAACATAGCAAATCTACCTAATACATTGAAACGAACACAGAGAGGCGGCCGAAATGAGAAAACAAAGACATGTCTCAACAAAAGAAAAGGAGAACACTCCAGAGAGAGAAATACATGAAATGGAGACAGGCAACCTACCAGATACAGAGTTTAGAACACTGTTATAAGAATGCTTAATGCAGTTAGCAGAAGAATAGACGACTTCAGTGAGAACTTTGACAAAGAGATAGTAAGCATAAAAAAGTACATAGAAACCATAAAAATGTTCCAGTCAAAAATGAAGAATACAATAACTAAAATGAAGAAAAAACCAACAGTAAATTAGATAAAGCAGAGGTTCAAAACAGAGATTTGAAAGACGGGGTAGCAAAAAACACCAAATTGGAACAGCTAAAAGTAAAAAGAATTTTTAAAAATGAGTAAAGGGTAAGGAAAAACTGGGACAATTGTAAATATAACAGTACTGGCATCATAGGGGTACCAGAAAGAGAAAGAAAAGAGTAAAGAATCGAGATCTTATTTGAAGAAATAATAATGGAAAACTTCCATAACATGGTGAAGGAAATGGACATATAAGTTCAGAAAGCACAGATATTCTCAAACAAGAACACAAACAGACCCACACCAAGACATATCATAGTTAAAATGCCATGGTTAAAGACAAAAAGAGAATCCTGAAATCAAAAAGAGAAAGAAACTATTTACTTACAAGGTAACTCCCATAAGACTATCAGTTGATTTCTCAACAGACATTTTTCAGGCCAGAGAGATTGGTACTAAATACTCAAAACAATGAAAAACAAGGACCTGTGACCAAGACTACTATACTCAGTAAAGCTTTCAATTAATATTAAAAGTGAAATAAAGAGCTTCTTAGAAAGGAAAATCTAAGGGAAATCACCACCAACAAGCCAGTGTTACAATAAATGTTAAGAGACTTAAGAAAAACAAAAGGGAAAAATATAAATATGAATAAAAAATGACAATAACTATGTACCTATCAATAACCACTTTAAATATAAAAGGATTAAATGCTCCAATCAAAAGACATAGGGTACCTGAATGGATAAAAAAAAAAAAAAAAAAAGAGAGAGATCCATTTCAGATGGAAAAACACGCTCAGACTGAAAATACAGTGATGGAAAAAGATATTTCATTCAAATGGAAATGAAAAAAAAAAGCTGGGGTAGCAATATCTATATCAGAAAAAAAAAACAGACTTTAAAACAAAAGTTATATTTAGACACAAATAAGATTTTACATAATGATAAAGTGATAAATCCAACAAAAGGACATAACCCTAGTAAACATTTATGTGCATAACATAGGACCATCTAGATGTAGAAAGCAAATATTGACTGATATAAAGGGAAAGACCAAATGTAATACAGTCATCATAAAGGTCTTTAACATCTTATTGACATCAACAGTTAGATCCTCCAGACAGAAAATCAACAAGGAAACAGTGGCTTTAAGTGACATTTAGACCAGATGGATTTAATTAATATTTTTAGAGCATTTCACATGAAAGCAGAAGAATATACATTCTTCTCAAGATCATATGAAACATTTTCCAAGATAGCCATATACTAGGCCAAAAAACAAGTCTTAATAAATTTAAGAAGACTGAAATCATATCAAGTATCTTCTCTGTCCACATTCTATGAAACTAGAAATTAATTACAAAGAAAAATGCTGAAAAACACACAAACACATGGAGGCTAAATAACATGTTACTCAACAATGAATGGGATAAAATTGAAAATAAGGAAGAAATAAAAAATTAACGTGAAACAAATGAAAATGAAAACATGAGGACTCAAAATCTGCGGGACACAGTAAAAGTAATCCTTACCTGGAAATTCATAGCAATACAGGCTTACCTCAAGAAACAAACAAACAAACAAATATGTCAAATAAATTATCTAACCTTACACTTAAAGAAAACAAAACAAAACAAACAAACAAAAAACAACAACAACAAAAAAAACTAGAATGAAAAGAGCAAACAAAGCCCAAAGTGAGAAGAAGGAGAGAAATAATAAATATCAGAGTGGAATTGAACAATACAGAGTCTAAAAATTATATTTAAAAAAAATCAATGAAACCAAGAGCTGGTTCTTTGAAAATATAAACAAAATTGATAAACCTTTAACCAGACTCATCAAGAAAAAAAGAGGACCCAAATTAATAAAATCAGAAAAGAAAGAGAAGTGAAATCTTATTCCTCAAAATACAAAGAATTAAAAGAAAATACTATGAGCGATTGTATGCAAACAAATTGGAAAATCTGGAAAGAATGGATAAATTTCTAGAAATATAGTCACCCAAGATTTAACGAAGAAGAAAAGAAAATCTGAATCAACTGATTACTACTAAAAAAATCAAATCAATAATAAAAAACTCCCTACTAAAAAAGTCCTGGACCTGTTGGCTTCACAGGTAAACTTCATTAAAAATTCAAAGAATAATTAACACCTGTTCTCAAACTATTCCAAAAAAATTAAGAGGGAAAACTCCCAAGGTCATTTTACAAGGCCACCATTACCCTGATTCTAAAGACATTACAAAAAAAAAAAAAAAAAGAAAGAAAATTATAGGTCAATCTCTGATGAATATAGACACAAAAAACCTCAACAAAATATTAGCAATCTGAATTCAGCAAGATATTACATAAATTATACTCCATTATTTAGTGGGATTTACTCCTGCGATGCAAAGTTGATACAATGTCCACAAATCAATTAATGTGATACACCACGTTAAACTGAAAGAAAAAACATGATTATATCAATAGATGTACAAAAAGCATTTGACAGAGAGACAGGAAAAAATGGCATAGATGATAGAGGCTTCGTTAACCACTCTTGCAACCAAATCAAAGTTGTGACAGAAACATGAAGCAAAAAGCAAGCAAAGTCACCTGGGGTCAAGATTAACAGAAGCACTATAACTGGGGAAAGAAATAAGAAATCATCCTGCAATTTTAGAAGGTAAAAAGGGGTAAAGATGCGAGGCTGCCTGGTCCCCAGTGGCTGAGTGAGACAGGAGTTACAGCAGCAGCAGCTGGCAGCTGCAGATGCCCCTTAAAGGTACCATGTTTGCATTTTGACTTCATGGTTATGGACCTGTTCCCTCTGAGCACCAGCTTCGGGTTGGCTGCACAGTGGGCAACAAGGAATTCTAGGAGGACACTGAGTTGTCAGAGTGAGGGCCAGAGGTGAGACTCTCTTTTGGGCAGAAGTGCCGGCAGTATCCATTGTTCTTCTGTCGAGCTCTCCCTTCCTCCCAGTGTGCAAACACAGTGTTTCTATAGCTGAGATATCATCAACCTGGATAACAGAGGTTGCACTGCCCAGAGGATTCCCCGAAACTCCACCTTCCCCAACTTACAGCCCCACCCAAACCACATCCAAGTGTATCCAAGGCAAATCCAAGGCTCCTTGCTGAGTAGTGCCAAGACTCATGCTTATGGAAGCTGGCCTCGGTTTCTGCTGTAGTTTCTTGAGACAAGTATAAACACAGCATCTGTGGATTGCTTGCTAAATCTTAATGGGTGACCCTGGAGGGGCATTGACTAGTGCTAAACTTGTCCTGCAGCTGAACCTCTCTCAGGACTGTGCCACTGGACACCTCAAAGCCAATCTACTCAAAGCCAATCTAATAAGAGCAGGAGACTTAGGAGCATTGCTTAGTACATAGAAATAGACACAGCCAGGCAGCCAAAATGGGAAGACAAAGAAGCAGAAATCATATGAGAGAACAGAACAGAGATCCAGGAATAATGGAGTCAAACAATCTAATAGATGCAGAATTCAAAACACTGGTTATAACAATGATCATTGAACTTAGGGGAAGTATAGATGAACTCAGTGAGAACTTTAATAGACATAAAAAAATAAAAATGGAAATGAAAATTATAAAAGGGAACTAGTCAGAAGTGAAGAACACATTATCTGAGTTGAAGAGTATATTAGAGGAAATAAACAGAGTGGATAAAGAAGACAATCGACCCACTGATATAGAGGATGGGGAAGCCAAGGACACCTAATCAAAACAGCAAGAAAAAAAGGAAGTCAAGACTGTAATAATAATTTAAGGAGCCTATGAGACACAATTAAATGTAAAAATATTCATGTCATAGGGGTATCTGAAGGAAAACAAAAAGTTGATGACTATTTGAAGAAATATGATAGAAAACTTCCCTCACCTGGTGAAGGAAATAGACATAAAACTCCAGGAAGCTCAGAGAGTCCCCAAAAAAGATGAACCCAAAGAGGTCCACACCAAGACACATCATAATTAAGATGCAAATGTTTAAATACAAAGAGAGAATCTTAAAAGCAGCCAGAGAAAAGCATTAAGTTACCTACAAGGGAGCACCTTGCAGGTAACTCACTTTGTGAGTTATATAGATCTCTAGTCACTATGCTGTACAACTGAAACTAATATATATTAAATACCAATTATAATTGAAAAAAACTCATTGAATTATATAATGTAAATATGAGCATATTTCAATAAAGCCAGAAGAAAAAAAACTTACCCGTCTTAATATTTTTTCAGCTCCTCATGTAATCTCATTTTATTTCATTTTGACCTATTGTATGGAGTTTTGCAACTATTCCTCCATCTTAGGTCCTTTGGGAACAAGGCCAAATCTAAATAACAATTAATTAACTACTGATGTTTTTATATCTTGGTAATAAATTAGATTTGAGGAAAAAAATAGCATTTGACAAAATTCAGCATTCATTTATGATAAAAACTCTCAGCAAAGTGGCAATGGAAGTAACATACTTCAAAATAATAAAGGGCACATATGACAAATCCACAGCTAACATTTTACACAACAGGAAAAAGATAAAAGCATTTCCTTTAATATTAGGAACAAGACAATGTTGTCCACTTCCACCACTATTATCCAGCATAGTATTGGAAATTCTAGCCACAGCATTCAGAATAGAAAAAGAAATAAAAGTCATCCAAATTGGAAAGAAGTAAAACTGTCATTATTTGCAGATGATATGATACTATATAGAGAAAACCCTAAAGAATCCACCAAAAACTCTCAGAATTGATAAATAAGTTTAGTAAAGTGAAAGATACCAAACTAATATTCAGAAATTAGTTGCATTTTTATACACGGTAATATTAAGAAAAAGAAATTAAGAAAACAATCCCATTTACAGATGTATCAAAAAAAAAAAACCTAGGAAAACATTTAGCTAAGGAGGTAAAATGTCTGTACTCAGAAAATTATAACTCATTGAAGTAAGAAATTGAAGACTATTCAAAAATATATGTTTATATCATGTTCATTGATAAAAAAATAACACTGTTAAAATATACATACTACCCAAAGCAATTTATAGATTCAGTGCAATATTTATCAAAATACCAAAGCCATTTTCACAGAACTAGAACAAATATATCAAAAAATTATCTGAAACCATGAAAGACCTAGATTACAATGGAGATAAAACATATGCAGAAGAAAGAGAACTACTATATATATGATATTTTCTTTTACATGAACTTAATAGTAAACACACACACACACACACACACACGCAAACAAAGCTGAAATATATAACATAAAAATATAATGGTATAGAGAGACAAATAAAAAAACAAGCAAATGAAAATAACAGACAGAAACACAAGAACAAATAACGAAGATACCAAGCTACCAGAAAATAGAAGATAAAACAGCTATGAGAAAATTTCATATATCAATATTCAACTCAAATATAAATGGACTGAATTCACCAATAAAAAGTCACAGAGTAGCATATTGGATCAAAAAACAAAACCCAATCATATGCTGCCTTCAAAATAAGTATCTCAGATACAAGATCAAATATAGACTCAAACGAAAAGGTGAAAAAACGATACTCCAAGTAAATGGCGTCCAGAAAAAGCTGGTGTAGCCAAACTGATATCTGACAGAATAGATTTCAAGATGAAAAACATAACAAGAGACAAAGATGAACATTTCATAAAGATAAAGGGGACAATACATCAAGAAGACATAACAGTTGTCAATATATATGTTACCAATTAAGGAACATCAAAATATATAAAGCAACTACTAAAAGAACCAAAAGGAGAAACCATCAAAAACATGATTATAGAAGGCGACCTAAATACTCTATTGACAGCCATGGATATATCATCCAAAAAGAGAATCGATAAGAAAATATCAACCTTAAATGAGACAGTAGACTATTTTGACATAATTGATATTTTTAAAGCCTTTTATCCTAAAATACCAGATTATACATTCTTCTCTAGTGCACATGGAACATTCTCAAGGATAGACCATATATTGGGACACTAAACTAGCCTCAGTAAATTGGAGAAAACTGAAA
>NW_011888965.1:241046-242437 GCF_000151845.1 Pteropus vampyrus
CATCATATGCCACCAAATTAAATGCACCAGAAGAAATGGACAAGTTCTTTGAAATATACAACCTTCGTAGACTGAATCTCAAAGAGCTGGAAAAAAACAGACCATTCAACCATAAGGAAATTAAAACAATCATCAAAATCTTCCAAAAAGTAAAAGCCTAGGACTAGATGGCTTCACTGGTGAATTCTACCAAATATTCAAGAAGATTTAATACATGATCTTCTCGAACTTTTCCAAAAATTTAAAGATGAGGCAATACTTCCCAACTCATTTTATATAGCCAAATTACTGTGATACCAATACCTAGTAAAGATAACACACACAAAAAAACAAAACTACAGACCAATATTTGTGATGAATACGTATGTAAAAATCTTAAACAAAATACTAGCAGATTGAATACAACAAAACATTAAAAAAATTACATATCACAATCAAGTGGGCTCATTCCAGGGGCACACAGATGGTTTAACATATGTAAATAGATTATTGTGATATCCCACATAAACAAAATAAAGGATAAAAATTATATGATCTATCAAAAAATACAGAAAAAGCATTTGACAAGATACAGCATACATTTATGATTAAAACACAAGAAAATGGGTATAGAAGGAAAGTACCTCAACATAGTAAAGGCCATATATGAGAAACCCTCAGCTAATATTGTATTTAATGGTGAGAAACTTAAGGCTTTTTCTCTAAGATCAGGAAGAAATCAAGGTGCTTGCTGTCATTACTCTTATTCAATATAGTGCTAGAAGTCCTCACTAGATCAATCGGGCAAGAAAAAAAAATTAAAAGGCATCCAAATTGGGAATGAAGAAATCAAATTGTCACTTTTTGCAGATGACATAATTCTCTCTACAGACTAAAGACTCCACTAAAAATCTATTAGAAACAATCAACAAATACAGTAAAGTTGTAGTATACAAGGTATGAAAATCCATAGCATTCCTATACACAAACAATGAAATTTCAGAGGAAGAAAAGAAAAAAAGAACAATTCATCTTACAATTGCTATAAAAAGAATAAAATACCTAGAACTCAACCGAATGAAATATATGAAGAACCTATACACTGAAAACTATGACATTTTTAAAAGAAATCGAAGAAGATATGAAGATGGAAAATATTCTGTATAAATGAGTTGAAAACTCAACAGTTAAAATGCCCATATTGCCTAAAGCAATATACAGATTGAATGCAATCCCCATCAAAATGCCAATGGTATTTTTTAAAGAAATAGAACAAAAAGTCATCAGATTTGTATGGAGTCACGAAAGATCCCAAATAGCCAATGCAATCCTGAGAAAAAAGAACTAGGTTGGTGGTATCACTCTGCCTGACTTCAAATTATACTACAAAGTGACAATAATCAAATGTCATG
>NW_011888965.1:242487-250137 GCF_000151845.1 Pteropus vampyrus
AGCCAATGCAATCCTGAGAAAAAAGAACTAGGTTGGTGGTATCACTCTGCCTGACTTCAAATTATACTACAAAGTGACAATAATCAAATGTCATGATATTGGCAGAAAAACAGACACAAAGACCAGTATAACAGAACTGAGAGTCCGGAAAGAAACCTCCATATATATGTGCAAATAATTTTCAAGAAGGAACCAAAAACATACAATGGAGAAAGAAAAGTTTCTTCAATAAATAGTGCTGGAAAAATTAGAAAGTCACATGGAAAAGAATGAAACTAGAATGCTATCTGTCACCATTCACCAAAACTGACTCAAAGTAAATCAAAGACCTAAATATAAGACCAAAAAAAAAAAAAATTCCATAAAAGGAAACAGATGCTAAACTCATAAACCTCGGATTTAGGGAGGATTTTATGAGTTTTGGCCTCAAAGGCGAGGGAAGTAAAAGCAAAAATCAATAAATGGGACTATATCAAACAAAAAGCTTCTGCACAGAAAAGAAAACATCGAAATACAAAGATAATCAACTAAATGGGAGAAAGTATTTGCAAACAATGCCTCAAAAGTGGGCTAATATTAAAAATATACAAAAACCTCATTCAACTCAAGAACAAAAAAATCAAACAATTAAAAAATGGGTAGAGGACAAAAACAGACACTTCTCCCAAGAAACATACAAATGGTCAACAGACCTATGAAAAGATACTCAACTTCACTAGCTATTAGGGAATTATAAATCAAAATCACAATGAGATACTACCTCACACCTGTTAGAATCACTATTATCAATAGGAAAAGTAATAACAAGTATTGGAGAAGTTGTGGGGGTAAAGGAATCCTCATACACTGCTGGTAGGAATGTAAATTGGTATAGCCACTATGGAAAACAGTATCGAGTTTTGTCAAAAACTAAGAATAGAATTACCTTGTGATCCAGCAATCCCTCTTGGTATCTACCCCATAATTTTGAAAACATTTATTTGTAAAGATAAATGTACCATGATGTTCATAGCAGCATTATTCATGGTGGCCAAGACATGGAAACAATCGATGTGTCCTTCGATAGAGTATTGGAAAAAGAAGATGTGGTACATATATACAATGAAATATCTGATTATTATTGGAAATAAATGTGCTACAGTAAGTTATTGTTCATAGCCAAAGAATCTCTCTTAGAATTCACTTAATTGAAAATTACTAAAAACAATATGTCCATTAGAAGTATGTGGGCTTATGAGTATCTGACTGTTCCCTTTAAATATTTAAATTCTTTTTCATACAACATCTATTAAATACAAACTTTGCTTTCTGTGACTGTATCTGTACATTTGAAAAGAATTGTTTGGTCTTTTCATGTTCTAAATATGTTTACACTCATTCATGACAGTCAAGTCTGTTGTTATGTAGCTTTAATTATTGAAAAGTTATTCATATATATCAAGTCTCAATCTATCTTTTTGTATTTATCATCCACTAATTCTAGTTATGCTTTCTGTAGCTATACAAACAAATCTAATGCTTCTTTTGCATGAGTGTCTTTAAAATATCTGATTGTCATTTTTATTTCCATTCCAATCATCTTTGTTAGGCAGAATATCCCTATACTTTTTTCGATTGATACTCCTCTGATATATACCTGGTTTCATGAGCAGGAAGCACATAGGTGTTCTCAGTACTTATGATCCAAACATTTAATATTTTATTAATGCAGACCAAAATAGCACTAGCTTTCCCTGCCCCAGCCCTCACGTCTTAGACTGAATCCAATTGGGCAGGCACATTAAAAGAAATGTCCTTTATGTTGAAGAGACAATTAATATGGTCTTCCATGTCCGATAGTTATCCAATTGCTTTTTTAAAACTAAATGCAGAAAATGTGTGCGTGGATATATATATATATATATATATAATCTCCTTTCAATTTCACCTTGTTATCTGGAGATCATCATTCTAGCCTTAAGATACCTTAGAATTTTATTTCATTTTATTATTCAAAATATAAAAAGCTTGCCTTTAAGTTTTTATTAAAGTAGAATTTTTAAATGGTCAGTGAAATAGAATCCAGGAAAAAGTTTTTTATACTATCACTAGAAAAGTCAATACAGGTTGAAATTTATCTATTAATGAATGCTCTTGTTGCAAAGCTTCTTACTCTGGCTGCATATTATAATCGCCTGGGAAGCTTTTAAAAACAAATACCTATACACAGATCCCACTCCATACCAATTAAATGAAAACTTCTGTGGGTGGATTCCTGGCCTTAGCGATTTTTTTTTTTTTAAGATTCCCCAAATAATTTTAATGTATAGCCTGGATTGAGATGAACTGATCAAGTTAATTTTGTTCTGTTCTTTTTTGTTCTCCTTTCTTAAAAATCTTATAAGGCCCAAAGGAGCCAAGAATATACAAATCATAAGGAATAGACTCTTCAATAAATGGTGATAGGAAAATTGAACAACCACATGCAAAAGAATGAAGTGACCACTATCTTACACCAATGCAAAAATCAACTCAAATGAATTAAATACTTGTATGCAAGACCCGAAACCATAAAACCCTTAGAAGAAAACATGCTATAAGCTCCTTGACATCATCTTAGTGATGATTTTTTGGATTTGACACCAAAAGCAAAGGCAACAAAATTAAAAATGATCAAGTGAGACTGTATCAAACTAAAAAGCTTCTACACAGCAAAGGAAACCATCAACAAAATGAAAAGGCAAATCACAGAGTTGGAGAAATGTTTGCAAATCATATATCTGATAGAAGTTAATAGCCAAAATATATAAAGAATTCATACAATTTAATAGCAAAAAATAAAATAAAAAATAATTTAAAAATGGGCAGAGAATCTAAAACAGACATTTTTTTTTTCCCCAAGAAGAACTAGGGGGATAACAGGTACATGAAAATATGTTCAATATCACTAATTATCAAGAAAATACAAACCAAAACCACAATATCACCTTGCACATATTAGAATGGTTACTAGAAAAAAAGACAAGAAATAACAAGTGTTGGTGAGTATGAAAAGAAAAGGAAACACTTGTGTACTGTTAATGGGAGTGCAAATTTGTACAGCAACTATGAAAAACATTATGGAGGTTTCATTAAAAATTAAAAATAGAACTACCTTATGATCTAGTAATTCTACTTCTGTTACTTATTGAGGAAAAGGAAAACACTAATTCAAAAAGATATCTGTACCCCCATGTTCATTGCAGCATTATTTACAATAGCCAAGACATGCAAACAACCTAAGTGTCCATTGAAAGATGAATGAATAAAGAAAATATGAAGGGACCAGACAAAATGGCATAGATGATAGAAGCTTTATTCATCCTCTCTTGTGACCAAATCAAAGGTGTGACATAAACATGAAGCAAACACCAAACAGAGTTGTCTGGGAGTCTAGATGAACAAAAGCACTACAACTAGGAAGAGAAATAAGAAATCACCCTGCAAGATAGGAGGGAGTGAAGACACAAGGCTACCAGATCCCCAGTGGCTAAGTGGGACAGAGGCTAGGCAGCGGCAGCCAGCAGCTGTAGATGCCTCTTAAAGGGGCCATGCCCACAAGCGAATTTTCCTGGTGACAAACTCACTTGCTCTGAACACCAGCACCAGGTTGACTACTCAGGGGTCACCATGGACTTACAGGAAGACACTGATTTGTTGGAGCTAGGGCTGGAGGTGAGGCTTTCTCCCGGGCAGAAGTGCTGAAGTATCCATTGTTCCTCAGCTGAGTCCTCCTCCATCCAGCTTGCGGACACAGTGCTGCCACAGCTGAGACATCATCTAACTAGATAACAGAGGTCACTCCACCCAGAGAACTCCCTGAAACTCTGCCTCTCCCAACTCACAACACTACTGAAGCCTCAGGCAATTGTATCCTCAACGAGACCTGTGATCTTTGCTGAGCAGCTCCAAGACCCACACTGGTTTCAGCTGATTTCGGCTTCTGGTGTGCCCTCTTGAGGCAACTATAAGAGCGGCATCTGTAGATTGCTTGCTGAATCTTTACAAGTGGCCCTGAAGGGACATAGGCTGGGGTTAACTTAGCCTGTAGCTGAACCCCTCTTATGACTGCGCCACTGGACATCAACTACACAAAGCCTTGCTAATAAGACCAGGAGACTTAGGAGCTTTGCTTAGTACATAGAAACAGACACAGAAAGGCAGCCAAAATGGGAAGAGAGAGAATCAGATACCATGTAAGAGAACAGAACAGAGATCCAGAAATAATGAAGTCAAACAATCTGACAGATGCAGAATTCAAAACACTGGTTATAAAAATGCTCGATGAATTTAGGGAAAGTGTAGATGAACTCAGTGAGAACTTTAACAAAGAGATAAAAAAAAACATAAAAATTGAAATGGAAATTATACAAGGAAACCAGTCAAAAGTGAAGAACACATTATCTGAGATGAAGAGTATATTAGAGGAAGTCAACAGAGTGGAGGAAGAAAAGGATTGAACCACTGACAAAGAGAATGGGGGAAGCCAAGTACACCCAATCAAAATGGCAAGAAAAAAGGAAGACAAGACTATAATAATAATTTAAGGAGCCTATGGGACACGAGTAAATGTAAAAAATATTCATGTCATAGGGGTACCTGAAGGAAAACAAGAAGTTGAAGACTATCTGAAGAAATATGATGGAAAACTTCCCTCATCTGGAGAAGGAAATAAATATACAACCCCAGGAAGCTCAGAGAGTCCAAAATATATGAACCCCAAAAGGCCCATACCAATTAAAATCAAGGCAAAGAGAGAATCTTGAAAGCAGCAAGAGAAAAGCAGTTAGTTTCCTACAAGGAAACACCTATAAGTCTGGCAGCAGATTTCTCAAAAGAAACTTTGCAGGACAAAAGAAATTAGCAGGAATATCCAAAGTGATTAAAACCCAAGATCTACAACCAAGAATACTTTATCCAGCAAAGCTATCATTTTGAGTTGAAGGACAGATAAAGAGTTTCTTAGACAAAAGTAAGCTAAAGGAATTTATCAACACCAAGCCAGTATTACAAGAAATGTTAGAAGAACTTATTTAAGAAGAAAAAACGTGTATCTATAACATGAATAAAGAATAGTAATAACTACATTCCTATCAACAAGTAACTCAAATGGAAAAGAATTAAGTTTTCCAACCAAAAGATAGGGTGGCTAAATGGATAAGAAAACAGGACTCCTACATATGGTGCCTACAAGAGACTCACTTCAGAGTTAATGACACACAGACTAAAAGGAAGGGAATGGAAAATAATATTGCCCTGATGAACCTAGAGGGCTCTGCACTGAATGAACTAAGTCAGATAGAGAAAGACAAATTATCACATGATTTCATATATATAAAGAACAAAATGACATCAACAACAAAAATGGAAATAAACTTATAGATACAGAGACTATTTGATTAGATGGGAAGGGGATTGGGGGAGGGTCTGCAAAAAATGAGCAAAGGGATTAAGAAGTACAAATGGATAGTTACAAAATAAGCATAGAGATATAAAGTGTAGCATAAAGAAAATAATCAATAATGTTGCAATAAATATGTAAGGGGGAAGAGGGGTTCTAGATTTAGTGGGGTGATCACTTTGTGAGTTATATAGATCTCTAATCACTATGCTTTACAACTGACACGAATATATTATTGAATGCCAACTATAATTGAAAAAAAAATTCATTGAATTATCTAATGTAAATATAAGCAACTAATTGTCTATTATTATATTTCAATAAAGCTCAGAAAATTAAAAAAAGAAAATGTGATATATATAAATGTGATATATATGTGACAAATGCATAAAAATATATGTGATATATACATATATACATACATATATATAGACACACATATCTATACAAACACACACGTATATATTCATAATGGAATATTATGAAGCCATGAAAACAAAGGAAATACTGCTGTTTGCAACAACGTAGATGGATCTTAAGGGCATTATTCTAAGTGAAATAAGACAGAGAAAGACAAACACCATGTGATCTTATTTATATGTGAAATCTTAAAAAAAACTCATAGATATAGAGAACAAATTGATGGTTGTCAGAGTTGTTGGTTAGAGAATGGGTGAAATGGATGAAGATAGTCAAAAGTTACATCTGCTACTTAAAAAATAAATAAGTCCTTAGAATGTCATTTAAAAGATATGTAGAGCAGTATATGGACATTAGCAAAGAGACTGATCATGAGTAATAAAAACAATTTCCTATGTGACAGAATTGACCATAGTAAAAAACTGCTTTGCTACTCATTTTTAATCACTTTGTCTAATTGCCATATATTGGATAAAAAATTAATTCCAATTATTACACTTCTTTGAGAAGTCATTTACTCAACAATTATGAGATATACGACAAGTAAAAGACTTATGAATATGAATACATGGAGCTGCCAAAGTAAAATCAAGCAAGTTAGGTACATATTTTTATGAAATACTGAGGAGATCAATCTTAAAACTCTTTTTGGTTACTTTAGTTAAATGTTTTAATCACAAGGGTTGATTGAATGTCCTGATTCCATAGGCAATGTGCATGTTTTCTCTTTATTATACCACGTAAGTCACTCCTAATGCTGTATACTATATCCGTAAAGACATTTTTAAAGAAAAGAATATTCTTCATCAGAATAAACAAATATCTGTACTAGATCTCCAAAACCATCATATAAACATTGAGGTTTAAATGTTTTTAATCTTTATGCTTAACTTTCTTTTAAATTTTATGTTGACATTTTAGTAGCCTCCCTTACCATTTCAAAACCTGTAAGAACTTTACAAAAATAGTAAAAACAGTTAATAATTTATTAGTTTTATTGTACATTTATACTTATAGTCTAAAAATAAGTAAAATTTTATTATCATTTTATTTGAACAACTTTGCATTTTTCAGAAAACTGGTTCATATAGAAGGTCTGCAAGAAGGCAAACATAAAATTAAAGCACCTCTCCAGGTTTGAATTTTACAGCCATTTTCTTTCTTTCCATTGCATGCAAATTATAGCAAAAAACAATTCCAGAATAAATGTTTATTGCAACTTTTACCTACAAATAGTTTATTTGGTTTTCACTGACAATCCTGAATTGACTAAACAGTTGAACACTTGGTACAAGCCTACTAGTGGTAAGGGCAAAGAAGAGTCATTGTTGATATACATTGTTCATAATAAGACATTCTGATACATATGAACAGTAAGAGTAAACTTAGAGGATGAAAAATTATCCGCTGCCATTTCTGCTAAATTTTGTAGGCTTCTTCACCAACTCTACTTAATTCAAAGAACAGAAAATTCTTATTCAATATTTCTCCTCTTTCTTATAAGTCCTGTAACTTACTACTCATTATTTAGCTGGGTCCACTGGCTAAGACTTAACCAAAACTCAACTATCTTTTTATTGGAAATAAGTGAAAAAAACAACACCAACACCAACACCAACAAAAATACGAATTCATGTGAAATCATGAGGCTTTATCTTCTCTTTAAAATGATGTCTATGCTGAATAAGTAAACTCTAAATTACTGATCATTTGATTTTGAAATTTTAGCTATCCCTTCTCTTCTACTCCTAACTACCAACTTTTCTTAAAACACAATTATACATTGTATATAGATTTATTCCATTCTTATT
>NW_011888965.1:250187-253359 GCF_000151845.1 Pteropus vampyrus
TTGAAATTTTAGCTATCCCTTCTCTTCTACTCCTAACTACCAACTTTTCTTAAAACACAATTATACATTGTATATAGATTTATTCCATTCTTATTAAAAATAAATCTCATTTTTATCCTCTATTTGAAGCTATATAATGAGCTACTTTTGACAGAGATGTAGAAAGTTAAAGCAGCTAGAAGTCAGCAGAATGTCAAAATGTGAACATCAAAACAAATTGTACTGGATGATACTCTAAATGATACTTGATTATTATAATTTCCGCACATTATCTGAACACAATATATACAAAATATTTTTCATGGTTTTGTTACATCTGTATATGGTTTCTGATATTTCCCTGCTAAAGATAAGTAAGCTGGTGAAAGCTTTGTTTAGGACCATTTTATTATGCTACATGATACCAAAACTTGCTTTTTATAAATATTTTTTTTAAAAGTCTTCCATACTCCTTGCCTCTCATTTTATAGTAATAATGTTGGCATTTGCACCTTCCTTGTGAATTCCAAGATTAAACATATAGTATAACAACAACAAAAAATAAAGTTTATAATTTCCAGGAAAACAGCTTCAAAATACTTGACATATAACCAATAATTAAAATTAAATATTTGTATAAGACATTCATAGTCAAATCTAGTAATGTGATAAAAGTCTTAAAGTATACAGCCATGCCAAAAAATAACTACACGAGGATATCTTAATAAATTGTTATTTTGTGCAATTATATATAAAGTAACTATGCTACACATTGTCCTTGCCTTTCAGGAGCTCAGTCTAAAATGTTTGACACAACAATAAGCTGAACATCTAAAACTCAATAAAAACACCCAAACTGCACACCAGCACATCTGAATGTGGGATCTGTGCATAAGAGTTATCAGTGGTCAGAACACCAGGTGTCGAGTGATGGACTGGGAGAAAAAAAATAAGCCGCATCTCACAGCCACCGGAGCTCCCTGCAGGAGGAAGGGGAGTGGTGAGTTCATGTTGTGAGTTCCCTGAACAGCCCTTCATAGGAAAGTTGTGAGCTCCTCGTGGTTGGGTGGCTGTAGGGCCGCCAAGTCATCAGGGCAGAAAGCAGAGAGGCAGATGGCAGAGAAAGAACAGTTGATTTTTAGCATGATTGCAAAACCGAGGCTGAGCTGCAGCCAACAACCTCCTACCCAGAGGGTGCCTCTCCTCATACTTTCCGAGACAGAACACCACAGAGCCCCAAGAGAATCTGAGTAAATACTGCCGAGATTGTCACTGACACTGACAGGGACTGAAACTGAGGGTAGCAAGCATGATTAAATATCAATAGGAAAATAAAAAGGCATTTTGAAAGCTTTACATAAAGCAGGGATCCAAGAGGTTTAGACGTCACCTACTGGAAACCAAAAGAAAAGTGTCTTCTTTGCAACAGGCAAAAGAGAGACCTTTATATAATAAAACTTTCTGGAAAAAAAATAGAATATATTTCAATTAATGCCCAGGGGGAGAAATAGCCTATTAAACACCATGAACAAACAAGATGACAAGGCAGCTCAGAAAGAAAAAGAAAAATCTCCAGAAAATAAGCTTACATTCATAAAAATACATGACTTAAATGACAGAGAATTTAGAATGTTACTTCTGAAAAAACTCAGTGAGCTCTGAAACACATCATATCAACAATTTCAGGAATTGAAAAAAGAAAAAAAAAACAACTAGATGAGCAGAACAAGGAGATCGAAACCTTCAAAAAGAACAAAATAGATCTTGTGGAGATAAAAAAAAAACACACATTGAAAGAGTTGAAAAATGAAATAGCAAGCTTGAAAAATAGAGTCTATCAAATGGAGGAAAGGATCAGTGATATTGAAGACAGAAATCTAGAAATAAATCAGAAAGAAGAAGAGAGAAACCAAAGAATGAAAAAAAAATGAAAGAGAAATACAAAAACTAGCTGATATCATAAGAATAATGGTCATTACTAAAGGCAAGGAAAAGGAGCAGGGACTAGAAAGCATTATCAGACAAATAGTGGACGAGGATTTTCCAAATCTAAAGAATGAGCTGGAGCTTGGAATTCAAGAAGTCAACAGAACACTCAATTATCTCAACCAAAAAAGGCCTTCACCAAGACACATTTTTTTAAAGTTATCAAAAATCAATGACAAAGACAGAATTCTCAAGGCAACCAGGGAGAAGACGACAATAATATATGAAGGAAATCCCATTAGATTATCACCGGACTTCTCAGTGCAAACCTTACAAGCCAGAAAAGAATGGAATCAAATATTTAAACTATTAAGTGAAAGAAACTACCAGCCTAGAATAATGTGTCCAGCTAAGCACTCCTTTAGATATGAAGGAGAAATTAAGACTTTCCAGACATACAAAAATTGTGGGAATTCTCCACTACGAGGCCTGCATTACAAGAAATAATGAAAAAAGTCAGTTCACCTAAAAAAAAAAAAAGAAATACATAATTAGTAATAAAGTGACTATGAGACAAATAGAAGCAGAGGTGTGCAACCCTTACTAAGAACAGGGCATTATAAGCTTAAATCATAAGGAACGAGTTGTTATAACAAGACAGTAATGAACCTTCAGTATACATAGGAACAAATTGAGATAACAATGACTGAAAAGGGGGGGATTCAAAGATCAAAATTCACAAAGGGGTGTGGGAATAAAGCACATGCAGAATAAAATGGACGACTGTATATATATATATATATATATATATATATATATATATATATATATATATATATATATAACTATCCTTTATATTTTCATAATGGTAAACACGCCAAAGATTCGGAACCAAAGTATATAGCGTAAAACAAGAACAAGAAGGAAAACCCACAAAACTCAACCAAAATAAAGAAAGCAGAAACATAAGGGAAAGAAAGAAATGGAAACACCGAGCTACCAGAAAGCAAAAGATAAAATGGCTATAAGAAGACTTCATATTTCAATAATCACCCTAAATGTAAATAGTTGAACATACCAATTAAAAGGCACAGAGTTTCACAATGGATCAAAAAACAAAACCAAAATATTTGCTGCTTCTAGGAGACACATCTCCGCTCCAAAACAAGTATAGACTCAGAGTGAAAGGGTGGAAAATTATATTTCAAGCAAATGGCATTCAGAGAAAAGGGGGAGTAGCAATATTAATATCAGAAGAAATAGACTT
>NW_011888965.1:253409-254784 GCF_000151845.1 Pteropus vampyrus
AAAAAAAGATACTGAGGGACACTTCATAATGATAAAGGAAATTATGCACTAGGAAGACATAACACTTATTAATATCTATGCTCCCAATTAGGGAGCTCTGAAATATCTAAAGAAATTACTAACAGAAGTAAAGGAAGAAACAGACCAAAACACTATAGTAGTAGGGAACCTAAATACCCCATTGTAGGATATGGACAGATCATCCAAGCTGAAAATCAATAAGCAAATAACATCCTTAAATGACACATTAGACCAATTGGACATAGTTGATATTTATAGAGTTTTCCATCTCCAAACAGCTGCTTATACATTCTTCTCTAGTGCACATGGAGCATTCTCAAGATTTAACCACATACTGGGACATAGTGATAGCCTCAACAAATATGAGTGTTGAAATCATACCAACCATATCCTCTGATCATAATGTTTTGAAACTAGAGATCAACTGCAGACAGAAATCAGGAAGAACCACAAATACACAGAGATTAAACAACATGTTACTGAAGAATAATTGGGACAGAGAAAAAATAAAAAGAGATCAAGCAATAATAGAAACAAATGATAATGATAGTACAATATATCAAATTTTGGCCAAGACAAAAGCAGTTATAAGAGGAAAGTTCATATCGTTACAGGCCTATATACAAAAACGGGAATGAGCCCAAATAAACAACCTAACGCTTCACCAAAGCAACTAGAAAAGGAAGAACAAATGAAGCCTTAAGTCAGCAGAAGGAAAGAAATAATCCAAATTAGAGCAGAAATAAATGAAATTGGAAAAAAAAAACGATAGAATAAAATGAATGCAACAAAGAGCTGATTTTTTGGTTAGTAATTGAAAACCCCCTGACTAGACTCACTAAAGAAAAATAAGAATGGACACAAATAAACAAAATTAGGGATGAAAGAGGGGAAATTACAATAGATATTGCAGAAATACAAAGAATCATAAAAGAGTACTATGTAAAAGTATATAACATCAAAGTTAATAACCTAGAAGAAATGGACCAGTACTTAGAAAAATACAACCTTCCTAGACTGAATCAAGAAGAACTGGAAAATCTAAGTAGCTGATCAGCAGTATGGAAATTGAAACAATCATCAAAAACCTACTACAAAGTAAAAGTCCAGGACCAGATGTTTCACCAGTGAATTTTGCCAAACATTCAAAGATTTAATACCTATTCTCCTCAAAATCTTCCAAAAAATCGAAGAGGAGGCAATAATTCCCAACTCATTTTATGAGGCCAATATCACTCTGATACCAAAACCTGGTAAAGATAACATAAAAAAAGAAAACTACAGACCAATATCTCTCATGAACACAGATGCAAAAATCCTAAATAAGATACTAGCAAACCAAAATTAAGATTAA
>NW_011888965.1:255414-257630 GCF_000151845.1 Pteropus vampyrus
CCCTAAATGTAAATAGACTGATCTCACCAATAAATAGGCAAACAGTTGCAGAATGGATCAAAAAACAAAACCCAACAATATGACACCTCCAGGAGATGCATCTCAGCTCCAAAGACAAATATAGACTCAAAGAGAAAGGGTGGAAAGTGATATTTCAAGCAAAAGGCATTCAGAGAAAAGCAGGAGTAGCAGTACTAGTGTCAGACAAAACAGACTTCAAAATAAAAAAGTTAAAGAAAGATATGGAGGGACACATAGTAATGGTAAAGGGAATCATGCACCAAGAAGACATAACATTTATTAATATCTATGCTCCCAATCAGGGAGCCCCAAAATATGTAAAGCAATTACTAACAGAACTAAAAGGAGAAACAGACCAAAACACTATTGTAGTAGGAGACCTAAATACCCCACTGTAGGATATGGACAGATCATTCAACCAGAAAATCAATAAGGAAATAACATCTTTAAATGACACATTAAAACAACTGGACAGAATTGACATTTTTAGAGCCTTTCATCACAAAACAATGGCCTATATATTCTTCTCTAGTGCACATGTAACATTATCAAGAATTGACCACATACTAGGACACATAGATAACCTCAACAAATATAAGAGGGTTGAAATCATGCCGACCGTATTCTTTGATCATAACGCTTTGAAAGTAGAAATCAAATACAGAAAGAAAGAGGGAAGTATTACAAATACATGGAGATTAAATAGCATTGTACTAAAGAATAACTGGGTTATTCATTCATTATAAGAGAGAAAATAAAAAGAGAGATCAAGATATACATAGACACGGATGATAATTATAGTACCACATATCAAACTTTTAGGACATGGCAAAAGTAGTCATAAGAGGAAAGTTCATATCATTACTGCCCTACCTCCAAAAACAAGAACGAGCCCAAATGAACAACCTAATGCTTCATCTTAAAAAACTAGAAAAGGAAGAACAAATGAAACCTAAAGTCAGCAGAAGGGAAGAAATCATCAAAATTAGAGCAGAATTAAATGAAATTGAAAACAAACAAAAAAAACCAAAACAATAGAAAAAATAAATGCAACAAAGAGCTGGTTCTTTGAGGTTAATAAAATTTGACAAACCCCTGGTTAGATTCACAAAAGAAAAAAGAGAAAGGACACAAATAAACAAAATCAGGGATGAAGATAGGAAATGATGACAGACACCACAGAAATATGAAGGATCATACAAGAACACTATGAAAAAGTATATAACGCCAAATTTAATAACCTAGAAGAAATGGACCACTAGTTGGAAAAATACAACCTTCCTAGAATGAATCAAGGAGAACTGGAAAATCTAAAGAGATTGATCAGCAGTATGGAAATTGAAACAATCATCAAAAACTTACTACAAAGTAAAAGTCCAGGACCAGATGGCTTCACCAGTGAATTCTACCAAACATTCAAAGAGATTTAATATCTACTTTCCTCAAACTCTTCCAAAAAATAGAAGAGGAGGCAATACTTCCCAATTCATCTTATGAGGCCAATATTACCCTGACACCAAAATCTGCTAAAGATAATACACAAAAAGAAAACTACAGACCAATATCTCTCATGAACACAGATGCAAAACTCCTAAACAAGGTATTAGTAAACTGAGTACAACAACGTATTAAAAGATTATACACCACGTTCAAGTGTGCTTCATCCCAGGGGCACAGGGATGGTTCAGAATAGGCAAATTGATTAATGTGATGCAGAAAAAACTTCCACAAGACACAGCATCCAGTTATGATCAAAACACTTAACAAAATCGGTATAGAGGAAAGTAGCTTAAAATAATGAAGACCATATATGACAAGTCCTCAGCCAACATTACACTTAATGGTGAAAAACACACAAAAAAAAAACCTTCCCTCTAAGATCAGGAACAAGGCAAGGCTGACCACTATCCCCACTGTTATTCAATAAAACATTGGAGGTCCTAGCAAGTGCAATCGGGCAAGAGAAAGATATAAAAGGCATCCAAATAGGAAACAAAGAAGTCATACTGTTACTATTTGTGGATGACATGATTCTCTATATAGAAAACCCTAAAGACTCCACAAGTACACTACTAGAAACAGCAAGCAAATACAGTAAAATTTCTGGATAGAAAATCAATGTTCAAAAATCCATAGCGTTCTTATATTCTAATAATGAAGTGTCAGAAAAAGAAGTGGAAGAAATGATTCCTTTT
>NW_011888965.1:257680-267157 GCF_000151845.1 Pteropus vampyrus
CCAAATTTAATAACCTAGAAGAAATGGACCACTAGTTGGAAAAATACAACCTTCCTAGAATGAATCAAGGAGAACTGGAAAATCTAAAGAGATTGATCAGCAGTATGGAAATTGAAACAATCATCAAAAACTTACTACAAAGTAAAAGTCCAGGACCAGATGGCTTCACCAGTGAATTCTACCAAACATTCAAAGAGATTTAATACCTACTTTCCTCAAACTCTTCCAAAAAATAGAAGAGGAGGCAATACTTCCCAATTCATCTTATGAGGCCAATATTACCCTGACACCAAAATCTGCTAAAGATAATACACAAAAAGAAAACTACAGACCAATATCTCTCATGAACACAGATGCAAAACTCCTAAACAAGGTATTAGTAAACTGAGTACAACAACGTATTAAAAGATTATACACCACGTTCAAGTGTGCTTCATCCCAGGGGCACAGGGATGGTTCAGAATAGGCAAATTGATTAATGTGATGCAGAAAAAACTTCCACAAGACACAGCATCCAGTTATGATCAAAACACTTAACAAAATCGGTATAGAGGAAAGTAGCTTAAAATAATGAAGACCATATATGACAAGTCCTCAGCCAACATTACACTTAATGGTGAAAAACACACAAAAAAAAAACCTTCCCTCTAAGATCAGGAACAAGGCAAGGCTGACCACTATCCCCACTGTTATTCAATAAAACATTGGAGGTCCTAGCAAGTGCAATCGGGCAAGAGAAAGATATAAAAGGCATCCAAATAGGAAACAAAGAAGTCAAACTGTTACTATTTGTGGATGACATGATTCTCTATATAGAAAACCCTAAAGACTCCACAAGTACACTACTAGAAACAGCAAGCAAATACAGTAAAATTTCTGGATAGAAAATCAATGTTCAAAAATCCATAGCGTTCTTATATTCTAATAATGAAGTGTCAGAAAAAGAAGTGGAAGAAATGATTCCTTTTGCAACAAAAAGGATAAAAGACCTAGGAATAAATCTAACAAAACATGTGAAGGACATATAATGAAAACTATAAGACCCAATTAAATGAAATTGAAGAAGGTGCATGTCTTCCAGTCCATGTTTTTGGACTGGAAGAATCCACATATTTAAAATGAACATATTACAAATTTAATTATACAGTTTTAATGCAATCCCCATTAAAAATGCCATCGGCATTTTTTAAAGAAATAGAACAAAAAATTATCAGATTTGTATGGAAGTACAAAAGTCTCCAAATCGCCAAACCCATCCTGAAATAAATGAATGAGGCTGGAGGCATCCCTCTGCCCAACTTCAAATTATACTACAAAATGACAATTATCCGAACGGCATTGTACTAGCAGCAAAAGAGACACACGGACCAGTAGAACAGAATCTAGAGTCCAGAAGTAAACCCAACCCATATTTATATAGGCAAATAATATTTGACCCAAATGCCAAAAACATACCATGAAGAAAGAAAAGACTCTTCAAAAATGGTGCTGGGGAAACTGGAAAGCCACCTGCAAAAGAATGAAACTACACTGTTGTCTACCACCATACATCAATATTAACTCAAAATGGATTAAGAACCTGAATATAAGACCTGAAACAATAAAATGCATAGACGAAAACATAGCAACTAAACTCAAGGACTTTGGACTTTAAGAGAATTTTATGAATTTGACCTCAAAGGCAAGGGAAGTAAAAGCAAAAATAAATGAATGGAGGTATGTCTAACTAAAATGGTTCTGCACAGCAAAAAAACTGTCAACAAGGTAAAGAGATAGCCATCTGAATGGGGAAATTATGCAAGCAACAACTCCGATAAGGGCCTAATATCCAAAATATAAAAAAAAAACTCAACATATTCAATAACAGGAAAAACACAAACAATTCAATCCAAAAATGGGCAGAGGTCCTGAACAGACACTTTTCCCTAGAGGACATACAAACGGCCAACAAATATTTGAAAGGATGTGCAACATTGCTAGCTATTAGGGAAATGCAAATCAAAATCACATGGAGCTACCATCTCATACCTGTTAGAATAGCTATAATCAACAGGACAAGTGATAACAAATGTTGGAGAGGATGTAGAGAAAAAGGAACTCTCATACACTGCTCGTGGGACTGCAAATAGATACAGCCATTATGGAAAACAGTACGGAGGTTCCTCAAAACACTAAGAATTGATCTACCATATGATCCTGCAATCTCTCTACTGGGTATTTACTTCAAGGAATTGAAAACCCATATCCAAAAAGATGTTTTCACACCGATGTTCACAGCAGCATTATTCACAGTGGTCAGGATATGGAAGCAACCAAAGTGTCCTACAATAGATGATTGGCTAAAGAAGCTGTTGTACATATATACAATGGACTATTACTCAACCATAAGAAGAGATAAAATACTGCCATTTGTGACAGCATGGTTGGACCTCGAGATAATCATGCTATATGAAATCAACCAGAGAGAAAAAATTGAAAATCATATAATATCATCTATATGTAGGATATAAACCTAAAAGCAACAAATGAACAGGACAATCAAAAGAGACTCATGGACATGGATAATAGACTAGTGTTTACCAGAGGATAGTGGGGAAGGGGGAAGTGGGAAGTAGACTGTGTAAATGAGGTCAAATATGTGATGACAGAAAGAAATCTAACTATGAGAATTTAAGACATGGTGTAAAAATATATATGCCTTACTGTTAAAGCGTACAGCTGAAACTTATTGTATGTCATTAACCAATGGTTCCGTAAAAAAATAAATATATATATATATATTTTTTTTAAATAAAATTACAGAAAACCTCCATAGTCTGGTGAAGTATATAAACATACAAGCTCAGGATGCTCAGAGTTCCAAACAAGATGAACCCAAAGAGGCCCACACCTACATATATCATAATTAAAATGTTGAATGTTAAAGACAAAGAGATAATGTTAAAATAAGCAAGAGAAAAGCAGTTAGTTACCTACAAGGGTACTTTCATAAAAATGTCAGCTGATTTTCAACAGAAACTGCATACCAGAAGGGACTGGTACAGAATATTTAACGTGATGAAAAGAACCCACAACCAGACTATTCTATCCAGCAAAGCTATCATTTAGATCAAAAGATGGATAAAGAGCTTCCCAGACAACAAAAAACTAAAGGAGTTTATCTCCACCAAGCCAATATTATCAGAAATGTTATAGATAGTTTTTTAAGAAGAAAAAAAAAGGTAAAAATTATGAATAATAAAATGGCAATAACTATATGTCTATCAATAATTACTTTAAATGTAAATGGATTAAATGCTCCAATCTAAAGACATATGGTGGCTGAATGGATAAGAAAACAAGATGCTAACATTTTTTTCTGCAAGAGACTCACTTTAAATCAAAAGACACACACAGACTGAAAGTAAAAGGATAGAAAAATATATTTCATGAAAATGGAAATGAAAAAAAAACTAGAATAACAATACTTATACTAGAAAAATTAAACTTAAAACAAAGACTATTACAAGAGACAAGCACGAAACCAGTAATCCCACTTCTAGGTATTTATCTGAAGAAACCTAAACAACCAATTTAAAAAAATACATTCATGCATGTGTTAATTGCAGCATTATTTACAATGGCCAAGATATGGAAGCAATGTGTCTATCAATAGATAAATAAAGAAAAAGCGGTACATAGATACCACAGAACATTACTCAGCCATAAAAAAAATAACGAAATCTTGTCATCTGCAACAACGTGGATGGACCTAGAGGATATTATGCTGAATGACATAAGTCAGACAGAGAAAGACAAATACCATAAGATTTTACTCATATGTGGAATCTAGAAAAAATGAACCAACAGAAACAAAACATAGATACAAAAAACAAACTTATGGTTCTCAGATAAGGGGTGTCAGGGATATATGAAGGAGGTAAAGGATTAATAGGTACAAACTGGTAGTTATAAAATAGTCATGAGGATGTAGATTATAGCATAGGGAATATAGTTAATAATATTGTAATAAGTGTATATGGTTTCATATTGGTATGTGATTTATTAGGTGGTCACTTGGTAAGATATAAATGTCAAATCACTATGTTATACATATGAAACTAATATAATATTATATGTCAACTGTAATTGAAAAATAAATAAATAAATATATATATATACATATATATATAAGAAAAAGGTTAAAGGTCAAAATTGTTAAAAATAGCTATAAGTACAACATATTTTTAAGGAATCTACAATATAAAATATATAAATGGTGACATCAAAGACATAAAAGGGGACCTTTAAAGGGTAAATATTTTGTATGTTATTAAAGTTAAATTGTTATCAGTATAAAATAAACTGTTATAAGACATTTTATCTAAGCTTCAGGAAAACCACCAAGCAAAAGCCTACAATAGATTCATAAAAGATAAAGATAAGGGAATCAAATCATTCACTATGAAAAATTATCAATTCACAGAGAAAGGATTAAATATAGGAAGAATAGAACAATGAAACTACAAAATCCAGAAAAACAATTAGATGATATTTGTAAATTCTTACTTATCAATAATCATTCTAAATATAAATGGATTGAATTCTCTGGTCAAAATATAGAGTGGCTGGATAGATAAAAAGACAAGGACCAACTATATGCTGCCTACAAGAGACTCACTTCAGCATTAAGGTTACTCATAGGCTCAAAGTGAAGACACAGAAAAAATATATATTTTATGCAAGTAGAAACCAAAAGTGAGCAGGGTAGTTATTCTTATATCAGACAAATAGATTATAAGCCAAAAAGTGTTAGCAAGAGATAAAGATGGACATTATATAATGATAAGGGGATAATTCATTAAGAAGATATAATACTGGCAAATATATATGCACCAACATCAGACCATCTAAATATATTAAGCAATTATTAACAGACCTTAAGAGAGAAATGGATAACAATACAGCAATAGTTGAGGACTACAATAAACCACTTTCAAAAATAGATAAAACATTCAGATAGAAATTCAATAGGGAAACTTTGTACTTGAACTAAACTTTAAACCAAATGGACCTAACAAACATATAAAAGACATTTGATCCAATAGTAGTAAAATGCACATTCTTTACAAGCACACATGGAAAAATTCTCAGGATAGATCATATAACAGGTCACAGAAAAGGTCTTAGCAAATTTAAGATGATTGAAATGATACCAAGTATCTTATTTGACCACAATGATATGAAGCAAGAAATCAATAAAAGAATGAAAACTGAAAATTCACAATTCTGTGGAAATTAAACCATACACTTCTGAACAACCAATGGGTCAAAGAAAAAATCAAAATAGAAGTCACAAATATTTGAAACAAATAAAAATAGAAGCAAACATTAAAATCTATGGGATGTTGCATAAGTAGTTGTATGAGGGAAGTTTGTAGCAATAAACATTTAAATTAAGTAAAAATAAAGTTCTCAAATAAACACTGTAATGTTATTTCTAAAGGAACTATAAAAAGGAGCAAACTAAACCTGAAGTTAGCAGAAAAAATGAAAAAACAAAGAGCAGAGCAGAAATACATGAAATAGGGACTAGAAAAAGAGTAGAAACATTAATAAAACTAAGAGCAGTTTTTTCAAGATAAGCAAAATTGACAAACTTTCAGCTATAATAAAAAAGAGGATTGAAATTTCAAAAATCAGAAATGAGACATTACAACCATAAAAATATATAGTTTCATAAAACACTATGATATACAACTACACTCTTACAAATTGGGTAACCTAGAAAAATGGATAAATTTGCAGAAACATTCAATTTATCAAGACTGAATTATAAAGAAATAGAAAATCTGGAAAAAAAAACAGCAATAATTAACTATAGTGAATTATTTTATACATGTCCACCACAGAAAAGCCCAAGACCAGATGTTTTCACTGGTGACTTACACCAAACATTTAAAGAATTAATGCCAATTCTTCTTAATCCATTTAAAAAAAATAAAGAGGAAGAAACACTCCCATACTCATTTTAAAAGGCCAGCATTACCCTGACTCCAAAGCTAAATAAGAACACTACAATTAAAGAAAATTATAGACTAATATCCCTAATGAATATAAATGCAAAATTCTCAATAAAATATTAGCAATTCAATTTCAACAGCACATTGAAAGGATCATACATCATTATCAAGTGGGATTTATCCCAGAGATGTAAAGATGGTTCAATATATGCAAATCAATAAATGTGATACACCACATTAACAAAATGAAAGAAAAATATGATTATCTCAATAGATGCAGAAAAACATTTGACAAGTACAACATCCATTCATGATACAAGATGCAACAAGTTGGATATAGAAGGAAAATACCTCAACATAATAAAGGCCATATATGACAAATCCATAGCCAGCATCTTATTCAAAAGTGAAAGTTTGAAAATTTCTCAAGATCAGGAAGCAGACAATATGCTCAATCTCACCACTCCTATTTAACATAGTAGTTGAAATCTTAGCCAGAGTAATCAGGCAAGAAAAATAAATAAAATATATCTAAATTGGAAAGAAAAAAGTAAAATTGTCTTTGTTTAAAAATGATATGATCTTACATATAAAAAATCATAAAGATATCAGCAAAAAACTGGTAGAAATAATTAACGGATTCAGTAAAGTTTCAAAATACTAAGTTAACATATAGAAATCAGTTTCATTTCTATAGAATAATTAAAAACATATGAAAAGGAAATGAAATAATTCTATTCAAAACAGCATCAAAAACAAGATGTTTATGAATAAATTTAACCAAGAAGGTGGAAGACCTGTATATTAAAATCTTCAAAACTCTGATGAGGTATTTGAAAAAAAAAAAAAAAACGAATAGATATCTCATGTTTATAAATCAGAAGAATTAATATTGTTAAAATGTCCATACTACCCAAAGCCATGTATAAATCTAATATGAGGACAACCTGTCAATAGATGAATGGATAAGGAAGATATGGTATATATAGGGAGAGAATATTATTTATCCATGAGAAAGAAAGAAATTTTAACATTTGTGACAAATCTGATGAACTTTGAAGGCATTATGCTAAAGAAAATAAGAAAGACAAATACTGTTTGGTATTACTTATACATAGAATCTAAAAAAGCCAAGCTCATAGGAAATGTGGAAATGTTGGTCAAAGCACACAAACTTTCCATTATAAAATGAATAAGTTCTAGTTATCTAATGTATAGCACTGTATTTATAGATAATAAATACTTGAAAATTTCTAAATGAATAGATCTTAAATATTCCCACCAAAGAGAGAAATGGTAATTAGATAATCTAATGGAGGTGTTAGGTAGTCATTTTACAGTATATAAATATATCAAATCAACATGCTGTACACCTTAAACTTATACTATGTCATATATCAAATACATTTCAATAAACCTGAAAATAAAAAAAAAATATTTATTAATCAACTCTCTTAAATGTGCTCAATATATTAAAGAAGACCATGAGAGAAAAATATCTAAATTATAATCTCAAAATAACCACAAAATAAATAAATAATAAATAAATAAATAAATAAATAAATAGTATTCTGAAAAAGAAATGAGAAGGAAATCAAAATGATATACCACCAAATATTAACTAAACACAAAAGAAAATAGTAATGGAGGAAATGAGGAACAAAAAAGATGCACAACAAATAGAAATAAATAGAAAAATAACAAAGTAATTATTTCATTATGAATAATAACTTTATGTAATGGATTAATCACACTCATTAAAAGGCAGAGACTGACAGAATGGAAAAGAAAAAGTAAACATAATCCTTCTATGTGCTTCTGCAAAAGAATCACTTTAGACGCAAAGACAAAAATTATTGTAATTGAATGTAAAAGTATGGAAAAAATATTCTATACATATAGTAACCAAAAGAGACCTGGGGAAGCTATACTAATAACAGACAAAAATTGATATTAACCAAAACATTTTTATAAAAAACGAAATAGGATATTTTATATTGATACCTAATAACAATGCCCAAAAATATATAAAGTAGAAATTGAAAGACATAAATGTATAAATGAAAAGTTCTACAATAATAGACTCCAATATCCAATTTTTCAATAATAAATGGAGCAATTAAATAGGAGATAAATAACAGAGAGACAACTTTCACAACGTTATTAACCAATTAGATCTAGCAGAAATATACAGGACTTTTCAGCCAACAATAGCAAAATACATATTCCTCCCAATGCACGTGGAACTTTCTCCAGAATGGACCATGTTAGGCCACAGAACAAGTCACCATACATGTAAATGATTTAAATATTACAAAGTATCTTCTCTTTCCACAATGAAATAAAACTAGACATCAATAACATATAGAAAACTGAATCATTCACAAATATGTATAAGTAAATACCACACCTTTAAACAATCAATATGTCAAAGAGGGATTCACAAGGGAAATTAGAAAATACTGTGAGAGAATAAAATTAAACCACAACAAAACTAATGGGATATAGGTAAAGCAATGTTTAGAAAAATTTATAGCTATAAATTCTTACAGTAAAAAAAGAAAAAAGATCTCTAATCAATAACATAATTTACACCTTAAGGATTTAAAAAAAGAAAAGAAACCTAAACCCAAAGCTATCATAAAGAAATAGTAAACATTAGAGACAAGATAAATGAAATAGACAATAAAAAACAATAAAATCAATAAAAGCAAAAGTTTGATTTTAGAAAGGATCAACAAAAGCAATAAACCTTTAATTAAAATGACTTAGGAAAAAAAGAGAATGCAAATTGATAAAAATCAGAAATGAAAATGGAGACTTTATATTATAGACATTACAGAAATAAAAAGAATTACAAAGAAATACTATGAACAACTGAATGCCAACAAATTAGATAATGTAAATGAAAAAAAAAATCCTTGAAAATTATAAACTACCAAAAGTAACTCAAAGATATAGAAAATATGAAAACAGTAATAACAAATTAAGTTATTAAATCAGTAGTTAAAATTTTCTTAAGTAAGAAAAGTGCTGGACAGATAGCATAAATGGTAATTCCTTCTAAATTTTTAAAGAAGATTAGTAACAATCTTTGTCAAACTCTTCCAAAAATAAAATAGAACAGACTATTTCTTAACTTATTTTATGAGTCCAGGATTACCCTGATACCAAAGTCAAAGGCATTAATAGAAAATAATATTAAAAACCAATATATCTTGTGGATATAGATGGAAAAATTCTCAACAAAATGCTAGCAAACCAAAGCCAGCAGAATATTAAAAGCAGTGTCTATCATGATCATGTGAGATTTAGCCCAGGATGCAAGGATTTTCAACATACAAAATCAATCACTGTAATGCCCCACTTTAATAGAATAAAAGACAAACCCACATGATCATCTCAATTGATCCAGATAAAATACCTGAAAAAAATCCCCAAACCTTTCATGATAAAAATACCCATCACATTAAAA
>NW_011888965.1:267207-277027 GCF_000151845.1 Pteropus vampyrus
ACACCTTAAGGATTTAAAAAAAGAAAAGAAACCTAAACCCAAAGCTATCATAAAGAAATAGTAAACATTAGAGACAAGATAAATGAAATAGACAATAAAAAACAATAAAATCAATAAAAGCAAAAGTTTGATTTTAGAAAGGATCAACAAAAGCAATAAACCTTTAATTAAAATGACTTAGGAAAAAAAGAGAATGCAAATTGATAAAAATCAGAAATGAAAATGGAGACTTTATATTATAGACATTACAGAAATAAAAAGAATTACAAAGAAATACTATGAACAACTGAATGCCAACAAATTAGATAATGTAAATGAAAAAAAAAATCCTTGAAAATTATAAACTACCAAAAGTAACTCAAAGATATAGAAAATATGAAAACAGTAATAACAAATTAAGTTATTAAATCAGTAGTTAAAATTTTCTTAAGTAAGAAAAGTGCTGGACAGATAGCATAAATGGTAATTCCTTCTAAATTTTTAAAGAAGATTAGTAACAATCTTTGTCAAACTCTTCCAAAAATAAAATAGAACAGACTATTTCTTAACTTATTTTATGAGTCCAGGATTACCCTGATACCAAAGTCAAAGGCATTAATAGAAAATAATATTAAAAACCAATATATCTTGTGGATATAGATGGAAAAATTCTCAACAAAATGCTAGCAAACCAAAGCCAGCAGAATATTAAAAGCAGTGTCTATCATGATCATGTGAGATTTAGCCCAGGATGCAAGGATTTTCAACATACAAAATCAATCACTGTAATGCCCCACTTTAATAGAATAAAAGACAAACCCACATGATCATCTCAATTGATCCAGATAAAATACCTGAAAAAAATCCCCAAACCTTTCATGATAAAAATACCCATCACATTAAAAATATATCTAGAATATATAAAGAATTTTTACAGTGTCGAATATGGAAATAAACAATCCAAATTTCCATTAATGGATGAATAGATAATCAAAATGTGGCATATGTAAGATAGAATATTGTTCAATCATAAAAAAGATTAAAGTCCTGATACATACTACAACATAAATGATTCTTGGGAAATATTTTATGTGAAAGAAGCTAAACATAAAAGACTACATAGTGTATAATTCTATTCATACGATAGGTATAGAATATACAAATCCATAGAGGCACAAAGTAAATGTGTGCATTTCAAAGTCATAGAGGAGGAAAGAAGGTTTACAACTTTGCTGATGTTCTTAATAATAAAAACTCAGTTCTTCTGCCATTTCCTAGTTTTACCACTAACTTGGAAATAACTCAACAATTTACTTTTAAAACCTACCTCTGTTTCTTTGAACCTGGTCTTAGCATCATTTAACAAAGTATAAAGAAAAAATAGTATTAAATCATAATTATATAATCCTTTCTGAGTTTGTTATTTTTTCTGAATCTGCAAAGCAAGAAGGAGTGACAGGAACGATTCTAGAATTTTTGCATGTAAATAAAATCACCTTTTCATTATGTATGAGAGCTTTCTTCCAGAATACAGAAACCTAAATTCATGTACTGAATAAATGAGGCTGCTAAAAGGTAAAGCGTGCTGGTCCTCAGTATAACAAATGACTTAACAACAATAAGCAAATATCAAAAAAGTGCTCAACTTTTTAATAATATTCCAAAAACGTATGTCTCTAGAGATTAATCCCATGTTTCAATGTAACAGAGAAATACTAATACTTCATATTGACATAGTACTTTATTTACAAACTACTTACACATTCTTATCTCACTGCATCCTCATAACAATTTTGCAAGTTAATATATTTCATAGCTGATAAGACATCTTAGAGAGATTATGTGGCTTGTTCGATATTACACAGCTAATGAATCAGAACACTATATTTAAAGTTACATTCTTTTTGAGCCTAATAGTTATGTACCACATTCCATACCTTGACAGGCATAAGCCTAGGCACTTTATATAAGTTAGAAACCATATGCTCATTCAGAGCAAGCATTAAGATTAAGTCCCAGTTTGATTAGCCAGATGACCAATACCACCACTAGGTATAATTTAACAATAATTACTTTTAAATTAATTAAATGGGTTTTTCAGGAAAGGGCTTTGACTTTGTATCTAAGTTTTAATGAAAATTTAGGGAAGCAACTATTAGCAAGCTAATGATCTGCAAAGAGAAAAAAGTCATTATGAATGACAGACCAATCTTGTCACTCTGGATCAGCTACTAGTCTTATGACTAAAGAGTATTTAGAGTGTTTAAGTGTATACATGAGTGTGTGTGTGTGTGTGTGTGTGTGTGTGAGAGAGAGAGAGAGAGAGAGAGAGAGAAAGAGAGAGAGAGAGAAGAAAGAAAGAGAGAACTTTTTGTAAAGTATTATATTGTGTCATTTTATGACACATTTTTTATCTATCAATTCATATCCCCAAAAGAATGATCAATATATAAGCACCCTTAAACAAATAAACAATTTCTTAATTATATATTCTTACTCTGTGCTGAGGAAAGCATATTTCAAAATGGTATGTACTTCAGAATCAATTAGAAGTATCCAAGCATTTCATATATTTCTCACTCTAGCATTAATACAATCACATGTAATAATTCAACATCAACAGTAGTGCCAGAGTTAGTTTCTCCCCTTTGGTAGTTTCTCTGGGAAGACTGAAGGAAACTCAAGTGAAACATTTTTATAGAAACGTGGGAAAATGATCAGCATCAGACATTATTTTTCAAAGGCAATATGCAATGTATTTGCACACACATATATGTATCATTATGGAAAATGCTTACAGTTTAAAAGCAAATATATGATAATTAAAAAAATAAAAAGAGATGTTATTGTATTTTCATAAAACAGACAATGTTTGTTAAGAGTACTCTGACCCAGTTTCTAGTCCAAATGTAAGGAGCTTGGAAGTCATCACTTCATCCTAACAAGTAAAAATCTGAATAGACTGAAAAAAATTAATTATTCTTGGATCCCTAAGATGGGGAGAACACAAGGCAAACCACTGCTCTCAAGATTGGAGATATCCATAGATGAATGCAGGGAGTCACCGCTTACCAGAGCAGACTCAAGAGCAGACACCACTACAGGAATCTGTACTGAGGTAGGAAAACCTAAACTGTAATTGACAAATCTCTGGAGGCTTAGTGTTCATAATTCAGAGCACTAAAATTATGGGTGGTGGGAGGACTGAACCATAAAGTATCACTCACAGTATTGTGAGATTTACCTCCAGGATTGACCAGATCCCTAAAGTAAATATTTAAAAAGTATATATCGTTTTGCTTCTGGCATGGGGAGCGGAAAGAGAACCATTTTGAAATGCATTTTTTATTAACATATTCTTATTAACAAGGCCTTCTCTTAGAGGAAAATAGTTAAGAAGAACCTAACCCTGCTGGGGTATTATCAGAGACTAACTGACTGGGAAAAAGGAAACATTCATTCTTCCATGTGAGAGAATGGAAATACCCAACTCTAGCCCACTCTAGCCATGTCAATGTCCCACCTAACTGAGGAGAGAAAAAGTGAGAAATTTTTATAAAGTTCATAGTACAGGACCATAAGATCACTACATGACTGAGGCCTAATTATAGGACTACAGAATGCTTTCTCTTCTACACACACACTACTACATTTCTAAGGTCTATTAATATCAGCTTTTTTTTTTTTTTTAGCCACTACATCAAGTACAGCTACAAAGAAAAAATTACAAGGTATACCAAAAGACAAAAAAAAAAAAAACCAAAAACCAAAAAAACAAAAAAAAAACCTTAAAGGTATATCATAAGCATCAGAACCAGATGCTGGAATTATCACAAAAGAAATTTAAAACTACTATGAATAATACACAAGGAGCTCTAATGGATAAAGTATCAAGGAAGAACAGATGTGAGCAGAAAATGGAAATCCTAAGAAAGAAACAGAAAAAAAAATGCTACAAATCAAAAATACTGCAAGAAAAATGAAAAGTGTCTTTGATGCGCTTATTAGTAGACTGGACAGAATCTCCGATCTTGAGAATATCTCAATAAAACTTCCAAATTTGAAAACAAAGATTGAGCAAAACATGACAGAATATTCAAGCATTGTGGGATAACTACAAAGGGTGTAACATACTCATAACAAGAACACCAGAAGGAGAAAGAGAGAAAAAAGAAAAGAAATATTTGAAATGAAAATTGAGAATTTTCCCAAATTAATGTCAGACACCAACCACAGATATAGGAAGCTCACATAACACAAAGCAAGACAAATACCAAAATAACTACACCTAAGCATATCATTTTCAAACAATAGAAAATCAAAGATAAAGAAAAAAACCTTGAAAAAAAACTATAGAAAAAAGCAGCTTATCCATAGTGGAAAAATATAAGAATTATATATGACCTTCAAAAATCTAAGAAGCAGAAAGAGAGTTGAGTAAAATATTTAAAGTGTTGAAATAAAAAACATAAACCTAGAATTCTGTACTCTGCAAAGTTATCCTTCAAAAGTGATAGAGTGAGATAAACACTGTCTCAGAAAAACACTATTCGGCAATTTTGTTGCCAGTAGACCTGCCTTGCAAGAAATGTTAAAAGTTTTGTAGAAGGAAGGAAAATATTATAGGTCAGAAGCTCAGATCTATACAAAGGAAGAGAATCAAAACAGAAATAAATGAATATAGGATAAAAACATGTATTTTTCTTATTCTTAACTGGTCTAAGAGATTGTTCAAAATTACACAAACAATCTATTTCATTGTGAATGATTGTATATGCTTATGTATGCTTACATATACGTGAAAGGAATGATAACAATAATACAGGGGACAGAAGGGAGAAATTAGGATAATATTGTTATTATAAGGTACTCAACACTACCACGAAATGGTATAGTGTTATTTAAAAATAGACTTGCATTAACCGTGAATGCATATTCCAAACTCTAGGGCAAACCACTAAAAAAAAAAAAAAAAAAAAAAGTGTAACTGATATGCCAAGAAAAGAGAGAAATAAAAATCATATAAAATTCAATTAAAACCACAAAAGGAAAAAAAAAAAAAGGATAGACTAAAATTGTAACATAAAACAGGGTCAACAAGTAGAAAATAGTAACAAATATAGCAGATATTAACCTAACAGTAAGCAATAATTACTCTAAATATTAAAGCTCTAAATACAGCAACTAAAAGACAGAAATTCTCAGAGTGGATCAAAAAGCAAGACCCAACTATAGGTTATCTACAAGAAACCCACTTTAAATATAAAGACACATATAAATCAAAGTAAATAGATGAAGAAATATACTATAATAATAATTATGAAAAGAAAGCAGAAGTAGGTATATTAATTTTAGACACAGTAGATATTAAAGCAAGAAAAAATTATCAATGAGAAATAGGACATTGCATAACAATAAAGGAGTCAGTCGCACAGGAAAACATAACAATTCTTAATGCATATGTATCTAACAACAGAGCATCAAACCATGTAAGGCCAAAACAATACAATTGCAAAGAGAAATAGATGAATCCACTAATATAGCTGGGGATATCAACACTCCTCTATTGGCAATGGACAGATCAAGCAAAAAAACCATGGTGGCATAGTTAAACTCAATATCATCAATAACTGTATATAATTGATATCTATATACAACTTCATCTAACAAAAGCAGAAAACACATTTCTTTTTCAAATTCACATGGAACATTCACCAAGATATACCACATTTTGGTCATAAAACAAATTTTAAAAAATTTAAAAGAATAGAAATCACACAATGTTTGATCTCAGATTACAGCTAGGAACCAATAACAAAGATGACTTAAAAATCCCCAAACACATAGAAATTAGAAATATTTTGAACTAAATAAAAATTAAAACATATTTTTTCAAATTTGTGAGACGTAATAAAAGCAGTACTTAGTGGGAAATTTATACCATTGATTACATATATCAGAAAATAAGAAAGATATAAAATCAATAATCTAAGTTTTCATCCTAGGAAATTATAAAAATAAGAGCAAATTAAATCTAAAATAAGCAAAATAAAATAAATAATTAGAATCAGAGTAGAAATCAATACAATCAAAACAGGAATTTAACATAGAAATTAATAAAATCAAAAGTTGGTTCTTTGAAAAGATTAATAAAATTAATAAATCTTTAGCCAGTTTAATTAGAAAAAAGAGAGCATACACAAATCACTAATATTAGAAATGAAAGAGCAGACTTAATTATAGAAGCCATGAATATTAAAAGAATAATGAAGGAATATTGTAATAACTCTATTTCCACAAATTTGATAACCTAGATAAAACCAACCAATTTTTTAAAAAAAGATACAATTTGCCAAAACTCATGTAAGAAAAAATAAAAATCTGAATAGGCCTATATCTGTTAAAGAAATTGAATTAATAACTAATAACCTCTCAAAAGAGAAAGCACCAGGCTCACATGGGTTCATTGGTCAACTTCACCAACTGTTTAAGGAAGACATGCTAATCTTCTACAATTTCCTACAGAGGGTAGAAAAGAGGGAATACTTCCTAACTCATTCTATGAGGCCAGCATTACCCTAATACCAAAACCAGAAAAAAAATATTACAATAAAACAGTACTGCAGAATATTTCTCATGTATATATAGATGCAAAAATCTTCAATAAAATATCATCAAATTTAATTCAAGAATATATAATAAGAATTATACACAACAAAGTGGGATTTATCTCAGGTATGCAAGTCTGGTTCAACATTTAAAACTTAATTAATGTAATTCATCACATCAACAGTTAAAGAAGAAAAATCACATGATTATATCAATAGATGAAGAAATAGCATTTGATAAAATTTTAACACTCACTTATGAAAAGAAAATTTCTCAGCAAACAAGAATTAGAGTGGGACCTTTCTTAGTTTGATAAAGAATATCCACACACACAAAAAAGAAACAAAACCTTAAAGCTAGCATCATAATTAATGGTGAGAGACTAAAAGATTTCCCACTATGATCAAGGACAAGGCAAGAATGTCCTCTCTCACCACTCCTTTTTAACATTGTACTGAAAGTTCTAGCTAATGTAATAATGTAAGAAAGGGAAACAAAGATATATATATTGGTAAGAAAATGTAAAACCATCTGTGTTCACTGATGACATGATTGTGAGCATGGAAAATATGAAGAATCCAAAAAAAATTAATAAATAAAACCCTGGAACTAATCAATAATTATAGCAAGGCTGCAGAATAGAAGGTTAATATAAAAAATTAATTATTTTTCTATATACTTATAATGAACAATCAGAGTTTGAAATTAAAAACACAATACCATTTACATTAGTACACAAAAAAATATAAATCTAAAAAAATGTATGTGATATCTATAAGGAACACTATCAAACTGGGATGAATGAAATTTAAATTAAAAAAAAAACTAAATCGAGAGCTATGCCATGTACATGAATAAGACTGCTCGATATTGTAAAAATATTAGTTCAACTTGATATATTGATTCAATGCAATCTTAATCAAAAGACTAATGAGTTATTTTGCGAATATGAAGAAACTGATTCTAAAATTTATATGGAGAGGCAAAAGACCCACAGTAGCCAACATAATATTGAAGGAGGAAAAAACAGTTGAAGGAATAACCCTACTTGATTTCAAGACTTACTATAAAGCTGCAAGAATAAACATAGTGTGGTATTGGCAAGAGAATAGACAAATAGATCAGTGGAGTAAAATAGATAACCAAGAAATAAACCCACATAAATATAATTAACTGATCATTGAGCAAAGGCAATACAAAAGAGTCTTTTCTATAATTAATGCTAAAACTAGATGTCTACATGAAAAAGAATAAATTTAGACACATACCCTTATCTTTCACAAATATTAACTCAAAATTAATCATGGATCTAAAGATAAAATGCAAAAGTATAAAACTCTGTAAAATGACATGGGAGTATGGTAATAATTTTTAACATATAATACCATAGGCACAATCCATGAAGGAAATAATGGATAACTTGGACTTCATTAAAATTTAAATGTTCTGCTCAGCCAAAAACAATATTACGAGAATTGAAAAACAAGACTAAGCCTGGAGAAAATATTTGAAAAAGACATATCTGATAAAGAGCTGTTATTCAAAATAGAAAAATGGCTGTTAAAATGCAATGATAAGAAAGCAAATATCTCAAATTAAAAATAGGCCAAAAATGTAACAAATACAACAAAGAAAACATAAAGATAGAAAATAAGCATACGAAAAGATTCTTCACATTGGATGTCATCAAAGAATGTAAATTAAAACAATGAAGAGTGTCATCAGAAGCATGACAGAGTAAAAGATCTTCCCGGATCCATCCCCTTGAAATAATAATAAGCTGAACATCTAAAACCCAACAAATAACACCCAACCTGCACACAAGCACGTATGAGAGATCTGCTCATCAGAGTTTTAAAAGGTCAGAACCGTGCAAGTGTTAGGGGGTAGATTGGGAGAAACAAAGAAGCTGCCATATACAGCCAGAGCTCCTTGCAGAAGGAGGGTGAGGGGGGAAGTTGCAGCCAGTTCTCCCAACAGCCCTGCCTGAGGGATCAGTATATTATACGTAGTGGAGCCCAGGGATCAGGGCAGAAAGGTGAGCAGGAACTAAGTATGGAGGGACAACAGCTATATCTCAGAAGCTGCCATTGCCAAGCAGAAGGCTGAGACGTGCCTGGCAGTGCTGCCCCCAACCAACCCAGAGGGCACCCTTCCCTCACACCAGACTTAGAACCACGGAGTCCCAGGGAAATCTGTGCAACTGATACAGAAATGTAAACCACAGCCGGTAGCACAGACAGGCACCTGGACCAAAGGGATCTGATAATAGATCAAATATACAGTATATTAGACTGAGGAGAAGAAAAGCATTTTTAGCTTCAAAGCAGAGATCCAAGACAAGAGGCTTTGATGTCACCTACAGGAAATCAAAAGAAAAATATCTTCATATTAACAGGTTAAAAAGAGACTTCTATACAATAAATCTTCTCTTTGGAAAAAAAAAAAAAGCAGAATACACTTCCATTAATGCCCAAAGAAACAGTCCATCAAACACCATGAACAACCAAGGTGACAAGGCAGCTCAGAGAGAAAAAGAAAAATCTCCAGAAAATAAGCATATAGACATAGAAATATGCAATTTAAATGACAAAGAATTCAGGATTGCACTCCTGAGAAAACTTAGTGAGATGCCAGATAGATCTAATACAGAATTCCAAGAGCTTAGAAACAAAATAAGCCAAGCAAAGGGGTATTCTAGCAAGAGATTGAAACCCTAAAAAAGACCCAAATGGAACTTTTGGAGATGAAGAACACATTAAAAGAGATGAAGCATAAAATAAAAAGTTTAGGGAATAGAGCTGACCAAATGGAGAAAAGAATCAATGATATTGAAGACAGAAACCTAGAAATGACTCAGAAGGAAGAAGAGAGAGACCTGAGATGGGAAAAAAAAAATGAAAGAGCTATACAAGAACTATCTGGCATCATCAGGAAAAACAACATAAAAATAATGAGTATGTCAGAAAAAGAAGAGAAGAGAAGAGAGAGCATATTAAAAAAAAAAATAGTTGATGAGAATTTCCCAAATCTAAGGAATAAGCTGGATCTTTGACTCCAAGAAGCTAACAAAACATCCAATTATCTCAACCCCCCCCCATAAAAAGAACTTCTCCAAGACACATTATATTAAAATTGGCAAAAATGAATGAGAATGAAAACATTCTCAAAGCAGCCAGGGAAAAGAAGACAGTAAGTTATAAATGATATCCAATTAGGCTGTCTTCGGACT
>NW_011888965.1:277077-277772 GCF_000151845.1 Pteropus vampyrus
CCCCCCCCATAAAAAGAACTTCTCCAAGACACATTATATTAAAATTGGCAAAAATGAATGAGAATGAAAACATTCTCAAAGCAGCCAGGGAAAAGAAGACAGTAAGTTATAAATGATATCCAATTAGGCTGTCTTCGGACTTCTCAGCACAAACTTTACAAGCAAGAAAGGAGTGGAACCAAATATTCAAACTAATAAGTGAAAGGAATTACCATCCAAGAATAATGTATCCAGCAAAGCTCTCCTTTAGATATAAAGGAGAAATAAATACCTTTTCAGACATACAATAATTGAGGAGATTCTCCACTACGAGGCCTATATTACAGGAAATACTGAAAGGGGTCAGCCCACCTGAAACAAAATGACAAAATAATACATAACTATAAGACAACTAGCAGGCAGACAGAAGCAGGATAGTGCAATCCTTATTTAGAACAAAGTACTATAGCTTAAACATTAAGAAGATAATTGCTATCAAAAATTAGAAAGGAACATTCAGCATACACTGGAACAATTTGAGATGATAACAGAAAAGGGGAAAGAGCAAAGATCCAAACTCACAAAGGGGAATGGAGATAAGGCACACACAGACGAAAAGAAATGTGTGTGTGTGTGTGTGTGTGTGTGTGTGTGTGTGTGTAACTATTCTTTCCGGAATCTTACTGGTAACCACATGCCAAAAATCCAGAACTGAG
>NW_011888965.1:277822-280637 GCF_000151845.1 Pteropus vampyrus
TGTGTGTAACTATTCTTTCCGGAATCTTACTGGTAACCACATGCCAAAAATCCAGAACTGAGATACATAACATAAAACAAGAAGGACCAGAGAGAAAATCCACAAAACCCACTAAATTAAAATAACAGACAGAAACAAAAGGACAAGGAAACAACGGAAACACCAAGCTACTGGAAAATGGAAGATAAAATGTCTGTAGGAAAATGTCATATTTCAATAATCACCCTAAATGTAAATGGACTGACTGAACTCACCAATAAATAGATACAGAATTGCAGATCGGATCAGAAAACAAAATCCAACCATATGCTGCCTTCAAGAGACACATCTTACCTGCGAAGACAAATATAGACTCAAAGTGAAAGGGTGGAAAATTATAATACAAGCAAATGGCATTTAGAGAAAAGAAGGTGTAGCTATACTTGTATCAGAAAAAATAGACTTCGAGATAAAAACAGCAAAGAGAGATATTGATGGATGCTTTATAATGATAAAGTGAACCATACATCAAGAAGACATAACATTTATTAATATCTATGCTATCCATCAGGGAGCCCAAAAATATATAAAGCAATACTAACAGAAGTAAAGGAATAAACTAATCAAAACCACTATTATAGTAGGGGATCTAAATACTCCAGAAAAGAGCCAAAAACTTACCGTGGAGAAAGGAAACCTTCTTCGATAAATGGTGCTGGGAAAAATGGAAACTACCCACAAAAGAATGAAACTAAACTCTTGTCTATCACCAAACACCAACATTAACTCTGAATAGATCGAGAACGTGAATATAAGACCTGAAACATTCAATTGCATAGAAGAAAATATAGGAACTAAGCTCATCGGGGCTTGGATTTAGAGAGTATTTTATGACTTTGACCTCCAAGGCAAGGGAAATAAAATCAAAAATAAATAAATGAATATCAAACTAAAAGGCTTCTGCCCAGCAACAGAAACTGTCAACAAGGCAAACGTGAAAATATATTTGCAAACAACATCTCTAATAAGGGCCTACTATCTAAAATATACAAAGAACTTGTACAGCTCAAAAAAACAACAATAAAAAAGTACCAACAATCCAATTAAAAAATGGGCAGTGGATCTGAACAGGTACTTCTTCCAAGAACATACACATGGCCAATAGATATATGAAAGGATAGTCAACTTCACTAGCTATTAGGGAAATAAAAATCAAAACTACAATGAGATACCATCTAACATCTGTTAGAATGGTTACCTTCAAGGACAAGTGAGAACAAATATTGGAGAGGATGTTGGGTAAAAGGAACTCTCATGTACTGTTGGTGGGACTACAAATTGGTACAACCACTATGGAAAACAGTATGGAGTTTTCTCCAAAAGCTAAGAATTGAACCACCATATGAACCAGCAATCCCTCTACTTGATATTTACCCCAAAAAGCTGAAAACATTTATTTGAACAGATGTATGCACACCCATGTTCAAAGCAGCATTTTTCATGGTGGCCAGGGCATGGAAGCGACCGGTATCCTACAATAGATGACTGGTTAAAGAAGTTGTGGTACATATATATAATAGAATATTACTCAGCTATTAGAGGAGATATAATACTGCAATTTGTGACAACATAGATGTATCTTGAAAGAATCATACTAAGCAAAATACATGACACAGAAAAAGTTGAAAACCATATGATATCACTCATGTGTGGGATATAAATCTAAAAGCAACAAACATGACAAATGAACAGAGACTCATAGACATGGACAGTGGACTAGTGGTTACCAGAAGGAGGAGTGGGGAGGTAGATAGGGGTAAAAGGGGTCAAATATTTGGTGACAGAAGGAAATTTAACTACTGGTGGCGAACACACAATACAATAGATATGATATACTGTTGAATCGTACACTTGAAACTTATTGGATTTTGTTGATTGATATCAGCCCAATAATTTTTAATTAAAAGAAAAGAAAATGGAATATGCAATTCAAAAAAATCTTATTTTTGTCTAAAATAGCAACAACATATTTCACAGAAGATTTTAAAGAGGGAATATTCAATTAAAAAAAACACAACTTCACACCTATTAGAATGGGTAAAATCAGAACACTGACAACACCAAATGTGGTGAAGATGTGGATCAAAAGGTCTAGCTGTTAGAATGCATAATGAGTACCATCATACATATGCAATTCATCCATCATACTCCTTGATATTTTCCCAAAGGAACTGAAAAATTATATCCACACAAAAACCTGTACATGGATGTTTATAGCAGCTTTATTCATAACTGCCAAAACATGGAAGCAACCAAGTTGTCCTTTAGAAGGTGAATGGATAAACTGAGTCATATCTAGACAATGGAATTGTTTTTAATACTAAAAAGAAATGAACTTGTAAGCCATGAAAATATATGAAAGAACCTTAACTATATATTATTAAGCGCACAAAGCCAATCTGAAAAGGCTATATATTATGTGATTCTAGTTATAGAATATTCTGAAAAAAGCAAAAATACAGAGAAAGTAAAAACATCAGTGGTACCCAGGGTTTGATTGGGGTAGGAGGATACATAGGCAGAGCACAGAGAATTTTTAGGGCAGTAAAAATATTCTGTATTTTATCATAAAGGTGAAAATATATCCTTATATATTTGTCCAAATCTATAGAATGTACAATGCCAAGAGTGAACTGCACTGTAAACTACTGGCTTTGTTTGATTATGATGCGTTAATGTAGATTCATATATTGTAACAAATGTAGTACTCTGGTTATAATAAGCCCAAGAGTTATTGATAATGAAGGTGGCTATGTGTAGGGGCAAGAGATATATG
>NW_011888965.1:280687-294873 GCF_000151845.1 Pteropus vampyrus
AGTGGATCTGAACAGGTACTTCTTCCAAGAACATACACATGGCCAATAGATATATGAAAGGATAGTCAACTTCACTAGCTATTAGGGAAATAAAAATCAAAACTACAATGAGATACCATCTAACATCTGTTAGAATGGTTACCTTCAAGGACAAGTGAGAACAAATATTGGAGAGGATGTTGGGTAAAAGGAACTCTCATGTACTGTTGGTGGGACTACAAATTGGTACAACCACTATGGAAAACAGTATGGAGTTTTCTCCAAAAGCTAAGAATTGAACCACCATATGAACCAGCAATCCCTCTACTTGATATTTACCCCAAAAAGCTGAAAACATTTATTTGAACAGATGTATGCACACCCATGTTCAAAGCAGCATTTTTCATGGTGGCCAGGGCATGGAAGCGACCGGTATCCTACAATAGATGACTGGTTAAAGAAGTTGTGGTACATATATATAATAGAATATTACTCAGCTATTAGAGGAGATATAATACTGCAATTTGTGACAACATAGATGTATCTTGAAAGAATCATACTAAGCAAAATACATGACACAGAAAAAGTTGAAAACCATATGATATCACTCATGTGTGGGATATAAATCTAAAAGCAACAAACATGACAAATGAACAGAGACTCATAGACATGGACAGTGGACTAGTGGTTACCAGAAGGAGGAGTGGGGAGGTAGATAGGGGTAAAAGGGGTCAAATATTTGGTGACAGAAGGAAATTTAACTACTGGTGGCGAACACACAATACAATAGATATGATATACTGTTGAATCGTACACTTGAAACTTATTGGATTTTGTTGATTGATATCAGCCCAATAATTTTTAATTAAAAGAAAAGAAAATGGAATATGCAATTCAAAAAAATCTTATTTTTGTCTAAAATAGCAACAACATATTTCACAGAAGATTTTAAAGAGGGAATATTCAATTAAAAAAAACACAACTTCACACCTATTAGAATGGGTAAAATCAGAACACTGACAACACCAAATGTGGTGAAGATGTGGATCAAAAGGTCTAGCTGTTAGAATGCATAATGAGTACCATCATACATATGCAATTCATCCATCATACTCCTTGATATTTTCCCAAAGGAACTGAAAAATTATATCCACACAAAAACCTGTACATGGATGTTTATAGCAGCTTTATTCATAACTGCCAAAACATGGAAGCAACCAAGTTGTCCTTTAGAAGGTGAATGGATAAACTGAGTCATATCTAGACAATGGAATTGTTTTTAATACTAAAAAGAAATGAACTTGTAAGCCATGAAAATATATGAAAGAACCTTAACTATATATTATTAAGCGCACAAAGCCAATCTGAAAAGGCTATATATTATGTGATTCTAGTTATAGAATATTCTGAAAAAAGCAAAAATACAGAGAAAGTAAAAACATCAGTGGTACCCAGGGTTTGATTGGGGTAGGAGGATACATAGGCAGAGCACAGAGAATTTTTAGGGCAGTAAAAATATTCTGTATTTTATCATAAAGGTGAAAATATATCCTTATATATTTGTCCAAATCTATAGAATGTACAATGCCAAGAGTGAACTGCACTGTAAACTACTGGCTTTGTTTGATTATGATGCGTTAATGTAGATTCATATATTGTAACAAATGTAGTACTCTGGTTATAATAAGCCCAAGAGTTATTGATAATGAAGGTGGCTGTGTGTAGGGGCAAGAGATATATGAGAAATTCCTTAATTGCTCTAAAAAAGTAAAGTCTAAATTTTAACGTAAAAAAGTATTTTGATCATTCTATCCACAATGGTACCACTTATATTTGCATTGTAGGGAGATACTAAAGGTCTTATTTGACTCACCTCTACCCACTACTGTGTGATTGAATAAAATGTAGAGATACTATCTTGCATTTGCTTTTGCTATTGAATGAATAGCTAGTTTCTCACTTTATATTCTTGTCCTTTACCATCTTTTCTTAAGTCTTCCATAAAACTGCTTGTCAATTTATTTCTTCTTCATGTCACTGTGCTTAAATCATTATTGCAGACACTTATCTGCTTCCTGTCATCTACTTGATTTTGCCTCCTGAATCAGTTCATAGGTCCTAGAAGGTACCTGTAAGACTCACCATTACTAATGGCACCTCTTAATAGTCCCCAAGGGTAAGAATTACAGGTTCATTCTTCAAAGTACAAAGGCAGAATAGTATTTAAATTCTAGAAACAAGACAGTTTTGCCCTTCTTAATGAACACATTACATTTAATCAATTGACCTGAAGGAAAGTCCTTTGATATGACAGGACAGGTCGGTTTATATAACATACTCATTTTCAAAAATTACACTTGTTTAGAAAGAAATGTCTTGACCTATAGGCTATATCATGAAGAACCATAATCCCATTTTATTTCTTCTCAAACTGATTTTTACTGTTTGAATATATGTACATGAAAATTGTGTCTTGCATATACGCTCATTAAAACTATCTGTTGAAGAAGGAAGTGCAAAAGGACCTTCTTGTGAGCAATTACCTTTAAAACTGATCAAATCAATATTATAGACAAGATAAATCCACTTTCACATTTGAAATACACTGTTTTCAAAGTAAAGTAAATTCAGTCTTTTCGCATGTATTTTTTTTTTTTAATTTTGAATTCATTGATTCAGGCTGTTTCTACACAAGCACATCAATGTAGCCAGTGTGACTGAGTTTGAACATTAATTCAATAAAATGCTATTGGACTTGACAGATAAATCCAGGCAAACCAGTGAAACTAAATAGATCCATTAAAACTAGGTTTTGTGAAACCAGCCAAAAGCTTTATACTATTTGCTTCAGTATTCCCACTAGATGGCAAGCTTTAGTCATCCATACAAAGGTTATTTTAAAAACAATATGAGAAACTTTTTTTGTTATAATGCAACAAAAAATGGCTAGTAGGATGTTATCGTTAATTTTTATCATAATTATCATTTTATCGTACTTAAGATAAAAAGATTAACAAGATATTTGGAAAACTAGCTCTAAATACTAAATTGACAAAGAAAAAGATAATCTCCAAAGTAAGGTATAATGTAAACATGTGGCAATACCAAGAAAGTTTTCAAATCCTTGATAAATCTAGTGATGCTGAACCCCTCTTCAGGGGAAAAATTGATCTTACACAGAGAATAGAAAAAAAAACTAGAAAAGACATTCTTTGACTTGTTTTAATTTAATTTTCATGATGCTTGTTATAATTTTCATATTAGTGATATTCGTTGGCCAGAAACTCAGTAAGTTGATGATAGCTTTAAAAGGAAAAAAAATATGCTAAAGATAACCTTCAAGTTTAGTGTGAGTCCTAAATAACAGAATCTATTCTTCTGGAAATTTTTAAGGTAAGATGTACGTGAGAGTTTTTTTTTTTTTGTAAGATATTATTCAATGTAAATATAACCAGATAAATCTTGGGGAAATCATCGACCACTAATAGCCAGGCATCTGAAAATCTGGCTGATTTTTGTATTAGATTCTGTTATACTAATACAAAGGATTTGAAAGCATTTGAAAGACTTTCATGTACAGCTTTTCTATCACAGTTCAGAGCCTAAATCAAGAAAGAGAATATTTATATGTTTAAAAATCATGTACTAATTTTGAACATGATTGCCTATGGAGAAATTATACACTTTCATTCCAAGACTCAGTCTCACTGATTGAAAGTTAACATTTTCTGTTTAGATAAATTTTCATTGATTTCTATTATGCAACTGTAAACAAGATAAATAGAAAAGAGAACCTGGGTTAATTTTTAGTCATAAATGTTCGCTGACAAAGTTGTTGGTTGGCAGTTTATTATATTTTTGCTGGAAAGCAGTTTAATCTCTGATTTTGCAACTTTTGCACAAATTGTGCTACCTATTCAACTACTACATCTACAGTTCTCCATTCAGCTGGTACTGAAATTATTAATAAGAGAACATGTAACAACTATAGAAACTCACATTTGCAGTTAGGTAAAAAAGTATTTAATGTTAATAACTCACAAGAATATTGACAATTTGTGGCTTTTTACAATATACAATATAATTTATAGGACGTTGCACACTGATGTGTATGCAAAAGAGTTATGTAAAGCCACACATCATTGGTGTTCCTGAATTTCCATTAGGACCTCATGAACTGCATGCATCATCCCAGAAGAACAGTTCCTCAAGAGAAGCACACTCCTATAATTACACACACACACACACACACACACACACACACACGAAAAAGGAAAAATCATAACAGTCTGTGTTCCTTGTATTTTTATATAGTGAGTTCAGTTAAAAACGTTAAATTCTGCAATAATTTATAAATGTGTTGTGTGACATAACAGGAAAGGAAACACTTACTTAGCTATTAAAGAGAACTTTTATATAAGATTTACTTTAGTATTATTATTATTATTATTAGGGCAATACATTGAAAGAATTTTATTAGCTATGTAGTACACTTTAGCACACTACACACTAAAAATCTATTAAATTATGTCGACAGAAGATATAACTACATTTATCCACAATGTTAACCCAAAAAGTGAATTTCCAGTGCTGCAACTGAAAAACACTTAAAGATTAAATTTCACAATTTTTATTTAATTAATATGAAAACCAAATTTAGGACTAAAGATTAATGGTACTAATGTCTTTATCTCCTCCCATTCTTCACCTCTTTTTATATGTGCTTCAAATATCGACCTCCTTCACACTGCCTTTTGTATGAACATTAAATTGTTTCTCAGACTCAAATGCTGATTCATGAATAAAAATTAAATATCTTCCCTCATCAGTTATTTAGTCCCTCTAGATTTCAGACATTAACAACAAAAAGGAAATTATCTTCAACCTAAATTGGTCAATAATAGCTTCATTTGGATTACTTCAGAAAGTTATTTGTGCAACTGTTGGAGATAATTTACTTCATTGCACATTTGCTGCTCAAGGAAGGAAAATAAAGATTGGGCTACATTGGAAGGCTATGTATTGACTTTGTTAGTGGATAGGTAGAAAATAGGAAGCCTTTCCTTGAGTACCTGATAGTGGCTTCCCTTCCCTTCTGCGTACTCTCTTTTTAACATGCTTTGCATCTTATTTCTAGATGGACTTAGGTTTTTGTTAATTGGGGGATGGTGGGGTAATATTCTTTTTGCTTTGTTTTGTTTTGTCACTGTTTTATTTTGAATTTAGTTTTTCTTCTTTACTTTTCATTGAAATTTTAAAAAATGAAGAAGAATGTAACTATTACTGACTGAGCAAATAAATCAGAGAAAACAGAGGGAAAAATATTTATAGATTGGATCTTCCACATCATCTTTTCCTCTTTAGCCATTTTTTTCCATTCCATACGTGGGAAATGTTTTTGAATATTTGTTCCACTTTCAGAAAAACTTAATTTTGTCATTTGTTGAGAATATAAAAGACCCAAAGTATACTATAAACATCCACAGATCACAGCAGATCAGAATATGTTTGTGTGTTTATGTAACTCTCCTCTACACTTCACCCACCTCCTCCCCCCCAAAAAAATAAAGAAAACAACAGATGATCAATAAATTTCAGAATGAGAATACTATATAGATTTTCACACCGTCAGTATATTATATAGAATCCCTTTTTGACTGCTAAGATAAACTGTGGTAATCCTAAAGTACCAGGTTCAAATCTATTTTGACTAATTTGAACCATCGCCCTAATCCATGTACATACTTTTCTATATGTAAATGGAATCCAAAGAAAATTAGTTAGACATCTCTTATTTATAAAACACAGACGGGGATGGGGAGCATGACATAAGGAATGCAATTAGCATTAATGTAATGGTTAGGTGGCGAGCCAGAGGAAAGAAAGAGCAATTAGGGGGGATAGTTTTATAAACTATATAAATGTCTAACCAATGTACTGTATACTTGAAACTAATAGAATAAAATTTAAAAAGATACAGACTCAATGTCATATTATTGGTGTTGGTAATTATTGATAAAGCAGCATGTGAACAGAAAATGGTCCTGGACTAGGAGTATAGTAGAAAAGTTAACTTTATATTTTGATATGATATATGCAAACTAATAAGAATATTGACTAATAATTTATCTGCATTGAGTTGTCAAGATCTTATGTAGACAGAACCATAAATTTGGAAGATATCAGATAAGAGTTCCTATTCCAATTTCTTTACCCTAGCGTGACCATTATATTATACCCTTTTTCTGTTTCATCTTCGTGAAACACAAGGGTAATATCTTACTCTTAATTTGCTTACTGCCAGTCCTACTGGTAATACTGTCTTTTTGAAAAATATGAAGTAAGTATTCCTCCTGCTTTTTAATGCTGAACTAAAATAGCTTCCAAAAACTAAAATGCATTAAATCCCATGAAAATTTCTATATTTTCCTTTAATGTAAAATTTAAATAGTTATTTATAAAGTGTAGTTCAAAATATGCAAATCAAGCACAGAGTAACAGCTAACTCTCAAAAGAAATCAAGAAAGACTCTACTCATTGGAATAAAACAGACTTAAAAGAGTAGCCTCACTTTCCTGTCAGTTAGAAATGACAAGGAATCTCCAAAAAGCAAAGCTCTCACAGGAAAACGTATGTCTCTGTTTATCTCCAATTAAAATCAGAGGAGCAGAGCCTGGGCATCTCAGCTGGTCCTAACTACTATGTAGATGTAAAGGAAATTAGCTTCAAATACACACACTACGGTTTAAAGGAACAAATAAAAAATAAATAAAAGAATGAATAAACAAATGTATGCTGGAAAGGAAAGGCATAAGCATATTCTCTTAGGCTGTCTCAGGTGGACCTATCTTGTGGCCTTCTGGATAGGAGCCATTCTTCTGCTGCAGTCTGTCTAACTGTTAGAATGGTGTAGATTGCTATGAAAGACACAAGATGGTTGTAACCTTCATCTCAACACAACAGGATGACAGCTCTCAATAGCTGACACATGGAAGTCAAGAAGAGCAACTATAAATCTAGGAATAATCTAAGATGATGAACTTCTGTGCCAAGGGGATATACTAGGCACCTCAACTGAGGGAGCACAAATCAAGGCTGCCATGGGCACCTGATTATCCTCTTTATTTCTCAGAATCACATCTGTTTGAGGATTATGCTTAAATCAGGCTTACTGGGAACATTTAAATAAATGAAATCCTCTCTAAGCAGTCTTTCTATAAACATATGTACTTATTTGGACAATTGTTATGAAAAGTCAATACAATTTTTTAGTCAAAAAGGAAAATTTGTAGTTTGAATCATTATCAGACTCCAAAGAAAGCCAAATGTCCATTCAGAGTGGGATGTAGGGAGTATTTTCTTGAACTCACTCATGCTTTGAATATTGTTTCTTAAATTCAATTAGAAGCAGTCCTTCTGATGAATATTGGTCATTTGCACACTGCAAATAAGGTGTTCTTATCAATTTTGATTCACAGACCTCCGAAAATCTGATAAAAATTATCAATCTTTTCTTTAGATAATACGTAGTTTCATATATAATACAGTGAATGCAAATGTAAATGGTTCCTTAATTCTCTTAGGCTCATGGACCTATATTAAGAACTGCTGCTCCCCAAGACCGATTGTTAAAATGAAACATTCAGATTTCAAAGAAAATAATTTATAATTGTTGGCTTCCTTTAGGCAAACTATTCTGAGAGGATGAATTTTGACAATGATGTGATAGCTAAAGTAAAAGCATCTGTATAATTCCATAATTCAAACTATATAATTTGATAAATTATTTGGAGAGCATATTGATTGAGTGGTAAATTTATTCAAACAAGCAAAAAATGTCCAAACGTTTGCTTGAATCAAACACAACTGAAGAAGATAAACAATTATGTTATGGTTGAGAGAATTAACGTATTCCCTAAAGTGTATTTAACATACATAATTAAATGTAGTGAGAAACTTACTCTCTAAGAGTATTTGAATTAGGAGAGTGTACAATTAAATGCATACTACTTGTTATTTTGGAAATTTAAGCTTCAACTTAACATAATGATTACCCTCATCTTATATTTCTCAGAAGACTCTGGTTTCAGGTTCCCTCAAGCATTTCAATTTGTATGATGATGATAAAAGTTTGAATTCCTGAGGTTTTAAAAGTAATTAACTCCACTCAGTTTTACCAGTTGTAAAATTAAAATTTATGGCTCTAACCAAGCCTTAACTTGAATAGAATATTTTACTATGAACCATATTATAATATTAAGCTAGATATTTGATTTAGACTTTCCTTTTAAATCTTTGTATAATCCAAAATAAAATTATACTGAGTGCCCTCAGGAACATCTTATTCAGAAATGCATATAGTCCCATTGAATATGGTAATGCTTTTTGATAATGCTTTTGTAATAAAACTCTGTGGTCAAGTGTTCTCTACTTTCTACTTCTAAAACCTATACACTATTCAGCTGACATAATTTTTATATTGTCTTTAGTTACTTTAAATAAGTGAAATAATTCCCCAAATTCAACCTTGCTTTTATTTGAACCTCTCCTTGATTAATACAACACACTCAGTTATGACCTAGAGAAATCAAAGGTAATTGATTACTTAACTGAATTGTGAAAGAACTCCAATAGCAATGTATGTGTGAAATTGATATTTTTCTATGTAATACTTACTTTACATTTTCAACACCCACAGGAAGTTCATGCTGTACATAATTCTTCCCTTATTTAAGTGATTAACTTTTCTAAAGTATACAAGACATAAAAGATACTAAAAGAATTAAAATGAAATAAAATTCAAACCAAAGTGTTTTTTTTTGCTTTATTTTTTTCTGGACATATGCTGAGTATTAAGACATCTATACTAAGTGGAATGTAAGCAAGCCTTATTAGTTTCTTCTCAAATCCCAAAGAACATAGTTCAGTCCTTCTCAACTTGAGTCACTGAAGCCTATGACATGCAACCCTAACGAAAAATACAAAATAATAAAAACCGGACAACTCTAATTGTCCTATATCTCTGACCTCTGACCCAAATAATGACTGAATAGAAATTAGATACTCATAGCTGAGGAAGTATGAACGTCCACTATTCAGTTCTGCCGCTTTTAACTATATTGACTTTTTGACTGGTCTTCATTTGGATTTTGCTTTGTTTTCAGTCTACAGTGCTTGCTTTCCAGAGGAATCACTTTACTATTAGACTCATTGACTTACTGAACTGAGTTTTTGTTTTAATGACACTTATTTTTTTTGGCTTTGATGAACTTAGTTTCATAGCACAGAATCACAGCTGCACAGTGACTGCTAAAAGATGCCCCATCGCATGTTTGATTCTTTGGTTACCACCTAGCCCTCAAACTCCTACCACTTGACTGAAATACCATAGTAATTTATAGTGGAATAGGAACTTACCTTGCTACCAAAGATCTAGGCTCTATGTCTCTGGCCTAACCACCCCACACCTTCTTTGCTAGAACCTGAATGTTTGTGCCTCAAAATTTGTATGTTGAAATATTAATCCTTAAAGGTGATGATACTAGGAGGTATGACCTTTGGAAGGTGATTAGATCATGCAGGCAGAGCCCTCATTAATGAGATTAATGCCCTTATGAAATAAGCCCAAGAGAACTCCCTTGTCCCTTCCACCATGTGAGGACACAGCAAAAAGGTACCATCTATAAACCAGAAATATGGACTCACCAGACACTGGATTTGCCAGCATCTTGATCTTGGATTTCTAGCCTTCAGAACTGTGGGCAATACATGTCTGTTGTTTTACCCAGTCTATGGTATTTTGTTATAGTAGCCTGAATGGACCAAAATATTCCTCTATTTTTGCAAGTGGAATTCTACCTCAATTCAACCCAATTTGTGTTCTAATATTCTACAGGAACTAAGCCTTAGTCTATTGGACCATTTGCAATGCTTTCTTAAATACACTGGAGAAAGGATATGAAGATCAATTGTTCAGTCTCTCTCTCCTCTCAGTTGATGAGATTATGCTATAAATATATCTATTACACATTAAAGGAATGTTCTGCCTCTTGTAATCTCAATGCTATCATCCCTCTCACCACATTAGATTATCTTGAACACCGATGTTTTTTACCAAATTGAAATTTGAAATGCATCATGGGACACTGGGCCAGTCCTCTTCTGCCCTACCCTGGACAAGCTACTTCTCCCTCCTCAGAAGATTAGGTATTAGAAATTCTCACTGTATTTTAGGTAGGATTCATCCCAATTATGCCACAGGCGATACTTTTTCTGGTGCTATCCACCTTCCTTAGGTTCAATTTCTAACATTATCCAAGCTGTTCCTGTGGCTCATGACTGTGTTCATCTATCCTCTAACCTATCCCCTTTCTTCATGAACTTTCCTTGTACCCCTTTAGATGACCTATGTTCTAATTTTAATTAGACATTCCCCCATCCAACTTGATTCCAAAAGAGTTAAATACAATAATGATTAGGAAAAAAACTGCCATGATGTGATTTTCCTGACTTAATACCCACCACACTGTTAATTTTCTCTTCCCCCCGTTTCCTTGATATTATTTTTGTTTTCTTATTTGTCGCACGTGTTTCACCATACCGTCTCTTATACAACAGTGCGATATGAATGTCAAAGCCAAATATCTTAAATCCTGAGTTTGAAAAGGTATGTCTTCTCAAATTTAGGGGAAGAGATGTATAGTATTTATAATATAACATATTCTAGTTAAGAATAATAAAGATTAATTCAACAATAATTTATTAAGTCCTTATTACATATTTTATTCAGTAATATTGTATGATATGAGATAATTTAGAAATTGCAGCTATTCTTGGAAATTTTGTTGGAAAGAAGAGTAGGACAGAGAGAAAAAAAAATTAAAAAGATAAAGATAGTAAGCAAGGAGTGGTCACTGAGATTGCTACTCAGAGTGACACCATTATTCTCATTTTTCCATAGCACAGAAAGCAACTTTCTTCATACATCTCAAACTTCATTTGAAAACACCAATTCTAGGAAATGGAAGAAGAGTTTTAATTCCATGGCTCATATGTCTTTAGATAATCTGATGTACCAATTAGTACAATTTGTGATGTGGACAACAATTCAACAAGAGTTGTACTGACTGGCATAACTAGTTACTTATTTTATATACAGTTCCCCAAGATGAACATAACATCCTATTTTCCATTGTTTTCTAAAAAAATATTTCTCATGTTTTTTAAATGATAACATTTGTGCAGTCATTTACACACTCCATTAGAATAAATCAAACATTTTGAACTCTAAAATTCTTGTCCATATATTCATTATCTGGCAATTTATTGAGAGAACTTGGGATACCAAATCATTTTTCAGTCCTGTTTTCCATATGTAGAGATATTCAAGGCTGCCTAGGTGTTTTATTGATCACTTGAGGAAAATGAGTCAAGTTTATAAAACTAATGGGAAATAATTATTACTGGGACATAAATAGGCAGAAATAACTTATCACTAACTGGAATTACTCTTTTAATCTGCGATAAAAAAATATTGTGCATAGCAATAACAATGGATAAAAGATTTTCAATATTTGCCATTAAGAATAATGTACTTAATCTAGATAAGAACTATATAGTCTATGTCTTTTGCTCCTTCATAAGATTTCAGAGAGACATTCAATTAAGCTAGTGATTAACATATTGTTCTTTATAAAATGTACTGAAAACTAATCAAGGCAAAAGATTCTTTATTCAAATCCACAACTACCAAAGACTATAAACTTCTCTTTCTGGATTCATGTGATACTTGTGCTATGTAGCACAGTAAATTACAAGCTGGTTAGAGTTCAGCCACTTAAGTCAAATTATTGTATAATTTATACATAAAAATGAAGATCGGGAACAGAACTCTGGCTTTAAATTTTTCTAATATAGAAAAAAAGAAGATTCCTAATAAAAGAAATGTCTACAGATGAATTCACAACTTTGCATGCTGGAAATTTGTAACAACAATAGTTTCTGTTACACTGAGTAATATTTATGCTTAGCAAATGTACTAACATAAAGCAACTGTATTCATAAAACTAGTGATATGCTAAACATTTTGAAAATGATTTTTATATAAAATAGTATTACATAGTTTCAAGGTATATAGGCCCTATAATAAAAAGATATGAGGCCAAATTCTGGCACTGTCTACTTGCAGGTTGTTTGTGTAGCCCTAGAAAAGTTTTTTACACTTGTTATGACTTGTTTCTACCATTGAAAAAATGGGGATGGTACCTATTTCATAAGGCTATTGTAAAAATTATATAAGATAATCAATGCAAAATGCTCAGTAGAATACCTGACACATAATAAATCTAGATACCTGTTATATAGATATAATTACTTTTATTATTATTTAGTAGTATTATTTTATTAGTATATTTTCAAGGGAAAACTTGTTTTCTGCATTCCTTACTTCTCTGTAATCCTGAGTTTGAAAAGGTATGTCTTCTCAAATTTTCAATAATTTTTCTCAAAACTACAACATCCCTTTTCACATGTGTCTAATAATCACAAAAGGTTTATTATTACTTTTTAGGAAATTGAGCTGATAAATTCATTGAATGTACGGATGACTTCGAGTGGGTGCATCATCCCAATATCATTAAGTGTTAAAACAAAAATGTCCTGTGGGGGGAAAAAAATGCTTAATACAAAGAATTGTCAAGGTTGGCATTCCACTTTAGGTAAGGATGTATTTTGGGTATGGAGCATTCCTAGTATTCTTCACTGATTCAAATCCCCTTCCATAGTAATTTAAGAACAGGAAGGCTTTCAATCAAGGACCCTAACACCTCTTTCTACTATGTTTCTTATTTCAGGAAACATGAAGTGTTTGGTTCTGTATATTAGTCTCAATTTCCAAAATTTAAGACAAGGGAGATATTCTGGATTCAAAGATACGATAATTTATGTAGGTGTATTTTTACTCAATATTTGTTTATTTTTTTTTATTTTTTAATTAAGTTTAACATGATAACATTGGTTAATACAATTATATAATTTTCAGGTGTACATTATCATTTGACATCTGTATATTCTATTTCGTCTTTACCACTGCAAGTCCAGTTTCCGTCAGCTACATTATATTTGATCCCTTCACCCACTTTATCCTCCTCATAAACCCTGTATTTGACCTCCTTTACTGGCTACATTCCCCTCCCTCCCCCACCTCATTAGTAACCACTAGTTTATAGTCCCCTGGTAATAACTAGCATATAGACTATGTCCATGAGTTTCTATTTCTTTGTCCTGCTTGTTTGTTGCTTTTAGGTTTATATCCCATGTATAAGTGATGCCATGTGATTTTCAACTTTTTCAGTCTGGCTTATTTTGCTTAGCACAATTAGCTCAAGGTCTATTCATGTTGTCACAAATGGCAGTATTTCATCCCTTCTTGGCTGAATAATATTCCATTGTATATATGTACCACAGCTTCTATAGCCAAACATCTATCGTAAGACACTTCAATTACTTCCACGTCCTGGACACTGTGAATAATGCTGCTGTGAACATCGGTCTGCAAATATCTTTTCGAATATGTGTTTTCAAGTCTTTGGGGTAGATACCCAGTAGAAGGATTGCTGGATCATATAGAAGATCAATTCTTAATTTTTTGAGGAACTTCCATACTGTTTTCCATAGTGGCTGTACCAATTTGCAGTCTCACTAGCAGTGTATGAGTTCCTTTTTCTTCACATCCTTTCAAACTTTTGTTATTACTTGTCCTGTTGATTATAGCTATTCTAACAAGTGTGAAATGGTATCTCATTGTGGTTTTGATTTGCATTTCCCTAATAGCTAGCAATATTGAGCATCTTTTCATATATTTGTTGGCCATTTGTATGTCCTCTAGGGAGAAGTGTCTGTTCAGGTTCTCTGCCAATTTTTTTAATGGATCCTTTGTTTTTTTTTTTTGTTGTCATTGAGTTGTATGAGTTCTTTGTATATTTTGGATATTAGGCCCTTATTGGAGGTGTTGCTTACAAATATATTTTCCCATTTGGATGGTTCTCTCTTTACCTTATCAACAATTTCTTTTGCTGAGCAGAAGCATTTTAGTTTGATGTAGTCTCATTCATTTATTTTAGCTTTTATTTCCCTTGCCTTTGAGGTCAAATTCATAAAATTCTCTTTAAGTCCAAGATTCTTGAGTTTAATTGTTATGTTTTTTTTTT